>NC_088362.1:61397003-61462003 GCF_034508935.2 Berghia stephanieae
AGATATTACCAACAACAAATTAAGAATTAAGGAGCAAGCACCGGTGTAAGATAAAGATCAGAACAGTGTGTACGAAAGGTGCCAGACAAAGCAAGAAAAAAAAGTTTCAAAGTTTATTTAATCTTAGACTTTCCCCAATTTGATGACAACATACATGAAAATGAGAGAAAAAAGGTAAATACAAGAAAAAAACGCATACACTTGATCAGATCTTTACCAACAACAAAAAATTTGATCAAACATTAAACATTTATCTTTCAACTCAATAACACAATAATGGAGAAAGTCACTACATAATTGTATGAAATTTGCAGTGATGGGTAAATCACCTTTTGCAGATATAGTCTTTGAACTTGAATTTAAACTATATCGAATTATTAAATATATTTATAGATTGAAATGATTCGGACATTTTAAGAGACAAGAGAGAGAGAGAGAGAGAGAGAGAGAGAGAGAGAGAGAGAGAGAGAGGGAGAGAGAGAGAGAGAGAGAGAGAGAGAGAGAGAGAGAGAGAGAGAGAGAGAGAGAGAGAGCGGAAACACGTGGGATGGAAAGTATTGGATACACAAGCGATCTATATTCGTGTTTTCGTCCAACCTAGTCATCGATCACATGATTTGTTGCTGTACAACGATTGGAGTTTTCTCAATTTATCTAATCACACTGCTTTGTTTATGAAAGTTGTAAACATACCAATGAGTCATGCTGAGCAAAATGACCAATTGTAACGTTGGTCATATCAATCTGTGGACACTTTTCACTATGTGGGTCATGTTGAGCACACTTTGCAAAGTGACCAATGACCTCGAGCACATAGAAATGTAATATAGATCGTGCCCATTAGCGGGAAAGAGGAAAAAGGGATGACAAAGACGGTTGGATAGGGTAAAGGACGATATATGAAAGAACTGGGCCTGGAGGAAGATGATGCTATGAACCCAGTTGCATGGAAATGTGGCATTCATAATGGCAACCCGTTTGGCGTAAAGAGTTACCTTTAATTATTATACAAAATGCAAATGATATACAATACCACAGGGCATTGTCTAAAGCGATGGGCAGCTGTGTGGTCTAGTGGTAAGACTCTCGCCTTCGAATCGGGAGGTCCTGGGTTCGAGACCCATTTTGAGCGGTGTATAGTTTATCCCTTGGAAAAGTCTCTTTACTCACATTCCCTCACCGTACTCAGGTTTAAAATGAGTATCTGGCCGTTAACAGTTTAATGATGATAATAATGATGATGATGATGATGATGATGATGATGATGATGATGATGATGATGACGACGACGACAACAAGACCAACAACAACGTTTAATGACAATGATATCGAGTCTCAATGTGACATCTTACCATAAAAAGTGGTGGCATTGCGTGATTGGGTGGATTAGCGTTTTCCCCTTGCTTAAATCTCTCTGACTATGGCTTTCTGTCTGTCTGTCTGTTTACCTGTCTGTCGTTCTTTCTATGTGTCGGTCATTCTGTCAGTCTGTCTGACTATATATCTGTCTGTCTGTCTATCTATCTGCATATCAGTCTGTCTGTCTGGCTGACTCAGGTGTAAAATGAGTACCTGGCCGTCAACAGCGTTGTCTCTCTCGGAACAAATTGTAATAATCTCCGTCTACATGTTGGGCGTTACTGTTGGTCAGATACCATTTGTAAAGCGCTTTAAGCACGTTGAGTGGATCTTGCTCTATATAAATGCTCAGTTCTTTGGGACACTTTCGTAAAATTCCGTAAAGTTTACACTGTTATGACTGCTGCACTTTAAAGTCATGCCTGATCCAGGCCATATTTACACATTGATCACGGAAACTAACAATGAGATTCAACACGCCATTTCTCTAGAATAAGCCGCAACTCATGAAATATGCATTGTATAATAATATTATTGATGCAATGCGTTTAATTAAAAATTCATATCATCCGCCAGTCGGATAATATAATGTACAAACACACAAATATATGTGTAACCTTGAACGTTTATAGCTAACGTGCGCTTGGCTAATAAACTCACAATATTGCCATCCGGAAATATAACGGAGCAACACACACAATTATGTGTAACCATGATCGTTTATAGTCTGGTTAATACAGTTTAATGAGAATTACTCATAAACGTGGATTAAAAAAAAAATAAAGTCTTGAGTGGCGTCATCTTCATGCTATCTATAGTCTAGTTGTTAGACAGAACGAAGTTGACGTCACTAAGGTCTTTGTTATTGTTTTTTGCCATCCATGTTTCTATGAGTAATTCTCACTAAACTGTATTCACCAGACTATAAAAGTTCATGGTTAGACATAGTTTTCTGTTATACTTCCGGATGACAATGTTGTTAGTTTCTTAGCCAAGCGCACCCTATCTTGAGAACAAGTTTTTTCCAATGGCCATGCGCGACCTTTGGACTGCGATTGGGTAAAATGAGTTCGAAAGTTCAAACACAAGAGGTCAAAAATCTGATTAGTGTTCACCTCCACTGACCTCACACGTAATATTTCTAATCAAAATTTAATCATGTTTACGTGGATTGGTGGCATTGCGTTGATTGGCTCCCTGATTTAAAGAGTTGACATTTAGAAATAGCATTGTGGGCACGATATCGTTACGCATCAAAATCTATTTTTAGTTAAACCATGTCCGTGCGGAGCCATCGTTAACTTATAGATAGTATGCGCGTGGCCAAGAAGCTCACAACACTCCATCCGGAAATATAATGAACCAACACTCAAAACTATGTGTAACCTTGAAGGTTTATAGTCTGGTTAATACGGTTTAGTGAGAATTACTCATGGATGGCAAAAGACAATAACAAAGACCCGAGTCACGAGTTATTGTTTTTTACCACAACATTGCCATCCGGAAGTATAACGGACCAACACACAAACTCTGTGTAACCATGAACTTTTATAGTCTGGTTAATACAGTTTGGTGAGAACAACTCACAAACGCGGATGGCAAAAACAATAACAAAGGCCTGAGTGACGTCATCTGCATACTATCTATAAGTCTACGATGACTACGCTACGTGCCGCGAAAAAATATATTCTTGAACTGCTACGTCTTTATTTATTTACAAAGAGCTCCGTAATATTTGTTGTTTTTTTCCTCCAAAAAATAACGTGAGTAAAGAGCCTTTTCCAAGGACTCAACTATGCGCCGCTCAAAGAGAGGTTCGATTCCAGGACCTTCCGATTAGATTCAGAGTGTCATACCACAAGACCACATGGCCGCATACTAACCAAGTTCTGCCCGCTGGATCAATCCTAAAACCACAAAACTGTGTGTAACATCAAACATTTATAATCGGATTTTGGTAATTAAGTGAGAACTTATCACGCAACTGGCGGTCTTAAAAACGAGAACAAAGAGCTGAGTAACGTCATCCTCATACTTATTTACTTACTTATCCTCTTGATTCCTTGGTGGAACATAAGGAGCCAACGAAGTTCCTCCAGGCATCTCTGTCCTGGGCCAGCCAGCTCAGCTCATCCCATGTCTTTCCAGCCTCTTTTATCTCCTCTTCAACTGTCCTCCTCTTCCAGGTGCCTTTGGTTTGCCTCTCTTTCTCTTTCCCGGTGGGGACCATTTTCTGTGTAAGGCAGTTTGGACTTTTTATTTCTAAGAACGTGATCCTCATACGTTCTATATTATACCTTTTCATTGAATTGGCTCATGAAACAATAGCTCATCGATTTTCCTATTGGAATATTTTACATTCATTGAATATATATATAAACGAAAATTAAAGACATTATTAATAAGTCGAAGCCTTTTGTGAACGAAATGAATGGCAGAGTAGAACTTAAATTGGATTATTATTATCCTTAAGACTGCGCTTTGAATAAGACACCGATGTTTTCTAAACCTCATCATAAAAGAAGGGTTACAATTGAAAATTAGAAACTTATTCAAAAGTTGAAAATTTAACAATGGACGTTGTTTTATAGGAATAAAGGAAAACTCCAATTAGCCATACGACCGTTGGTTTTTTTTTTTTACTGCCCTTAACCGAGTTAACTTGGAAAAACACGTATTTAAAAGTTTGGCCAGAAAATTCGTCCTTCAAATATCGATCGATTTAAATGACCCTCATCTTGGCAAAAACTCTCAAACCTGTGAAAATAAAGAAGATTTCGCGAAGTCCGAGGTTTGAAAGTTTTTGCTAAGACGAGGGTCGTTTAAATCGATCGATATTTGAAGACGGGTTTTCTGGCCAAATTTTGAAATACGAGTTTTTCCAGAGTACGGCAGTAAACTGGTTAATAATATTACTATAAAGAAATTGTTTAAAGACAAGTGAAAAGAAAAGCCTACAATATGACAAAAACTTCTAATTATTTCTCTGCTTTTATAGTTTGCTTCGATTAGAGTTTCAGTACAATAGCATTACAATTGATTAAGCTCTTAATGTGCCGCTGTGTGGTCTTGTGGTATGACACTCGGTTTCGGATCGGAAGGTTTCTGGGTTCGAGTCTCGCCTGGAGCATAGTAGAGTCCTGGGAAAAGACTCTTTACTCACATCTCTCAGCGTGCTCTAGTGTAAATTGAGCACATGGCCGTTAAAAGCGTTTTCTCTGACGGAAAAAAATTGTTTTGTATTATATCGTCTTACAGTCGTGATGTCTCGTTCTATATGTTACGTATTGGGACGCTATGAAAGCGCTTCAAGCACGTTTAGTGGATATTACGCTATATAAAAGGTCAAGTCTTTTTATATCATTTTCAAGAGACGAGTCTGAAATTTCTATCACAAGTGAAACAAATGCATTATTTTAGGCTTCTCGGATTGTTCGAATCTCAGATTTGAGAGTTTTTGTCAAGATGGTAGGTTATTTAAACCGATCGATATTTGAAGGACCAGTTTTCTGGCCAAAATTTTAATTACGTGTTTTGTCAGACTACGACATTCATCTGGTTCTTCTTCTTACTTCTTCTTGCTCCTGGCGGAGCATAGGGCCTCAACAACACTCTTACATCTTCTTCTGTCCTTGGCACAGACCTTTGCCCCCTCTAGGTAAGACTGGAGACGCTCAAATCTTGGTGAAGGCTTCTCCTCCAAATAGTCATCTGGTTTACTTATAAATCTTTAAAGCAATATCAAAACACGTCATGCCAAATTACTGTAAATAAATAAAGTGGATTATACTAGGACTATTGAATATGACACTTATTTATGTAGTAGATATTTAATTCTCAATGTTATCAATTAATTGAAATTGAATAATATTTATATAATTGATGAATTGTATCTATGCATAAAAGTTACCCAGAGCGTTTAAAGGTTTTAAAGAACCTATTAGCTCTTAAACGATATCATACGATATGATATATGAATTATATGAATCTGAAAGTACAGAAAATCTTGTTTTATTCCATTGAGAATCGCTGTGATTGATGTTGATAATTCATTATTGATAACGTTTGTTTTCCATTTTCAATTTAGATGTTTAAGCACACCATGACATATTGGGACGACGCATAATTAGATTCGTCCTCTCTCAAGAATCAATCATAAAATCTCAATTGTTTTTTAAGGGTTTCAATGTTTTCATTCTGGAAAGTGAATAAAAAATTAGTCCCTCAGACCTATTAGATTCATGGAGCCGGATTTTACGCCGGTTTTAATAGCGTTAAATGAAGTATTTTAATTGCTCGCTACCCTTTGTATAGGACGCTCGTTTATCGCAAGCGGGTGAAACATCTCGACTTCACCGACGATTAATCTCGGTCAATTTGCGTGTAAAAATGGGTTCCCTACCAAGTGAGCTATAGGAGATTTTTTTTTCACACGGCCAAATTGCATGCCCACTTTATGAACAGCAAAAACTAGGCTCTGTTATCTTAACTCAAGAAAAACAAATTGTCATGGTTCGGACACGCTGTCCGCCATGATAATCTGTGCAAGACTGTCATGCATGCAAGGCACTACTCCAGAGGGACAGAGGAGAAGGGGAATACAAAAGTTCAAAGTTTATTCAATCTTAGGCTTTCGCCAATAAATCACACAATTTGATGACAACATACATGAAAGTGGAAAAAAATGGTAAATGGAACGAAAAAATAAACTGATACCACAAATAACCATAAAAAAATACAGCAACCGTAATACCACCAATACGTACAATAATAATAATAATAATAATAATAATAATAATAATAATAATAATAATAATAATAATAATAATAATAATAATAATAATAATAATAATAATAATAATAATAATAATAATAATAATGCAATAATAGTAACAATAATAATAACAATAATAATAATGACAATAATAATAGTGACAATAATAACAACAACAACAACAACAACAATAATAATAATAATGAAAAATACAGAAAAAACTATGACAAAGACAACATCAAAGAGTGGACAGGCCTGGATGGATCTCAATAGCCTTATGGAAAAGGCCAGAGTCCGTGACAATGTCCTAAGGTTGTGAAGTCCTCACCCCCCTCCCCCCCCAAACCCCACCCCCCGACGACCAGCTGGTCATGAGCTTGAGTGAGTGAGTGAGTGAGTGAGTAAGTGAGTGATTGAGTATCTTAACTCTTTGAAGAGAGGTATGTAAATTAGGTGTATTTGAATTCAATTCAATTTGAATTACTCAATTCAAAAACGGCATCTCAATAGATTCGCAAATTAGAGATAGAATGAAATTCTCGTCACTTAGATATTTTTTCATTTCTATGTACATATATTGTATGGTGTTATTCACGTGGCTTGTCGTGGAAAGATCTTTATCAATGATATGACGCCTAGGTTCTTTGCTTTATTTGAAAATTCTATTGTACTGTTTCCGAGAGTAATATGTGATTTATTTGTCTGTTTAAAGATACTCGGCTTTCCACACATTAGGATTTGTTTTACTATCATCTAATTTTAAATTGTTTTGGTCCATCCAATCTCAGTTAAAACAGCTCGAAATTCGTTGTATTAAAAATTTTTCATTATTATTGTTATCATTATTATTATGATTTCCAACATGACATGTTGAGGCCAATTAGCTTTTTCCATACTGATACATTATTCATCAAATCGGGGAATTTCACAATTGATGTCATGTATTGAATTCTGAAAAAAGAAGAAAATTGATGAGAATGAGGGATGAAAATGTAATGAACAGCCCGGGGATATATCATCATTATTATTGTACAACTCTTTCTAAATCGACCGATAATGCTTATGTGATTTATCTGAAAAATAATCTTGTTTACAATATTTTCAATTACTGGGGGAAAAATAAAAATGTGTGTGTGTGTGTGTGTGTGTGTGTGAGCGAGAGTGTGTTCGTGGGTGTGGGGGTGATGAATGCGTCAAAATGAATTGCGACAACACTTTGTTTTCATTGATTCGTTTTAGTTTGTCTGGGTCAAACCTGACTGCATAAAATTCTAAAAAAGAATTAGACAAAGCAAGACAGTGTGTATGAAACAATAGCAGACAAAGTAAGAAAGTGTGTCTGGAACACAGTCAAACCAAGAAAGTGTGTATGAAACAGTACCAGATAAAGCAAGAAAGTGTGTCTGGAACACAGTCAAACCAAGAAAGTGTGTATGAAACAGTACCAGATAAAGCAAGAACGTGCGTTTGAAACAGTAGCAGACAAAGAAATAAAGTGTGTATGAAACAGTACCAGAAAAAGTTAGAATGTGCGTATGAAACAGTAACAGACAATGGAAGAAAGTGTATTGTACAGTACCAGACTAAGCAAGAAAGTGGGTATGAGTTTGAAACAGTACTGGGCAAATCAAGAAAGTGTGAATGAAACAGTACCAGTCAAAACAAGAAAGAAAACTACAAGAATCTCTCTAAAAAAAAAAAAAAAAAAACAACCAAAAAAAAACAACCTAAAAAAACAACCCAGCCTGCCTCGACTCCACCCCCTTACTTTCTCTCTCTCTCTCTCTCTCTCTCTCTCTCTCTCTATCTTTCTCTCTCTCTCTCTCTCTCTCTCTCTCTCTCTCTCTTTATGTGATCCTAACCTCATCACGTAGGTACAATATATTTTCCCCCAAAACACCAGGCTTTTTAACGAGTAAACAATCTTACTCTGGAAAATCACGTATTTATAAATTTGGCCAGAAAACTCGTCCTTCATATATCGATCGATTTAAATAAACCTCATCTTGGCAAAAACTCTCAAACCTGGGGCTTCGCGAAGTTTTATTTAAGTCCCAAGCTTGTGAGTTTTTGCCAAGATGAGGCTCATTTAAATCGATCGATATTTGAAGGACGAGTTTTCTGGCCTAATTTTTAAACGTGGCTTTTTCCAGAGTACATCGGTTAACTGGTTAATTAAGCTATCCTTATTCCTGGCTTCCTCAAGAAAGATAAATATTTGTTTAAGAAACTTGCAAATCTTTAATTGCTATTATAATAAGCTTCTTATTCCGATTCTGGTTGGGTTTTACTTCATTGTTTTCTTGGTTACCCATATTCTCTCGACTCCGAATATACAGAAACTATGTCTTTATTTTGGGTTTTTTGCTTATATTCTATTATATCTATCTATCTCATCTATCTATCTATCTAATCTATCTATCTATCTGTCTATCTATCTATCTATTTTCTATCTGTCTGTCTATCTATCTATCTATCTATCTATCTATCTATCTATCTATCTATCTATCTATCTATCTAATAATAATAAAAATGATGATGTTGATGATGATGATAATGATGATGCTAATGATGATGATGATGATGATGATGATGATGATGATGGTGATGATGATGATGATGATGATGATGATGATGATGATGATGATGATGATGATGATAGTCATAATAATAATAATAATAATAATAATAATAATAATAATAATAATAATAATAATAATAATAATAATAATAATAATAATAAGAAGAAGAAGAAGAAGAAGAAGAAGAAGAAGAAGAAGAAGAAGAAGAAGAAGAAGGAGAAGAAGAAACGCATCTCATTCCAGCTTAACTAATTATTAATGAATTACAACACGATTGAATTGTCCGTCCTTACTTTATAACAGGATATTATGCAGCGACTTTGTGGAATACTCTTCCATTTATTGAACAATGCGCCTAATGGACGTCGAGGCCAAGGCTTTTCGATCGGCCCTTTAATTGCTTTACCGTCACTTTTTATCTTCTCGCCCCTTTTAGATCCATCTACCTCCTTCTTCCATTATTCATGCTGGTCCCACCATAAGATGTCCTGGTCCCACCATAAGATGATTTCCTGGTGCCGCAGATGGGCGCTGACTTGTCCTAACACCTAGAATGACAAACATTTCAGAAATTCGTTTATATGGGAAAACAGGATAATTGGGAAATTAAAAAAAAACCCTCACCCCCCCCCCCAAATGCTCCCCCCGCCCCCCCCCCACCCCAACCCTGCGCACCCCTCTCCCAAACTCCAAACGCACTTCCCACCCTCCCAAACCTCCAACGCACCCCCTCAACCCCCCAACGCACCCCCTCAAAACCCCCACCCCCCTCAAAACCCCCCAACCCCCCCGACCCCCCCCCCCCAAAACAAAAAACAAAACAAACAACAACCCCCCCCCCAAACAAAAAAAAAAACAAACAATAAAAAACGTGAGCTGTTATATAACACAATATTCACTTAACGTGCTCAAAGCGCTTTACAAGGGGGTTCCTGACTATCAGCAACACTTAACATGTAGAACGAGACATGGCAGCTGTTAGGCGATGTTACCATTTTTCTTTTCGACAGAGACAACGCTGTTAATGGTCAGGTACTCATTTTACACCCGAGTACGGTGAGAGAATGTGAGTAAAGAGTCTTTTCCAAGGAATCAACTATGCGCCGGTCAATCCAGGCTCGAAGCCAAGACATTCCCATCCGAAAGCGAGTGTCATATCATAAGACTACATATCAGCACAAAGCTTTTTAAATATATAATAATCGAGTTTCTGTACATATAGGGAACAACGGCGGTCCCGATAGCTACAATAATAAATAATAATAAATAAATTGAGCTTTATATAGCGCAATATCCACTAAATGTGCTCAAAGCGCTTTACAAGGGGTCCCTGGTCAACAGCAACATTTAACATGTAGGACGGGACATGACGCCTTTTAGACGATATTACAATTTTTCGGACAAAGACAACGCTGTTAACGGCCAGGTACTCATTTTACACCTGAGTACGGTGAGAGAATGTGAGTAAAGAGCCTTTTCCAAGGACTCAACTATGCGCCGAGCGCAAGGCTCGAACCCAGGACCTTCCGATCCGAAAGCGAGTGTCATACCACTAGACCACATAGCCGCACAATAATAGCTAAGTTGGTAGAGCACTTGCTTCCAGGATCCCAAGTGCAGTGGAGATTTTTTCTGCCCACTCCCCCCCCCCCTCCCCCCTGTCCACCCAGCAGTGAATGGGTTAGCTGAGTCTGTTGGATTTGTCGGAAAGTATTTTGCGATAGACTTGAGTCCTATCCAAAGGAGAGCAAGCAATTGCTAATATCCATTTTACGCTATAGAAACCGGGATAAATTCCGGTTCCATGGGCTCGATGGCCCTGAAGACAACTTTTTTATAGAGACAAAATTGTGGTGTCAAAAACTGTCTTCAATCATCCCATTGGATGTGTTAAAACTAGTCTTCCAGAGTACTGGATACATAAAGAAATGAACAAGTGTGTATGAAAGGTGCCAGACAAAGCAATAAAGAAAAATACGAGAGAATAAAAAACAGCCCAAAACATCAGTCGACCACGACTGGGGATCGAACCTCAGACCTTCTGATTACCGGTGAGACGTGCTACCATTACATCACAGAGGCTCCTGATAGTTGGGACAATATTTTATGATCTATATTCTTCACAAGGGTACGCGTTTTACGCTTTGAACCCTCGCTTGCATCAAACAACACATACATTGAACACGAGAGGACAAGGATGAAGACATACATTTTGAACTGCTCCATTTATTGTTGATGAAAATTTAAAATTAATATACATGGCTTAATTAATTAATTAATTGATCTTCTGGTCTCGGAGTGATGGCATCTCATTCGTAAAAAAACAAAACAATTATTGATCCCGTTGGTTGAACTATTAATTACAACTCGCAATTTGCTTTCTTTTTGTGATCTGTTCTTGTATTTTGACGTAACTGTTTTGTTCAATGTCAGACAATGAATGAGTTTACGAAGGCAGGGCTCCGAGCTGTTGAATAGAACACCAATTGTGTGTGTTTTGACTAGACGTCCTTCTGCCAGAAATCTATTGTGAAAATTCACTTCCGGACTGAATGAAAAATCGTACATCAAGCATCATCGATTTACAATAATCCATAATATCGATTTTTATTTTTTAGCAACACCCGACTTCCGGTAGGACATTTTGACGAGTCGGTTGGAGTGGCATCTCAATTTCCTTGTCATCCACGGGGGTTTTAGACTTCTACAACACATGTAACGCGTCGCGTCAAAACAGTGTTGTACTCACGAGTCGATTGGAGTGGCGTCTCTATATCCTTGCCGTTCTTGGGAGGGGGGGGGTGGTGGGTGTTAGACTTCTACAAGACATGTAACATAACGTGTCAAAACGGCGTTGTACTCACGAGTCGATTGGAGTACCAATTCTGTTTCCTTGCCATTCACTGTTTTTTTAGACTTCTGCAAAACATGTAACGTAATGCGTCAAAACGGTATTGTACTCACGAGTCGATTGGAGTACCATTTCTATTTCCTTGCCATTGTGGGTTGGTTTTTTTTTTAGACTTCCTAAGTTTGAGAATTTTTTATTTTTTTTTTGCCAAATGAGGGTCATTTAAATCGATCGATATTTGAAGGACGAGTTTTCTGGCCAAATTTTTAACTATGGGGTTTTCCTAGAGTAAGGCAGTATATCTATTCTATACCATCTTGAGCGACAGGGCTGATGTATTGTACCAAACGTCCATCTCTATTGACAGGAAACCGACACGACCACTTCATCATATATTTATTAGCAAGTCGTTTGTGGACAATCGACTACTATCGCCCCGAGACTTCCCTGACAATAAATGGCCGGAAATTGTCAAAATCGACTACTCTGTTTGGAATCGGTTCTCTCCCACGATACTCACTTATCGATATTGTTTGATTTATCATTAAATTAACGCCCGAGGTTACAGTAGTTATAGCACGACCATAGATATGTCGTACTTTGAACCAAAATAATAACACTTTTTAAAAATTTTGGCCAGAAAACTCGTCCTCCAATAATCGATCGATTTAAATGACCCTCATCTTGGCAAAAAATGTATTCGTGAAGTCCCAGGTTTGAGAGTTTTTGCCAAGATGACGATCATTTAAATCAATCGATATTTGAAGGACGAGTTTTCTGGCCAAATTTTTTAATATGGGTTTTTCTAGAGTACGGCAGAGATCTGTCGTACTCTGAACAAAAAATAAAGCGTTTAAAAAAAATTTGACCAGAAAACTCGTCCTTCAAATATCGAATGATTAAAATGACCCTCATCTTGTCAAAAGAAAATAATAAACAGCTCTCAAACCTGGAATTTCACAAAGTCTAAGGTTTGAGAGTTTTTTTTTTTGTTGTTGCCAGGTTGAGGATCATTATAATCAATCGATATTTGAAGGACGATTTTTCTGGCCAAAATTTTAAGAATGTGATTTTTAAAAAAATAGTATTTCAGAGATACAAGGTGAGATTAACAACGATTTTCCTATGCCAGGCAACCGTGATATCTTTATTGTATATTATATTATTGCACTAAAGAAATAAAGCCACGCAAAAAGCTAGTTCCATTAGCTGCCTTATCTAACATGAAAAATGAATTATTGCCATAGTATGTAATCCACCGTCCTAACCCTCTCCTTACCACCGACAGCAAAATCGTCACATTTGTAACGACACAATATACATTTTTCTTATTCAAATTTATGTTGTACATCATAAACTTTGAAGAATGATATTTGTTTAATTAATAACAACATAAACTTGTTTTGTAGAGAGCTTTTTTGAGTTTAAAAAATCTATTTTTCTGCTGGGTAAGCCTGCCATTTTGGGAAAAATACTGAAAATGATCGGTAAGGAGAGAGTTAAAGCGTTACTATATCGGATAAACCAGTTCTCGGAAATCGAATATTTAATCACAAGTCTGAAACTTTGGTTTAATTTCTTAAAATAAAATAGATAAAATTCCCTTTATTCATCCCATTGAGGAACATTTGTCTTTAGGGTCTATTCCAAGGGAAGACTGGAATAACCCAGGCGTCAGCCGCAGTACAGCGCCGCAAATTGAACTAGGGCGAGGTGACTTGTTCAAGGCCACACAGCGTAGTGGCGGGTGATCGAACTCGGTACCTTTCGGGTCCGAAGCAAAGACCGTACCACTGAGCCACGCTGACCCCACAACGAGCTCGCACGATAAAAATATAACGAGTTTAATAAATACAAAGTAATGAAAGAATACGTTTATTCTACCCCTCCAAGTAAGATTATTAGATATGTTGTAACCAAATGATGTGGTATTAGTACTCCTATTCGCCATAATTTTCCAATGAGAGGGGTGGAATAAATACATTTTTCTTACACTCGTAAGGATCTAAAGCTCGTAATTCCTGTCATTTCAATTCCATTTCTTTGTTCAAGGTTTGATTCATCCCGACACAAAAACCGTTTTAAGGTGGTTGGCCGCAAAATTCTTCTTCTTCTTCTTCTTCTTCTTCTTCTTCTTCTTCTTCTTCTTCTTCTTCTTCTTCTTCTTCTTCTTCTTCTTCTTCTTCTTCTTCTTCTTCTTCTTCTTCTTCTTCTTCTCTTCTTTTTCTTCTTCTGTCTTGAAACCTTTTCCTGCAGGTGGAAGGGCAATATGGTTGGCCGCAAAATTCTTCTTCTTCTTCTTCTTCTTCTTCTTCTTCTTCTTCTTCTTCTTCTTCTTCTTCTTCTTCTGTCGTGAAACCTTTTCCTACAGGTGATAAGGGCAATATCTTATACGATCATCTCACCCCCCCCCCCCTCATCACCCTCAACACAAACCACAATAATAAATGTAACGATGGCGTGATATTATTATAAGAATGACATAAACCAACCTAGTAATTTACTATTGATACGGTTATTATTTCAGGCTGTATTACCCTTATCAAAATTCATGAAATATATGATTACCGCTATCATTGTCACTTACGTTGGCGTTTAATGACTACTGTATAATAATACACTTATCGCTGATACCAGTATGTGCGTCTTTGTGTAGTCTAGTCCAGACCTGCGAAGTACTACGAAAAATTCGTAGAAGTACGATTTTTTAGCCCCAGCTACAGAGCTGTATAAATCTTGTTGAGAAGGAAAGTCTGGCTTTTTAGAACCTATATTCAGGACTTTGGAGCATTTTTGGACCTTGATGAGAGCAAATTGTTAATTTTAACTCACTCAATCCTAGAGATTTTTGCTATTTCTCAAAATTGGAAATAAATGTATTAAAACTGAGCATGTGCATAGACATTTTTATTCAACTTCTATTAACATGTAAACATCAAGAATTTTAGCTTTGATACCACGCCTATAATTTGTCTCAGACAAATGAAATAAATAGGCATAGGGTAAATGTAACCAGAGTAAACTACGGATATATTCGGTGTTAGGGTTGAATAAGTTAAAGCTATTTAAATTGAATTTTTCTTTTTTTTCCCTTTGAAATTAAGAATTTTTGAAATTTCAAGTCGGCAGCCCTGCTAGTGGTATGACACTCGTCTTCGGATCGGAAGGTCCGCGGTTCGAGTCTGTTTCTAAGAGATGCATAGTTGAGTACTTGCAAAAGGCTCTTTACGCACATTTCTCACCGTGCTCAGGTGTAAAATGTCCATTAACAGCGTGTTTTTTTTCTGTAGAAAAAAAGGAATATCGGACGGGCGTCTCATCCTACGTGTTTAAATGTTGACATCGGTCAGGCCCCCTTGTTAAGCGCTTTGAACCCGATTAATAATAATAAATAATAATAAATTCATTTTATTCATCCCGTAGGGGAGATTTTCCTTTAGTATCTATTCCAAGGGAAGACTGGAATAACCAAGGCACCAGACGCAGTGCAGCGCCGCAAAGTGAGCTAAGGCTAGTTGAGTTGCTCAAGGCCACACACGGCGACGTGTAGTCAAACTAGGTACTTTTCGGTTACGAAGCAAAGACCGTACCGCTAAGCCATACTGTCGCATTCGTGGATATTCTGCTTATAAATGCACATTTTTTTTAATGAGGCGATGAAACAGAACTTGATCAAATACACAAACACACAACCGTTATTCTTTCATCTTAACTCTATCCTTACCACCCGTAGGAAAATCGTCACATTCGTTACGATGCAACCGACAATTGCCTCATTCTGGTTTCTCTTGTACATCACAACATGTAAAGAAATGCTTCGATTAAAGCTATAAATACTAAACACTGTATTGTTGTAGAGCTCACTTGTTACTTTTTGTTTGAGTAAGAAAAGTCTATTTTTGTGTTGGATGGGAGTGAATTTTCAGGCGAAATTCTAAAAATAGCTGGTAAGGAAAGAGTTAAAACTAGCTGGCAATTAAAACAATAATAGTAATCTCTTCTAACTGCAGTAATAAGTATCTACAGCGTGAAACGGACAATAGCATTTGCTTGCTAATCTTTGGATAGGACGCTAGTCTATCGCAAAGTACGTTCCGCCAGATCTAACAGACCTTGCTATCCAATCACTGCTGGGTGGACAGGGGGATCAGAAAAAAATTTTTTTCGACTGCACCCGGGATCGATCTTGGTCCTTTTGTGTGTGGAAGCAAGTGCTCTACCAGCTGAGCTATCGGGACCCCGCAGTAATAAATACACAAAAAAAAACCCCAACAAAAATCTTCACAAAAACATCAACAACAACAAAAAACAAACTAAAAAAAGAAAACAACAACAAAAACAACAAAAAAAACAACAACAAATAAAAAAAACAACAAAAAACAAACAGCAAAAATGGACCAAATATTTTTAACGGAAAGAAAGCAAAAGTAAAAATTAAAAAAAAAACCCCAGAAAAATAAACAACAAACGGACTAAACCTCTTCCCATTAAAAAAAAAAAAAATTAAATAGATAAATAAAGCAAAATACCAACCCCTCCCTTCCCAAAAATCAAAAACAAAAAAAAACAACAAAAAAAAACAAAAAAAAAAACAAAAACAAAACAACAAAAACCAGAAAAATAAAGAACAAATAGAAAAACAAGACATGAAATTAAATAATCGAAAAAAGGTAGATCTACAAAGAAAAAACACCAAAACAAACCCCACTTCAAAATTAAGGGAAACTCAGAACAAACACCACACCAGACAGAATTATCGGCCTTCGAACCTTTGTTTAGTATCAAAATAAACACAGAATTCAAATTTCCTTCTCCCTGATCACGTTCTTCTAAATGTCGGGATTAAACCGCAAACAATGGGGGTACAAGGGAAATAATTAACCTACTTTACTTCTACTTTACCTACTTCTGGCGTCACGGATTATTAATGCAGCCCCAGATTCTAAAAACAATAAGACGATATTTAAAAAAAACAAGAACTTGAACTTTTATATAGCGCACTATCCACTAAACGTGCTCAAAGCGCTTTACAGAGGGTCCCTACCAACGATAATACGTAACATGTATAACGAGACATGACGCCTGTTAGGCGATATTACAATTCTTTTATTTTGTTGACGGCCAGGTACCTGAGTGCGGTGAGAGAATGTGAGCAAAAAGCCTTTTCCAAGGACTCAACTTTTCGGACCTTCCTATCCGAAAGTGAATATGATACCACTAGACCCTATAGCTGCATGTAAAAGAGCGAGGATGGATGATCTTTATTGACGACGACCAGCATATATTTAGACTAGAAAATAAGATACCATCACTCTGACACCAGAAGACCAGTTACACAGGGTATTTATCCAGTCCTCCGTTTTACACTTCCAATGAGATTGGAACCAGTTTATTTTTTACATCACACTTTTATTCCCTATTGATTGCGTTCTGCTTCGGGGCCAGCGTGGCTCAGCGGTGCGGTCTTTGCTTCCTACCGGAAAGGTACCGAGTTCGATCACCCACCACTGCGCTGCGTGGCCTTGAGCAAGTCTTAGTCACCTCGCCCTAGCTCAATTTTCGGCGCTTCACTGCGGCTAACGCCTGGGTTATTCCAATTCCAGTCTCCCCTTGGAATATATATATATATACAGACCTGCAAACCTGGACTTTACTCATCTAGACAATTCCACTAAAAAATCCCCAAAGATTTGGTTTGCTGTAAAAATTTTGTCGATTACAGAGGTATTACTGTGTCTAGACTGCTAGAAAATTTCGATCACAAAAAGATAAATAAATAAATAATTTGAATAGTCTCAAGAAAATTAGAAATCTATCTATCTATTGATCTTTCGTTCTATCTATCCATCCATCAACCTACCTATCTATATATCTATGCTCTGTTTTATAATTTTTTAAACATCAGTCTGTATAATATATATATATATATATATATATATATATATATATATATATATATATATATAATATTATATCCACTGGGCTGGACAGACTCCCATTCAACTCACACAATGGAAGTTATAGATACGTTTCATTTATCTATCCAGCTATCCATATAACAATCCATCTTTCTGCATATCAATCTATATATCCATCTATCTGTCTATCTATCTATCTATCTATCTATCGATCTATCTATCTATCTATCTATCTATCTATCTATATATCTATCTATCTATCTATCTATCTATATATATTTTCATCTATCCATCCATCATCCACTCATCTATCTATCTATCTATCTATCTATCTATCTATCTATCTATCTATCTATCTATCTATCTATCTATCTATCTATATATCTATCTATCTATCTATCTATCTATCTATCTATTTATTTATCCATATATTCATCTATCCATCCATCATCCACTCATCTATCTATCTATCTATCTATCTATCTATCTATCTATCTATCTATCTATCTATCTATCTATCTATCTATCTATCCATATATTCATCTATCTATCCATCCATCCATCATCCACTCATCTATCTATCTATCTATATATCTATCTACCCACCTACCTACCTACCTACCTACCTATCAATCAATCAATCTATCTATCTATCTATATATCTATCTATTACCTACCTACATACCTATCAATCACCTCGCCCTATCTATCTATCTATATATCTATCTATTACCTACCTACATACCTATCAATCAATCAATCAATCTATCTATCTATCTATCTATCTATCTATCTATCTATCTATCTATCTATCTATCTATCTATCACTTTGCATTTATATCTGTCTGTCTGTCAATATTTATATTTGTCTTTTTGTATTATATATATATATATATATATATATATATATATATATATATATATATATATATATATATATATATATATAATCCTAATTACCAATAGGCTGGACAGACTCCTAGCCCCAGCCAACCCACCACACAGTGGAGACACATAGATATGATTCTTTCATTCATGATCACGCACTGCCTGTCTTCCAACTTCCGTATCTCTGAGGACTGTTTGTTGTTTTTCGTTTCACGTTGGATGGTTTGTGTTTTTATCTCCGAAGCTGAGAGATCCTTTCGTGGCCAAACTGAGATTTTTCTCAAGGCATAATCTTTGAAATTTGTTTTGTTTATAGATAGCATGCGCTTAGCAAAGATGCTCACAACATTGCCACCCGGAAGTAGAACGGACCAACACACAAAACTATGTGTAACCTTGAGCGTTTATAGTCTGGTTAATACAGTTTAGTGAGAATTACTCATAAACGTGGATGGCAAAAAAAAAAAAAAAACAATAACAAAGACCAGAGTGGCGTCATCTTCGTTCTATCTATATGTGCCCCGTCGAATTATGCCACTCGTCTTCGGATGGGAAGGAAAGATCCTAGGTTCGAGTCCGGCTATGAGCGGCGCATAGTTGAGTCCTTGGAAAAGGCTCTTTACTCACATTCTCTCATCGTACCTAGGTGTAAAATGAGTATTTGGAACAACATTGTCACTGTCGGAAAATTGTGAGTGACGTACCACAAGAGCACTAGCCGTATGACCAAGTTGAAGGTATCTTCAAAAAAAAAAAAAACCAAACAACCCCCCCCCCCCCGCAAAAAACAAATAAAAAACCAGCAACAAAATAACACAATTTACCAAATCATTGTCATCAAGAGCTGTGACAATGCTGTGATTTGGACGTAGCTAACACCGAAAAGTATCATTGTTGCAAACGCTGGCTTTGTAAGAACGCAACCCCCCCCCCCCCCAAAGAAAAAAAAAACAACAAAAAAACAAACAAAAACAACAATAGATCTAAATAGAAAATGGTGATTTGAGTTTAGCGAACCCGGAGTGAAATGGGTTAACTTCTACTTCAACTCCTAATCCCGTTGAACTGGGGCTGCTAGATGTGGACTTGCGTGGCCAATTTGACCAAACTTGGTCACAAGGAGAATCGTGTTTCTATTATAAAAGTGTTTTACTTTTATTTTTTTTAAATCATATCTTAAATATATTTTTAAAAAATAATTGCGATGTTTTTCCTTGTCTATGCGAATTTTTTTTGACGACTAAAACTGATGTTTTTCAAGGTGAACGTGTATGTGCGGCTATGTGGTCTAGTGGTATGACATTCGCTTTCGGATCAGAAGGTCCTGGGTTCGAGCCTCGCTCGGCGCATAGTTGAGTCCTTGGAAAGGCTCTTTACTCACATTCTCTCACCGTACTCAGGTGGAAATTGAGTACCTGGCCTTAGCAGCGTTGTATCTTTCCGAAAAATTTTAATATCGTCTACCGTCCTACGTATTAAGTGTTGCTATTGGCCATAAACTTTGAAGTGCTTTGAGCACATTTAGTGGATATTGCGCTGTATAAAAGCTCAATTTTTGTATGTAGTTTTTAGCCACGTCAGGTTCTAATTGGCCATTTTAAAATCGAAATTGGCTTCGAGAAACTTGGATCATCTGGCAGCCCTGCTTTGAACTCTTCCATTATTTTCTTATGGGAAAAAAATAATCACTGTTATTTTTATGCTTTAAAAAAATATTTTTGTTGTTTTGTTTGGTTCGTTTTTAATCTTTTGAAGATGCCGCCTTCAAGTTGGTCACACAAAGAAACGTGTTCAGCGGTACGGTCTTTGCTTCGTACCCGAAAGGTACCGTGGTCTTGAGCATGTCACCTCGCCCTAGCTTAATTTGGGGTGCTGCACTGCGGCTGACGCCTGGGTTATTCCAGTCTTCGCTTGGAATAGACCCTAGAGACAAATTTCCCCTATGGGATGAATTTAGGCAATTTTATTTTATTAAAAAGAATTAAAATCTTAAACGAAAAAGACTATAAGTTACCGATAGCGACGGTCCCAGTGTCAGACTATAAGTTAACGATGGCTACGGTCCTTGTGCCTAACCTAATGATGGACGGGTTTGCTTACTTGCCACCACTGCACTGCACTATACCACTGGCGCGTCATTTTGGAGATGAAGAAGACACTAAGCTTTCATAATATAGAAAAATATCCAGCTTGTGTATTCTATGCGCTTGACATATTATAATTCTTAAGCTTAGCTTTGGTCCCAAGTCGATCAACAACACTTGACACTGAGGGCGAGACATGACGGCTGGAAGCCTGTACTACATTTATTCCAACAGAACGTTATTACTAGCCAGGTACTCATCTTACATCTGAGTGCAGTGAGATAATTTGAGTAAAGAGGCTTTTTAAAGAACTCTGCAAGGCGTTTTTACTGCTTTTGTTGTTCTCTGAAGAAGGGTTTTAATCCCGAAAAGTCCCGGTTATTGCCTGTATCCAGCCGAGCCGGTGATCCTGCACTTTGCATAGTATCTATCTAATATCTGAATATGCGTCACCCAAACGTTGTGCTCAAACCCAGGAACCCATTATCAGTTGTCTGGTGTCTTACCACTAGACCACGACGATATTCAGTGCTATTAAATATTATTGGACATAGAGATTTACTCAAGCTATCTTTAGAACACGACGTGAGATACTGGCTATTCTGTTGTACTTTGAAAAAAAATACGTCTTTAAAAAGTTTGGCCAGAAAACTCGTCCTTCAGATATCGATCGATTTAAACGACCCTTATCTCGAAGGAAAAAAATGCTTAAACCTGGCACTTTCTTGCAGACACTTCCTTGAATTCTCAAGTTTGACAGTTTTTGACAAAATGAGGGTCATTTTAATCGATGGATATTTGGAGGGCGCGTTTTCTGGCCAAAATTTTAAATATAGGTTTTGTTTTTTCTAGAGTTTGGCAGTATTGCCATGGCAATTATCAGAAACCCGCAGCAATCCTGTGCCTTGTATAACACGTGATAATTGACGACTACCTGACTAATTAGCGGTCAAACGGTAGGTGTGAGCCCCACTCGGGAGGTGAAATCGTTGACATTGCGTCACACAGGGTAACTACTGACTGGTTGGGCAGGTACTTAATATCTGGTATCGGATTATGGAATACAATAGGATCCAATACTCCGAAATACTTCTCCGACGAGCATAAAAGTGTAACCAGAGGAGAAGATCATTATAGATCTGATCATGTTTTGACTTTATACATTCTGATCACACGACATGTGAAAAAGTTCTAGCCAGCATGAAGAAAAAATTGAATCGATTTTCTTTGTTTAGAAGCAAACAGTTGGTTTCTGGGCGGACGTGACATTAGTCTATTGAATCCAATTGGATCCTGAGTTTGGCAAGGACACCGGGGATTTCTATTCTCTGTTTTCTTCTGGAACTTCCCCATACCCTAATTTTTTCCTCATCATTATCGATACAAGTGCCCGCTCCACACTTTTTATGAATTCTTGAACTCCTGCTTTAGTCATTTCGAACATTTTCCCAATGCCATTGCGCAACCAAAGATGCCCCCATTGGACACGATTCCGTGTTTGCCGACAGAGCATCTAGTTGAACGGTGTGTTGTGACGAAGCTTCCGGGTGGGTTTGCGACCGTGCACGAGTGCGGTAAAGAATTTACTGATTGGTTCGATCGTCATAACATAGTAGTGTGTACACCCTTAGAAAGTGGTGCCGACAAGACAATACTGTGCCTTATACAATTTTATTCCTTCTCTCTCCCTAAATAGTAACGCGTAATGATATTATGTTTACAATAATAATTTGTGACGTCATATTATCAAACGTTGAATTTCACTTAAATTAGATTTTTGAAAAAAGAAGTATCATTTAAATATTTTTAATGTCTTTTTCTCAGAGATTACGAAATCGGATTTGATTGAGGGGTAGAATAAAAGATTTCTTACACTCTTGCGTTTTGGAATTCGAACTTTGTTCCCAACGCGCACTCGCAAGCTCGTGCAGCGGTTGGGAACACGTCCGGAATTCCAAAAGGCAAGAATGAAAGAATCGTGTATTGCAACATGCCCGGATTATAAGTGATGCATCAACGATTTTTTATTTTGTTATTTTTTTCAATAATGTGAATATTGACTGACGAAGGGATTTGAGCCAAGATCTTTCAGTGTTTGGTTATGAAGTTCTTTTTTTTTATTTTTAAAGCTGTTATTTTAATTTTTGTATACGATTTTGATACAATCCACAACTGTGGGGCTATGTGGTCTAGTGGTATGAATCGGAAGGTCCTGGGTTTGAGCCTCGCTCGGAGCATAGTCGATGCTCTTTACACACATTCTCTCACCATACTCAGGGTGTAAAATGAGTACCTGGCCGTTAACGGCATTGCCTCTGTCCGAAAAAAATTGTAACATCGCCTAACAGGCGTCATGCCCCGTCCATAATGTTAAATGTTGCTGTTGGCCAGTGACCCCTTGTAAAGAGGTTTGAGAACATTTAATGGATATTGCGCTATATAAAAGCTCATCTTTTTCTTGCAGTTTAGTATTGTATGTGGGAGGATTACTCCCAGTTACACAATGTTGTGAAAATATAGATTCTATTGTGTTCACAAATCCATCTTAATCATTTCCTCAACAGAAACAGTAGGAGGTGTCTGACACTGAATTGACCATCGCTTCGGGTGGTATCTGGAAATAATCAATTTGTCCCTGACTAAAATGCTGACCTATCAGTTTGAAGGTCAACCAGTTTTTTTAACCATGATTAAGGAGATCCTGTGTTTTCATATAGAGAAATATTCAATTGATCTTATCTAAGCGCTTACCAACGAGTCTCAAAAGTTGTCATATAGAGACATATTCAATTGATCTTCTCTAAGCGCTTACCATAGAGTTTCAAGAGTTGTCATATAGAGAAATATTCAATTGATCTTCTCTAAGCGCTTACCATAGAGTCTCAAAGAGTTTTCATATAGAGAAATATTCAATTGATCTTCTCTAAGCGCTTACCATAGAGTCTCAAAGAGTTTTCATATAGAGAAATATTCAATAATTGATCTTCTCTAAGCGCTTACCATAGAGTCTCAAAGAGTTTTCATATAGAGAAATATTCAATTGATCTTCTCTAAGCGCTTACCATGAAAGTCCCAAGAATGGTTATGGTCTAACAGCAATACTTGGCGTGTAAGAGGATTCATTGCGGTCGGAAACAGAACATACACTTTTTTGTACAACAAAGACAATATTGCTTATTATTGTGCGGCTTTGTGGTCTTGTGATATGACCGTCGCTTTCGGATAGGAAGGTCCTGTGTTCGAGCCTCGCTCGGCGCATAGTTGAGTCATTGGAAAAGGCTCTTTACTCACATTCTGTCACCATACTCAAGTGTAAAATGAGTACCTGGTCGTTAACAGCTTTGTCTTCGTCGGAGAAAAAATGTAATATAATCTAACAGACGTCATGTCATGTCTTCTCCTACATGTTAAGTGTTGCTGTTGGTGAGCACGGTTAGTGGATATTGCGCTATAAAAAATTTCAAGTTTGAAAATATCTTTTTAAGGTCAATCAGGTTCTGTAAACGAATTTTATGTTAAAAAAAAAGAAAAAAAAAAAACCTGAGCATGTGTACACCCCAATATCCGCTAAGCCTGCTCAAAGAGCTTTACTAAGGTTCACTGACCAACAACAGCACGTAACATGTAGAACGAGACATGACGCCTGTTAGGCGATATTACAAAAACATATACCACTAAACTTGCTCAAAGTAATCAGACCTGTAAATTATTAGTACACCTCATCAAGAGTTATTATAATATGTCAGTTTTTGATATCTGACTCACCCCCGCAATTACCGGATCGAGACTGCACGGAACATATATCTACTATACTTTCAAAATGGAGCCGGTCATTGACTCCACATGGAACAATGTAAACAAACAAGTATCAATTGCAATGTGGGAGTTCTCTCCCGTCATGTTCATCTTTTGTTCAGTCCGTCTATAGTAAACATGTATGAGGTGTATTGTGGGATTTCTTTTTTGCTTTTCTACCATTCACTGTCCATCTTTTATTCTATCTGTCTCCACAATGCCTTCCCTTCTCTGTATAAACAGTCTTATATAGCGTCTATTCGTGTTATGAGTTTATGTAAAATACTCACAATCATTCCAACACGCAAAACTTCGTCTTCGTCTCATTTCGTCTTAGTAAGAGAATTTAGTGAGAACTATTCACCCATTTGGCTGTCTTGAACAATAACTAAGAAGAGTTGGTTGACTTCATCTTAATTCATTTTATAGATGCTGTAAAACAAGTATCAATTGCATTGTGAGAGTTCTCTCCCGTCATGTTCATCTTTTGTCCAGTCCGTCTATAGTAAACATGTTTGAGATGTATATTTTATTCTATCTGTCTCCACAATGGCTTCCCTTCTCTGTATAAAGTCTTATATAGCGCCTATGCGTTGTATGCGTTTGTGCAAAATACTCACAATCGTTCCAACACACTATTATAATCTTAGTGAGATAATCTAGTGAGAATAAATCATACTTTAGCTTTTTAAAAGAAGCGCAATATCCATTAAACGTGCTCAAAGCGCTGTACATAGGGTCCCTGGCCAACAGCAACACGTAACATGTAGGACAAGACACATGCGCTTTGAGTACGTGTAGTGTATATTGCGCGATTTAAAAGCTCAATTCTTAAAGCGTTTTAAGCATATGCAGTAAATATTGTTACGTATAAAATTACATGTTTAGTTTAGTGAAAATGTTGCTGTTTGAAACTCAAGGATATGAAGAACAATACAATAATCCCCCTTAACTACAGCATTCATCCTTAGTGTTTCATTCATCGTGTTTTGTTGATAAAGGGGAAACCCGAAACGTCCACATTATCTGTCTTCCTTGAATAAATCAAAGCTTCCATTTCATTTAGTATTTATCTCAAATTTAGCGACAACTGTATAACAATGATATATCATTTTGTGAGAATGAGATCTAACCCCGCTTTTAAAGGTTCATTTTGTTATTTCGAAATCACAGACATGTCGATTCTGCTGATCTCTGAAATAAAAAAAAACCCAACAAAACAAACACATTTTAAAAATTTTGGCCAGAAGACTTGTTTTTCAAATACAAATCCGTTCAGATGACCCTCATCTTGTCAAAAACTCTCAAACCTGAGACTTACTCAAAGACCTTCTTGAAGTCCCAGGTTTGAGAGCTATTGATAACATGAGTGTCAGTTTAATCCATTGATATTCTGGCCAAAGATGTTTAAAATGAGTCAATTTGTTTTTCAAAAATACGCCAGTATAATGTATTCTTGCTTCTTTCCTTTGTATTTCTTCCCATTACAGGTTAATGACTTGCGATTTAGCTAGATGTTGTCTTTAACCCCCCCCCCCCCCCCGCCTGTCCCTCCCATCTTTGTATTTTGCATCGTTTACAAAATAATGGAAGTTGAGTGTTGAGTCGATAGGGGGACGAGATTGCTTCTTCGTCCAATCGAATCAGGCCCGTTAATTTACTGAAGTAGATTGTTATTTATTTATTCCAGCATTACATTTAGACTGTTACAAAACACCGTGTAGGTGGTGGTGATTATCTTGTTGTTGAGTCTGGGTTTTTTTAAACAGCTATTGCGGCTTTGTGGTCTAGTGGTATGACACTCGCTTTCGGTTCAGAAGGTCCTGGGTTCGAGCCTCGCGCTCGGCGCATAATTGAGTCCTTGGAAAAGGCTCTTTACTCACATTCTCTCACCGTACTCAGGGTGTAAAATGAGTACCTGGCCGTTAACAGCGTTGTCTTTGTCCGAAAAAATTGTAACATCGCCTAACAGGCGTCATGCCCCGTCCTACATGTTAAATGTTGCTGTTGACCAGGGACCCCTTGTAAAGCGCTTTGAGCACATTTAATGGATATTGCGCTATATAAAAGCTCAATTAAAAAAAAAAAAATTGCGACACAGCGCCAGAAGGTAATATGCTAAAAGGTACCGAGTTCGAATACCCGCTGCTGCTGCTGCTGTGTGGCCCTGAGCAAGTCAGCTCGCTCTAGCTCAGTTTGCAGCGCTGCACTGAACTTTCTACAAAGGATCCATTCCAGGACCAGGGAAAACCGAGCAAGACAGAAACAATAAACCGGTATATTTAGGGGGAGGAAAAGGCACGGATTAAAAGACAAAAAAGCAAAACACGCGTTTAAAATTTGGGGTCGAAATCTTGTCTTTCCAATATTGACTGGTTAAAATGACCCTCATCCCTTTCTCTCTTTCTCTCTCTCTCTCTCTCTCTCTCTCTCTCTCTCTCTCTCTCGCTCTCTCTCTTTCTCACTCTCTCTCTCTCTCTCTCTCTCTCTCTCTCTCTCCCCCCTCTCTCTCTCTCTCTGTTTCGGTAAGTTTTTCGACTCTTAACGTCATTCTTAAAGCACCGAAAAGTGTCGTGTCTTAATTGTCACCTACCCATTCACTAACCACACTTTCCGTCGCTTTATCTTCACTGCTTAACCCTGACAATACGAAAATCCAAACGAGACCGTCATGAAAGAGCCATTATGATTGATGAAAGATTTAAAAGAAAAACACACACATCACATTCAATGCATGTTCTGTTTACATATCATCTTTTACAGAACAGTCCGACCCAATGACGTCATTATGTAAACAAACCGTATCTTTTATCCAGAGAAATCCCAAAGGCTCCTATTATTGCAGACAGCAGCAGATTTATTCCGTTTGAAACGGACGGTCGCGGACGGTACAAACGACGTTCGAATATTTGAACGTTTTCGCAGTTTTCGTTTGCAAATGGAAATGAATTGGTGCTATGCGTTAATTTAACAAAATCTACATCATCCGTCAGCCGGATATAACATACCAACGTACAAAACTATATGTGTAACCTTAAACGTTCATAGTCTGATTACTACAATTTAGTGAGACCATATCATAAAACTTTCTGGCTAAAATCGATGAAGGTACAGTCTTTATTTGGTCCCCGAAAAGTACTAGTTCGATCGCCCTCCGCTGCGCTGTGTGACCTTGAGCAAGTCATCTCGCCCTAGCTCAATTTGCGGCGCTGCACTGCGGCTAATCCCTGGGTTATTCAAGTCTTCCCTTGGAATACACACTGGAGAAAAATTTCCTCAATTGGATGACGCCTATTTTGGCGATATTACATTATTTTCCGACAGAGACAAAATTGTTAACGTCCGGGTACTCATTTTACACCTGAGTAGTGTGAGAGAATGTGGGTAAAAAGTCTTTAACAAGGAATCGACTATCCACCGCTCAGAAAGGGACTCGAACCCACGACCTCCGACCCGAAGACGAATGTCACACCACAAGACCACACAGCCGCACTTTGATGTCCGCAAGCATGACGAATAATAAATAGTTCAATGGAGGTCCGTGCGAGAAAAGGTTACAAACTGTAAATGAAGAGCACAACTCGAGTAGAGCTGTTCATTCTCTGGAATGAGAAAATCCAAAGCGATGCCAAATACAAAGTCAAATCAATTCCACCGATACAAATGAACGGCATATCATGTTTGTTGTCTCTCAACGTTTGTTTATTCTGATAAAAGCTCAAAGATATTTTCCATTACGCACGTAGAATACGTCCCACGAAACGTGCGCTTCTTTGAAGGTCTGATAGCTCAATTCATTATGGTCCCATTGTTGTATTGGAAATACCCTCAAACCGACGCAAAGTCTTGTCCATCACAACAATGTGAAATAAGGCCTATACTTGGGTTCTGGGGTGAAATCAATTCTACCGATAATTGTGAACGGCATATCATGTTTGATGTCTCTCAACGTTTGTTGTTTCTGATAAAAGCTCTAAGATATTTTCTATTGGACGTAAAATGAAATACGTCTCATCTCAATATTTTTCTGTGTTGTCGTAGAATTATTTTCTCTCTCTCTTTTTAAAAAATTAAATGATAGAATGATATTGATGTAGATAGTATGATGTTAAAAGCTCAAAGATGTGTTCCTTTACGCAAGTAAAATACGTCCCACCTCATTATTTTATGTGTTTTGACTTTTTTTTTCTCTCTCTCTCTCTCTCTACAAATGATAGAATGATTTTGATGATGATTTGTAAGTTTATACGTGGCGATACAGTCTCGATGAAACTGGACAAAAGGTTAGATTAATGTCCATTACACGTTAAATAATCATATATTAGTATAAAACTAGAGCATTTATATAGAGCAATATCCACTAAACGTTCTCAAAGCGCTTTACAAGGGGTCCGTAGCCAACAGCAACACTTATAGGACGAGACACGCCACCTATTAGGCGATAATACATAATATTTGATTCCGACAAAGACAAAGCTGTTAACGAACTGGTACTCGATTTACACACGAGTACGGCGAGAGTAAAGATCAAGGAATATTTTCCAAGGACTCAACTAATGCGCCGGTACTCTTTAATTGGAACTTCTCTCTCTTATCATTGTTATTGTTTACATACCGGCAAGGGTGACCGGATGTATTGGTTACTTCCTGTGAGCATCGTATTTCGGCACAGTCCGATTCTAGCACGCTTTATGGTTTCCCCCGAGAGTGTGCGGGAATCCATAATAATGATAGTAATTATAATAATAATAGTAATAATGATAACAGTAATAATAATAATAATATAATAATAATAATAATAATAATAATAATAATAATAATAATAATAATAATAATAATAATATAATAATAATAATAATAATAATAAAATAATAATAATAATAATAATAATAATAATAATAATAATAATATAATAATAATAATAATAATAATAATAATAATAATATAATAATAATAATAATAATAATAATAATAATAATAATAATAATAATAATAATAATAATAATAATAATAATAATAATAATAATAATAATAATAATAATAATAATATATAATAATAATAATAATAATAATAATAATAATAATAATAATAATAATAATAATAAATAATAATAATAATAATAATAATAATCATATATAATAATAATAATAAATAATAATATGATAATAATAATAATAATAAATAATAATAATAATAATAATAATAATAATAATAATAATAATAATAATAATAATAATAATAATAATAATAATAATAATAATAATAATAATAAGAAGAAGAAGAAGAAGAAGAAGAAGTAATCTTTATTGCCCACAAAATGGAAGACTGTCAGTGGTTTACATTGTTCGAACAAATATAATAAACTTATAAATGTGTGGATCTTATAGATAGTATGCAGATGACGTCACTCAGGCCTTTGTTATTGTTTTTGCCATCCGCGTTTGTGAGTTGTTCTCACTAAACTGTATTAACCAGGCTATAAAAGTTCATGGTAACACAGAGTTTGTGTGTTGGTCCGTTATACTTCCGGATGGCAATGTTGTGAACTCCTTGGCCAAGCGCATTCTATCTATAGATAGTTCGAAGATGACGTCACTCAGGCCTTTGTTATTGTTTTTGCCATCCGCGTTTGTGAGTTGTTCTCACTAAACTGTATTAACCAGACTATAAAAGTTCATGGTTACACAGAGTTTGTGTGTTGATCCGTTATACTTCCGGATGGCAATGTTGTGAACTCCTTGGCCAAGCGCATTCTATCTATAATAATATGATATCATAACAAATTTACTTCACAATGCACACACACACACACATCTATTAAATACAACAGGGAAAATAGTGTTTAATGCATTGAAATTCAGACTGATTGCAAATGTAGTCTATGCATAGCTATTCAAAAACGTAACTCATACGACTCGTTTAATTTTATTATTAAAAATAAATAATAAAATAAATAACATTTCCTTTATTCATCCCATAGGGGGAATTTTTCTTTAGGGTCTATTCCAAGGGAACAAACCAAACTTTAATTTCATGTGCGACAACATGAATTTATAATTCTCAGATCAACAGATATAAAGTAAGCCAAAGAACAATAATTGTAATTGTACACAAAATCCAGAAATCCCTATAAGGGCTGCCAGATGGCAACTTGCGAGGCCAATTCTGATAAAATTGGCAACACAGAGAATCGTCGTTCTATTATTAAATAATTAAAGTTAATTTTTTTTTCATAAATAACTGGTTTTTCGAAAACAAATTTTAAGTGTCTTGTCGATAATTTATTTATCAAAACCGAGGACTTAAAATTCATAATAGTAGATTTTCTAATACTTAAATTGCAAACTGACGAGTGTTAGTAGTGTTTGGCCATGAGATACTTTGGCCAGTTTTGAAGCCAATATTGGCCTTGTGAAACTACGACTATCTGGCAGCCCATATCTCCATCCTGTGCTTCCTGTAAGATTCCTCCGCCCACACGTTTATTTACACATCATTAATTCCTCTGAGTGAAAATAAAAACAACATTTTAAAGAAGGCAATAACAATAATCATTATTATTTTATAATAAAACTGCCAAACTCGGGAAAAGACGTCTTTAAAATTTGGCCAGAAAACTCGTCTTTCAAATACCGATCAATTATAATAACTCCCATCTAGGCAAAAACACTCTCAAACCTGGGACTTCGCGAAGCCCCAGATTTCAGATTTTTTTGTTGTTGCCAAGATGGGGGTCATTTTAATCGATCGATATTTGAAGGACGAGTTTTCTGGCCAAAATTTTTAATACGTTTTTTTCCAGGGGCAGGTGGAATATGAATGACTTCATTGATGATTTTAATAGTAACTTGTGGACAAATTAAAGTATATAAACATTTATATATATATATATATATATATATATATATATATATATATATATATATATATATAGAGAGAGAGAGAGAGAGAGAGAGAGAGAGAGTGAGAGAGCATTTCATAGGAGATAACATTCTCCATGCGCAATGCGTCGCTTCATCTATATTCCTCTAACAGGCCGCATGGAACCAAATTTCTATTTCATACAGTCGTGTATGCACTCACACACACACGCACACACACACACACACACATATATATATATATATATATAATATATATATATATATATATATATATATTTTATATATACAACGACACGCACATAAACCCGCCAATTCCCCCCCCCCCCTCCTCTCTCTCTCTCTCTTTATTTTTATTTATTTTTCTATCTCAGTATTTTCTCCCTCCCTCCCTCCTTCTCTCTCTCTCTCTCTCTCTCTCTCTCTCTCTCTCTCTCTTTATCTCTTTTTATCTTTCTTTCTATTTTCATCTCAGTATCTTCTTCTCCCACCTCTCTCTCTCACTCTCTCCCACCCTATCTATCCCTCTCTCACACACATTCTCTCTGCCACTAAGAAGAACATCACTCCCAAACACACACACACACACACAGACAAACACAACCTCCCCCCCCCCCACCCCCTCCACATACGCACAAACATACCCGGTACATAATTAAAAATTATGCAACAAGAGGAATTTATGCTGCATCCAAATCCCTGGAGGGAAGGAATCGAATACACGCTGAATCTCAATCTGATTTATCCCAATTAAAACGAAGGCAAAAAGAAAACACACACACACACACACACGCACACACACGCACACACACAGATACACACACAACTAATCAAACAGACAAAAACAAAATCGTTGAACAGCAATCAGATTTATTTGAATCCAAACACGAAAACGAAAAGAAATTGAACACAAATTAAAAAGAACAATAATTAGTCAAACAAACAAAACAAAATAAATACAAACAAAACAAACAAAAAAATCCCCCAAAACTGTCAGAGAATGTCAAAACAAAGTAGTCCATCAGAGCCGCCAGGCCCATGGAGCAGGTGTTTATCCCGGTTTCTATAGGTTGAAATGAACAAATAGCAATTGTTTGCGACTCTTTGGATAGGACTCTAGTCTATCCCAAAGTATTTTCCGCCAAATCTAACAGACCGAGCTACCCATTCACTGCTGGGTGGACAGGCTTTTACTGATAATATAATAAGGAGGAGGAGGTGGAGGAGGAGGTGGAGGAGGAGGAGGAGGTAGAGGAGGAGGAGGAGGAGGAGGAGGTGGAGGAGGAGGAGGTGGAGGAGGAAAAGGAAGAGGAGATGGAGGAGGAGGAGGTGGAGGATGAAGAGGTGGAGGAGGAAAAGGAGGTGGAGGAGGAGGAGGAGGAAAAATAGGAGGAGGAGGAGGAGGTGGAGGAGGAAAAGGAGGAGGAGGTGGAGGAGGTGGAGGAGGAGGAGGTGGAGGAGGAGGTGGCGGAGGAGGAGGAGGAGAAGGAGGAGGAAGAGGAAGAAGGGTAGGAGAAAAAGGAAGAGGAAGAAGAGGAGGAGAAGGATGAGGAGGACGAGGAGGACGAGGTAGATGAGGAGGAGGATCAGGAGAAGGAGACGGAGGAGGTTAGTGTGATGATCAGGAGGGGAAGGAGGAGGAAGAGGTGGAAGAGGAAGAGTAGTAGTAGTAGTAGTAGTAGTAGTAGTAGTAGTAGTAGTAGTAGTAGTAGTAGTAGGAGAACGAGGAGGAATGGGAAGAGAATGAGGACGACGATGACGAGGAGGAGGAGGAGGAGGAGGAGGAGGAGGAGGAGGAGGAAGATTTTGAGTTGAGACGAATAGGACAATAAACAGGAAGAGTAGACTGAAGACAAGATTTAAAGAGAATACAACTCAGATTGAATTACTGTTACAAATTACACATTCAATCGTTACAATAGACAACATATAAACACATGAAATAGATCCGCCTTACTTTGACAAAACATCGTATTCTCATTTTAGCCATGAATATTTTTTATTCGTGTATAGATAATGTAGAATTACTCCTACCTTAACCATGTTGGATAATGCCTGTCAGGACAAGAAATCAGCCCCACTGATCCTAAAATAACTTATAATTTGAACTTTTGTATAGCGCAACATCCACTAAACGTGCTCAAAGCCAAAAGCAGCATTTAACATCTAGAACGAGACATGACGACTGTTAGGCGACATTACAAATCTTTTTCGGACAGAGACAACACTGTTGGAGGTCAGGTACGCATTTTAATCCCGAGTATGGTGAGAAAATTTGACTAAAGAGTCTTTTCCAAGGACTCAACTATTCGCAACTCAAAGCGAGACTCGAACCCAAGACCTTACGATTCGAAGGCGAGTCTCATTTCATGAGACCACATAGCCGCATATCAGACCTGCAGAAAAATTCACTTTGCTCTGTACTTATGTCATCAAAAGCTTAACAAGATTAGAAGTCAATACCGTCCCAGGTTTAGGATATTTCGTCATGCTGAAGATCATTCTTAATCTTTGGGTGGCGTGACCATTATATTGTACAAAATATGTTTAAATAGTTGTTGTTGCGGGGTCCCGATAGCTCAGTTGGTAGAGCACTCGTTTCACATGTAAAGGGATCAAGATCGATCCCATGTGTAGAGATCTTTTTTTCTAAACCCCCCCCCCCCCCCCCATGTCCACCCAGTACTGATTTGGTAGCTAACTTAGATCTGGCAGAAGGTATATTTCGACAGACTAGCGTCCTCTCCAAAGGATAGCAAGCGATTGCTTTTGTCCATTTGATGCAATAAGACACCGGTATACTTACTTACTTACTTATCCAAACCAGCGACCATCTGAGCTCTAGCCCTTCTGTCTTAAGACACCAGTATAAACTCCGGCTCCTTGGATCTCATGGCTGTGAAGGACTACTTTTTTTTGAAGGTGCAACCTCAGACAGAATTAATCGTTCCTTGTAAATTGTATAGATAGTTCGAAGATGACGTCACTTAGGTCTTTGTTATTGTTTTTTGCCATCTGCGTTTATGAGTAATGCTCACTGAACTGTATTAACCTAATTATAAACGATCATGGTTACACATAGTTTTATGTGTTGGTCCGTTATACTTCCGGATGGCAATGTTATGTGCTTCTTAGCCAAGCGCATACTATCTATAGGGCAGATCTGGTGTAATTGGTTTGAAATTTAAAGTGCACATTTTATTAAATCCTTAGAGATATTTTTTACTTTTTAGCAGTTATGTTGAAAAAGAGAGATGAGGAGAGAGAGAGAGAGAGAGAGAGAGAGAGAGAGAGAGATGATGATGATGATGATGATGATGATGATGATGGAGAGAGAAAGAAAGATAGAGAGATGGAGATAAATCGAGAGAGAGAGAGAGAGAGAGAGAGAGAGAGAGAGAGAGGAAGAAAGAGAGATGGAGAGAGAGACATAGAGAGACACACATGCACACACGCACACACAGAGAGAGAGATGAGGAGAGAGAGTGAGAGAGAGAGAGATGGAGAGAGATGGACAGAGAGAGAAAGAGTGATGATGGAGAGAGAAAAAAAGATAGAGAGATGGAGATATATCGAGAGAGAGAGAGAGAGAGGAGGAAAGAGAGATGGAGAGAGAGACGTAGAGAGACACACACAGAGAGAGAGAGAGAGAAAGAAACAGAGATGGAGAGAGAGACGTAGAGACACACACACACAGAGAGAGAGAGAGAGAGAGAGAGAGAAAGAAACAGAGATGGAGAGAGAGACGTAGAGACACACACACACACACACACACACACACACACAGAGAGAGAGAGAGAGAGAGAGAGAGAGAGAGAAAGAAACAGAGATGGAGAGAGAGACGTAGAGACACACACACACACACACACACAGAGAGAGAGAGAGAGAGAGAGAGAGAGAGAGAGAGAGAGAGAGAGAGAGAGAGAGAGAGAGCAATCAGTTCGAATTTCGTCACGTCCTGTTGACAACCCGACCTTCACATTTCAAAGCATCAGGTGATATCCATTTAAAGCAATCAAAATAAATTGAAATGCTGTCAAATGTTATGGCGATGACATGAATGTCAACCTGACCCCAATCACAACATCAAGAGGCATTGATGAATTTTGATGCGAAAATAATTTCTGTGCTGGCTAAAGAACAAGATTGTTTTGATTTGGGATAAAGAGAGAATATATTTTACTCCACTACAGGTTTTGCCCTTGTCTACACTTATTCAGGTACTCATTTACACATCAGTCGAGTTGGGTAATGTCTGTAATGTGCCTCTACCGAGGACACTGTAAGAGTGACAGGGTTCTCCGATAGTTGTCATCCATCTTGTCACTGACCACATTGAACTTCGCTTGACATCATCATTCATCATCATCATCATCATCATCATGACCATCATCATCATCATTATCATCACCACCATCATCATCATCATCATCATCATCATCATCATCATCATCATCATCATCATCATCATCATCATCGTCGTCGTCATCATCATCATCAACTCCGTCTCAATAAGCCTAATGGCTCTGAAGGGTTACTTCGCCTCTCTTACCCTACCTCACTTTTCATTTATTTATTCCTACAATATCTTCATAACAGTTCGTGTCCAATCATATTATGTCCATTTCATACAGTACAAGTCGTATGCTGGGTGCTGTTTCTGTACTAACAATCATAACATATCCGTCACTTAAAATATATAGCCAAGTATTCATTTACAACTGAGTCGAGTGGGGGTGATTTGTGGTAATAGTGCCTTACCAAAGACCACCCTTAGTACTGTCCATCACCTGGCCACTTACCACGATTAATATCGCTTGACCTTTTGCGTCAAGACGAAACTCCGTACTTCTGAACCTCTGATGACATTGGTTAGTATGTGTGTTGTGGATATTGACTGCCTTGCTGATTTAAGGCCTTTCGCTTCCTAAGCATCCGATCGGGACACCTCGGCTGCCTCTCTAATCATCTGTGTCAATTCCTTCCACTGTTCAAGATCTTTTGCTGTGGATGCTAATTTCATAAGGTCTTCCTTTGATTTTAGTTCTTTGTTATTTTGGAGGGGTTTTAGGTCTCTATTTCAGGACAGTGTGAATTGGCGGTGGGTGGTCTACCTTGATATTTCTTGTGTTAAAATGGGGCGAAAAACGTATTCGTTTAAAATCTGTTATCAAATTAAAGAGTTTTGAATGATTACACAGCATGTTTATGTGGCTATGTGGTCTAGTGGTATGACACTCGCTTTCGGATTGGAATATCCTGGGTTCGAGTCCCGCTAGGCGAATAGTTGAGTAATTGGATAAGGCTCTTTACTCACATTCTCTCACCGTACTCAGGTGTAAAATCAGTACATGGCCGTCAACAGTGTTGTCTCTGTCCGAAAAAAATTGTAATAACGCCTAACAGCGTCATGTCCCGTCCTAAATGTTAAGTGTTGTTGTTGACCAGGGACCCGTTGTAAAGCGCTTTGAGCACGTTTAGTGGATATTACGCTATATAAAAGCTCAATATAATCTCAATATATTTTACACTCTACGCCTATTTACATCTCAAACTATGTTTACACTCCACGCCCTATTTACATCCCAAAGCATGTTTACATCCCAAAGCGTGTTTACATTCATCAGCATGTTTACACGACTGAATCACACCAGATGAGACACAAAAACAACAAATCATGAAAGCGATTACCTTGTAATTTGATCAGATTTTCCCATTTTTTTCACTAGCAAAAGATTTAAATCGAGTTTTAGCCACAATTCTGTTTGTTTTTTGTTTTTTTTTACTTGATATGTATGTCGGCGGGGGCGAAGCGGCCGAGTGGTTAAGGCATGCACTGTGTACCGGAGGCTACAGGATTTGAGCCCCGCTTCAAGCACTTTCCTATTTTTCCTTGGGCAAAATTATTAACCCCCAATTTGCTCACTTGGACAACATGGGTGATTCCTGTTGACATCACATCTTGTTTGATGGGTTATCTATATTTTCTTTTTATATATATTTCTCTACTTAAGCGCTTAGAATCTGGTGTCTCGGAGTTATAGCGCTATATAAGTTTTCAGCATTATTATTATTATTATTATTATTATTATTATTATTATTATTATTATTATTATTATTATTATTATTATTATTATTATTATTATTATTATTATTATATTATTATTATTATTATTATTATTATTATTATTATTATTATTATTATTATTATTAATATTGTTATTATTATTGTTATTATTATTATTATTATTATTATTATTATTATTATTATTATTATTATTATTATTATTATTATTATTATTATTATTATTATATTCCTTCTTAAGATGCCGTTGCAAAAGGGAGTAATTTGTTTTGAAATTTTATATATCGCTTACCAGTTAAAGGAGAGTCATTTAAATCAATCGATATTTGAAGGACGAGTTTTCTGGCCACATTTTTAAACACATGTTTTTTCCAGAGTACGGCAGTAACTGGTCAACATGATGTCAGCTTTCTAAAATATCTTCAATTTTAGAGTTGTGGTCTTGGGTTCAATCCTTTTGCGATATCTGAGTGTTATTTTTATTTAATCAATCGTCATATATAGGTTGTGAAGTATATGATGATGCTTTGTTTTCCGATTCGTTTTTTGGTTTTTGATTGTTTGTTCGTTTTTTTTTATTTCGTTATATTTTAAAATTTCTTTTCCATTTTTTTCCTATCTTTCGCTTTATTGAAAGAAAAAAAACAGTAATTCTTTCAGCATTTTACGACAGAATACGTGTGGTGTATTTTGCGTCACAAATTGAAGAAGAAGAAGAAGAAGAAGAAGAAGAAGAAGAAGAAGAAGAAGAAGAAGAAGAAGAAGAAGAAGAAGAAGAAGAAGAAGAAGAAGAAGAAGAAGAAGAAGAAGAAAGAAGGAAAGAAAGAAAAAAAGAAAGAAAGAGAGAGATAGGGTGGGGGAAGAAGATACTGAGATAGAAATAGAAAGAAAGATAAAAAGAGAGAAAGAGAGGGAGAGAGAGAGAGAGAGAGAGAGAGAGAGAGAGAGAGAAAGCTAATAGATAGAGATCGATAGATAGAGAGAGAGGGAGAGAGAAAAAGAGAGAGATAGTTAATAGATAGAGATAGAGGGTGAGAGAGATGGAAGAGAGAGAGAGAGAGAGAGTTAGACAGATAGATGGATATATATATATATATATATATATATATATATATATATATATATATATATATATATATATATTATAGAGAGAGAGAGAGAGAGAGAGAGGGAGAGCTAGGTAGATAGAGAGAGAAAGATATATATAGAAAGAGAGAGAGAGAGAGAGAGAGAGAGAGAGAGAGAGAGAGAGAGAGAGAGAGAGCGTCATGCTATTATTCCAAAACAGTTTGTAATGGGTTTTGATTCAGACAGTGTGTTTTTAATTTTCTCATCGTAATATCTGGTAACAACAACATCAACAACATCGATGACACGAAACAATTGATGATCCCAATGCATTATCAGGCAATGTGTTTGTTAATTATTCCATTATTGCCGACGAGTGTGTAAAACTGACATTTTTATGTTTACAAAACGCTGTATATTTTATATTTTCACTGGAAATATATTTGTTCAATTTTTATTTATATTTTGAATAAAGTAAAAATATTCTCAACTGGTCTAAAATTCTATAAAATGTCTTTGAAGTCTCAAATTTGAGAAGTATTTTGCAAGTTAAGGATACAAAAGATACAACTAAGCGATCGATATTGGGCGTAAAAGTTTACTGGCCAAAGTGAATAAACGTTTTTTCGTTTAAAATACATCATTCTGGCAACATAGCTCCAGTTTTTAACGGTAATTGTGTGTTGAAAATTCCAGACTTTTGTTTGTTTGCTTGTTTTCCTTGTAAACATGTATAGCCATCAACTTTATTTATTGATTTGTATTTATTTATTTTGTTTTAATTTTTTTTTACTTCTTTTCTTAACGTTGACAGACCCGCAGTAAAATGATCTCGTCTGTTGCTTGTCGATAATACGTTACATATAACGGAAAACACGCCATTATAATTAATTTGAAATGTGGGATACAGTGGTGGGAAGTCGCAGTTCAACTGAATATTATGCCAGAATTTTATGATTATTTATTGCCATAAAAATACAACTCATTAACCGGCTGGTTCCATTAAAAAAGTCATGGAAGTGTGTATGTAACCAGTCGTTTGGAGTACAAATAATGTTTACGTTACATATTGAATCACAAAGTGTCATTATTGTTATAGTAGCATGATTTATATATAGGCAGATTCTTAGGATTACGTAATAGAGCGAGGATGGATGATCTTTATTGACGACTAGCACTCTGAAACCAGACAATCATTTACACAAAGTATGTCTTCAGTTCCCCGGAGGAAAAAAAAAAACAAAGCAAAAAACAAAAAACAGAAAAACAACAAACAAAATAAAAAGAAAAACTTGAGCTTTCATATAGAGCAATATCCACTAAACGTGCTCAAAGCGCTGTACAAAGGGTTCTTTACCAACCGCAACACGTAACATATAGAACGAGACATGACGCTTGTTAAGTGATATTACAATTTTTTCGACAGAGACATCGCTGTTAACGGCCAAGTACTCATTTTACTCCTGAGTAAAGAGTCTTTTCCAAGGACTCAACTATGCGCCGATCGAGGCTCGAACTCAAGACCTTCCGACCCGAAAGCGAGTTGTAAGAGATTTAGCTTACAGCAAGTGGGTTTAATGAGTTCACGGTGCTTGTATATCAGTTAAACTTGGTCACTATATTGAGTACTAGAAAATTACTTTCTTTGATCGGTGTTACTTGGTATTTGGGATAAAAGCATTAAATTATAGTTGGTATTTATTATTTAGGCGTACATTATTATTTGGGCATGCGATAATATTTGGGCGTACGACCTTTGATATTTGGGCGTAAAAACTGACCTTTGGAAAGGAATTGTGGGAACAGTTGACAATAGGATATAAAACAGAGTGTTTCTGATTCTATTCTAAACTCGATTCTGCATTCTACTTCACTATGAGTTGCACTTTCCTATTATGCTGCAAGTTCTAACATCCTACTAAGAATCTTTATTTTACGGACTTAGAAATATTCCACGAATATTGAAAATGGTTACACAGTCAAAATAAGTTAACATTGGGATTGATTTTACGGATTTGAAATTTATGAAACTGGTTCAATTATGACCATGTTACTTGATTTGGATTTCGAATTCATCACAAATAAAGCAGTAAGAAATGAAACTTGGAATCTGGACTTTTATTCGAATGTCTTGATGTTGTACATTCATTTATCATCATTGGACTTTGAACTCTTTAGTCATTATTAACAATATATCAGTGTCATATATTAAAAAGCCACTATGCGATCATAAGCCATTACATATGTTTTGAAACTACGTCACAGAGTGTCATATCATTAGTCAACATAGCCGCATATGAAGATTGGTGTACACTTCTAATGGGATTGGATAGGATACTGTTTTTTGACACCATCAGACTTTTCTGACCGATTTTCATGACGTCAGCGCGTGATTTGTAAGGAAAGTAAACAGGTTGTCTCTGGCGCTTGGTGCTGTCTGGTGTCTGGTGAATGATGTATCTGGCCCATGGTGCTGTCTGGTGTCTGGTGAATGATGTTGTCTGTGGCCCATGGTGCTGTCTGGTGTCTGGTGCATGATGTTGTCTCTGGTCCATGGTGCTGTCTGGTGTCTGGTGAATGATGTTGTCTGTGGCCCATGGTGCTGTCTGGTGTCTGGTGAATGATGTTTGTCTCTGGCCCATGGTGCTGTCTGGTGTCTGGTGCATGATGTTGTCTCTGGCCCATGGTGCTGTCTGGTGTCTGGTGAGTGATGTTGTCTGTGGCCCATAGTGCTGTCTGGTGTCTGGTGAGTGATGTTGTCTGTGGCCCATGGTGCTGTCTGGTGTCTGGTGAACGATGCTTGCCCAACCGTTGGCCGATGTCTGGGATTTAGTCATTGCGTTATTATTAAGTTGTATAGTAGCTAAATAGATCAGATATAAAATCGAGATAAATGCATCATCACTGTAATCGTCGTCGTCGTCGTCATCATCATCATCATCATCATCATCATCATCATCATCATCATCATCATCATCGTTATCATCGTCTTGTTATGTCCGGCTGGCTGATGTCGTGAGTATATTACCTAACCGCATATCATCAATATTATGGTAAAATATACGTAGAAAACAAACCCCGTTCATAATGTCTCGCCCCCCCCCCCCCCCTGTCACCCACACTTTAACGGTGTGAATAATTGCATGGTAGATTACGGTACAGTCAGGCTATCGCAACACAGAACCTATCGATCTTATGTAATTCTATATTATACACTCGTTGATGGAACGGGGTTGGTGGGGTGTGTGTTGTTTTGTGGTCTGTGCTGCTTTTTCTGTTGTTGTTTGGTTCGGTGGTATGTCTTCTCGCCTTCGGATCGAAATGTCCTGGGTTTGAATCCTGCTCCTTGGAAAAAAGCCCTTTACTCACATTCTCTCACCATACTCAAGTGTAAAATGAGTACTTGGTCGTAAACAGTGTTGCCTCTGTCGGAAAAAATTGTAATATCGCCTAATAGGCGTCATGTCTTGTCCCACATGTTAAGTGTTGCTGTTGCCCAGAGAACCACTGTAAAGCGCTTTGAGCACGTTTAGTGTATATAGCGCTATATAAAAGCTCAGATTTTTTTCTCTAGTTAAAAAAATTGGGAGTAGGCACTCACTCACTCACTCACTCACCCACTCACTTACTCACTCAATCCCATGACCAGCTGATCGTCGGGGGAGGGGGGGGGGGGGGCATGCGGGATACAGACTTCACAACCTTACGCCATTCGTCACGGACTCTGGATTTTCCATAAGACTATTGAGATACAGGCCTGTCCACTCTTTAATGTTGTCATGCCATCGTTTTTTGTTTTTTTTTCTGTCTTCCTCTTTTCCTCTATCCATATACAGTGCTCTCCCTGTATGACAGTTTTGCACAGATTATCATGACGGACAGTGTAGTGTGTCCGAACGTAGTCATCGTAAAATTATAGCCTGACACTGACCAAAAATTGACTTTAATAGGCCAGTCTTTTGCCACAAAAGGAAACAAATCGTGAGTTATATTCAATAGTTCAACCAATGAAATAACTTGTTTCCTTGAGTTTTACTAACGACAACTCACTAGACGCTACACAAACCTAAAAAATTTTGTTAAGGGGCCAGTCCTTGAGGATTCTCGTATCAGGCTATATGTTGACGATGGCTACGGTCCGAACCATGACAATTTCCTTCTTTTTAACATTGACAACAGTGGTTCCTGTCCTCCTGCTCGATCCTCCACCTCAGATGTGAGATAAAAATCTTCATAAAAGCTTCATACGAAACAGTGCTAGACAAAACACAACGAAAAATACAGGAAAATATAATCATCCACCAAAATTCAACCTGACTCGAGTAGGGAATGGGGGAGGTCTGATGTTCGATCCCAAGTCGAGGCAGGTTAATTTTTTTTCGTGATTTTTTCTGCTTTATCTGGCATTGTTTCGTACAGCCTAGCAAAAAAAAAAAAAAAGCATAGAAGGAACGCAATTGATGTTACTCGGCTCTTTGCTGTTTTAGACAGCCATTTTAATGATTTGTTTTCACTAAATTCTATCAATCAGAATATAGATAGTATGAAGATGACGTCACTTAGGTCTTTGTTATTGCTTTTTGTCATCCGCGTTTATGAGTAATTTTCACTAAACTGTATTAACCAGACTATAAACGTTCAAGGTTACACATAGTTTTGTGTTTTGGTCCGTTATACTTCCGGATGGCAATGTTATGAGCTTCTTAGCCAAGCGCATACTATCTATACTTCATGATGGCAATGTTGTGAGTTTCTTATCCAAGGGCACACCATCTCTGATAGTGTGCGCTTGTATAAGCAACTATGGTGTGCGCTTGGATAAGAAACTCACAACATTGCCATTCTGAAGTATAACGGAGCAACACACAAAACTGTGTGTAACCTTGAACGTTTATAGTCTGGATAATACAGTTAAATGAGAATAACTCATAAACATGGATGGCAAAAAACAATAACAAAGACCCGAGTGGCGTCAACTTCACTCTCTCTATAGAAGGAACGAAATTGACGTCACTCAGTTCTTTGTTATGCTTTTCAGACAACAATTTCAATGATTAGTTTTCACTAAATTCTACCAATCAGACTAGATAATAAATATAAACGTTCATGAATACTGCTCACAGGTTTGTGTGATGGTTCGTTCTATCCGTCTGGCGGATGTTGTGAGTATTTTACGCAAAGACATAGCATCAGTAGTAGATTTTATTTCGATAATATTGTTAGATATTACACAATAATAATATTGGGGTAATGATGTAGTAGGTACGTGTGATCTTTATACAATGTTGTGAGTCTTTTACCTAAAGGCATAGCATCAGTAGTAGATGTTTTTAAAAATAATATTGTTATTACACAATGACAATGATATTGGGGTAATGATGTGGTAGGTATCTGTGATCTTTATACAACCAACCTTTTCCTTGGGCCTGGGGAGTTTGTCTAATATGTATATGTATATGTGTGTTCTTGATTGTTTCTGTGTGTGAGAGGTTATGGATAGAGTCGATCATTTGTGTGAATGGGGGGGGGGGGGGGGGGGGGGGGGGGGGGGGTTGGTGTATGTATGTATGTATGTATGTATGTATGTATGTATGTATGTATGTATGTATGTATGTGTGTGTGTGTGTATGTTGCTTGGTGTGGGTTTGTGTATGGGATGGGGGGAGCTGACTGGGAAGACCTAAAAATGTCGGTCATACAATCCCCCCATCAAACATTACAGTTCTTCTGTTGATTACTCGGTCCCCAACTGTCAAAATATATATTCTTTTCACTTATATAATAATAATAATAATAATAATAATAATAATAATAATAATAATAATAATAATAATAATAATAATAATAATAATAATAATAATAATAACAAGATTATTCAACCCGACGTGCACTTATTTGTAGGTCTGATAACCCAATTCCTTGTGGGCTCACTGTTGTAATGGAAATCTCAAAAATTGATGCATAAGATTGTCCATTACAACAATGTTAAACTAGACCCATAATTACGTTCGGATGTCAAACCAGCATAATATGTAGCTACACGTCGATTCTATCCCTCTCCCTAAATAGTACCGCGTAATGATATCATATAATTTGTGACGTCAGATTATCAATAATTAAATTTCCCTAAAAACAAAAATGGATTCTTTTTTTTTTAAAGTATCATTTAAATGTTTTTGAACATGTCTTTTACTGAAATATGACAAAATCGGATTTGATTGAGGGGTAGAATAAAAGATTTCTCACACTCTTGCGTTTTGGAATTCGACTTTGTTCCCAACGCGCACTCGCAAGTTCGTGCAGCGGTTGGGAACACGTCTGGAATTCCAAAAAGCAAGAGTGTGTATAAGAATTGTATATTATTCATCTAACTAGATAGATAGTGAAAGTCGATCATAATAGATAGTGATGATAGATTAGATAATAGATAGATAGATAGATAGATAGATAGATAGATAGATAGATAGATAGATATATAGATAGACAGACAGATAGAAAGATAGATGCATATATATATATATATATATATATATATATATATATATATATAGATAGATAGATAGAGAGATAACAGAGATGGATCGGTGGATATATAATATAGATAGATAAACAGATAACTCAGTTATGCCACAGAGAGAGAGGTAGATAGGTAGAGAGAGAGGGGGAGAGAGAGGGAGAGAGAGAGAGAGAGAGAGAGAGAGAGAGAGAGAGAGAGAGAGAGAGAGAGAGAGAGAAATAAGAGAAGGGAGAGGAGCGGAAGTTGAAACCTACAGAAAGTATAGGAATAGAATGAAGTGTTAATATAGTATGACTAATTGACTGGGATAATCCAATTTGATTAATGAACTTTTACTAATTTATTAAAGGTGAGACTGGCCGGTTGGGATAGGGGTCAATGACTGAAAATATCTATCTATCTATCTATCTTATCTATCCACTCTCATATCCATCTCTACTTTTAATTATCTATCTATCTATATTGTCTATCTATCTATATCTATCTATCTATCTATCTATTATCTATCTATTCTATTATCTATAAATCTATCTATCTATCTATCTATCTATCTATCTATCTATCTATCTATCAATCTATCTATCTATCTCTCCATCCATCTATCTATCTGTCTAAATATTTATCTATCTATCTGTCTGTCTATCGATCTAACTGTCTATCTATCGTTCTATCCATCCATTTATGTATCTATCTATCTATCTATATATATATCTATCTATCTATCTATCTATCTATCTATCTATCTATCTATCTATCTATCTATCTATCTATCTAAATATCTATCTTTAATTCTATCTATCCAACTATCTATTCATGTATCTAAATATCTATTTTCCCAACCGCCTGTTTGTCCGTCTGTTTGTCCGTCTATCTATCCATATATCTGTCTCTCTGTCTGCCTGTCTGTCTATTTCTCTATCTATTTATTAACCAATTTATCTAATTAACTATCAAATATTTTATATATCTGATCATCTATCTACCGAGCTATCTACCCGTCTATCTATATACCAGCCTTTCTCTACATCCAATTTACCCTTTTGACCGTATGCCTCATCCAACGTGTCCAGTAGTACTGTTAGCTTGGGAATCATTGGAAGGTGCTTTTAGCACAGTCAGTTTATAATATGCAATGATATAATATACTTACTTATTCCTTTGAACTCCAGCTGGAGCATAATCATAGTGCGTTCACCTCAGATCTCCATCTGGAGCATAGGGCGTCCACCATGAGCCCCATCTGCCTCTGGTCTCTGGCTACCACCTTCGGCTTCTCCACGATATTTTGACAATTTTTAGTTCCAAATTTAGCATTTATCTGGTAGATAGAGAGATAGATAGATGAATAGATTTGAAAGATAGATCGATAGATAGAGAGATAGGTAGATAGATTGATAGATGGATAGACGTATAGACGGATAGACAGATATATAGATAGATAGATAGATAGATAGGCGTATAGACAAATTGATAGATAGCTAGATTGATAGATAGATGGCGCATAGAAAGATAGATAAACATATAGATAGACGTATAGACGGATGGATAGATAGATAGATAGACGTATAGACGGATATATATATTATATATATATATATATATATATATATATATATATATATATATATATATGTATCGATAGATCGAAAGATAGATAGATAGATAGATAGATAGAGAGATAGATAGATAGATAGATAGGTAGATAGAATGCTAGATAGATAGATATATAGATAGATTCCTTCTATTTCAATCCAGTCATTGACCCATCTCCGAACTTTCCATCCAGTCTCACCTTTTAATTAGTAAAAGTTCATTCATCAATTTGGATTATCCCAGGCAATTAGTCATACTATATTAACACTTATTTGTTCCAAATGTGGTCTTGTGGTATGACACTCGCTTTCGGATCGGAAGGACCTGGTTTCGAGCCGCGCTGGCCTTCGGGGTTCCAGTCAAGTCCTGTACTTGTGATGATAAAAGTAGTCCTTCAGAACATTGATAGGCTGGATTTTATCCCGGTTTCTATAGCTTGAAACGGACAATATCAATTGTTTGCTGCCCTTTAGATAGGCATGTTGCAAAGTGAGTTCCGCCAGATCTATCAGACCCAGTTACCCAATCACTGCTGGGTGGACAGAGGGGGAGGGACAGAAACAATCTCGACTGCACCCGGGATCGATCTCGGTCCCTTTGCTTGTGAAGCGAGTGCTCTATCTACCAACTGACCCCCGTGATAATACAGACTTACCTATAATTTTATTTTTTCTTTTCTTCTCTTTTTCAAAATCTACAGGTCCCGATGCGGTCTTAGTGGGGAGCATTGTCGGCGGTGTGGCCCTCGTTGTGGGCCTAGTCCTTGTCACAGCCTGGTATTTCTATCGCCGAAGGAAAGGATTATCTCTTCTGCCCACGTCCGAACCAGGCTACTCCAGCGATCATTCTCGACGCGTCAGCACCCCGATTCCCATCAGTCGTAGCTATCCAGACATCGTCTCTCACAGCGACGGCAAATCCTCCTCAGTAGGATCATCCCCATCTTCCAAAAAAGGAATTTTCCAGATCACCAACCGTCAATGGACGCTTCCGACTGTTCCTCAGCGTCATCAAAACTTCCATCGTATGTTACCGCATCGCCTCATTAATATGTCCAATGTTGAATTCACCGTGCAAAGCGTCAAGCAGAAAGAACAACCCGATCTCGGCGGGTTGAAGCCCGAATTATATAAACAAGCTTCGGTGGACAGCCTCAGATCCGAGCATGTCCCCTGTGGGAAATTGTTTTTCAGTCTTCGTTACAGCCAAGAAGAAGCTGCTCTCATTGTTATAATTATACGTGCTGAAAATCTCCCTGCCAAAGACTTTTCTGGGACGTCAGACCCTTACGTCAAAGTTTATCTTTTGCCTGATAGAAAGACTAAGCTTCAGACTAAAGTTCATCGGAAAACCATGAATCCGGAGTTTGACGAGACTTTTACGTTTCCTGTGAAATACGACGATTTGTCTTCGAGGATTCTACAGTTTAATATCTTTGATTTCGATCGATTTTCTCGACATGACGTCATTGGTGCGGTCAAGGTCAAGGACATTCTTGGAGAGGGGAGCTTGACCAATGAAACGTTTTTCGTCAGGGATATTTACGCCTCTCAGGTTAGTTGCTAATTGTTTTTTTTTTTTTTTACACCTATAACTTTGATGAATACTGTGTTACGTGCGCATGTCTGTAGGTCTGGTTGTGTATAGCCGAGCGCGATAGAGAACGAAAGTGTGATGTAAAAAAAACAACAACTGGTTCCTATCTCGTTGGAAGTGTAAACCACTTTCCCGAACCGGAGGACTGAATACATACCTTGTGTGAATGATCTCCTGGTTTCAGAGTAAATGTAATCATATTTTCTAGTCTAAATATATGCTGGTCTTCAATAGAGATCATCCATCCTCACTCTTTTACATCTCGTAATGCTTCGAATCGACTTCTAAAATAGTTATACTACCATACGATTCATTATTAGTACTCTACTAAAGGACTGGTAGCATGCACACTTTCAGGGATTTTGGAACCGGAAGCGTAGAAGTTTCTGACGTCAAAAAAAATATTAAAATTAAAATTGAGCTTTATATAACGCAATATCCACTAAAAGCGCTTTACAAGTCACAGCTTGTTTTCCCCTATTCTAGGCTTGATTTAACTTTATTGAAATGGACAAAACTGTGCATTGATTTGAGAGCATTTTCAATTCATTTTGTTTAAATTTCAGTGCGTTCTTTGTTTTTCTGACAATGGGGTGGTTTTTCCGAGGGGTACATATTATATGCCGGTCTGACATCCGAACCCAATTACAGGCCTAGTTTAACATTGTTGTAAAGGACAATAATTTGCGTCGCTTTTTGAGAATTAAGTTTCTTCGTGCAAAGTCCAAAGTTTCATACGTTTTGTCAAGATAAATGGTCATTTTAATCGATTGATATTTGAAGGACGAGTTCTCTGGCTAAAATTCTAAATACCTGTTGTTATTATTCAGAGTACTTGGGTAAGAGTACCCCGCCCCTATTTCTACCATAACAGTTTCTATTGAGACATACTAATGATAATAGTAATAATGCAGCTATTTGTCTCCCTTTGTTCGCGTAATCCAGATTATCTCCTCTCACGTTGTCTTAAAATCAATCGTGTACTTGTAAACGCCTTATCTCCCTTTGAAGTAAACGTCCTATCTCCCTTTGCAGTATACCTCTTATCTCCCTTTGCTGTAGACTGTTTTTTCTTCATGACATGTTGTACACCCGTCCTATATCATCGTTTGTAACTTGATCATGTTCATCGTGTATATGTTAATAGATACATTCTTTTATTCGTTATAAAGGGAACACATTTTCGTTTAGTGTCTTTTTCAAAGGAAGACTGTAATTACTCAGGCGTCACCCGCAGTGCAGCTCTGCAAAGTGAGCTAGAGATAATGATAATGATGATAATAATAATAATAATAATAATAATAATAATAATAATAATAATAATAATAATATTAATAATAATAATAATAATAATAATAATGATGATGATGATGATAATGATGGATGATGATGATGATGATGATGATGATGATGATGATGATGATGATGATGATGATATAATAATAATGATAATAATAATAATAATAATATAATAATAATAATAATAATAATAATAATAATAATAATAATAATAATAATAATAATAATAATAATAATAATAATAATAATAATAATAATAATAACAGCAACAACAAAGATAGTAATTATTATATTATTTTGGAGTTTTTGCCAAGATGAGAGTCATTTAAATCGATCGATATTTGAAAGAGGAGTTTTAGGTCAAATTTTTAAATGTTATGTGTTTATCCAGAGTGCGGTAGAATAAGTGTTGTCTTTGTGAATGTACTTTAACATTAGCTTGAGGCTACTGTAACATTTCACATTGTTGACCATATGGGTCGATGTTTTTATAAAGGGATTATTCAAAAAATAGTTGTGACCTCCTTAGTATAACACGGGATAAAACCAACGTGCATTTATTTGAAGGTCTAATAACCCAATTTAATATGGGTTCATGGAAATCTTTAAAAATTATGCTAAATATTGTACATTACAACAATGTTAAACTAGGCCCATAATTGCGTTCGGATGTCAGACCTGCATATATTTACACGTTGGATAAAACACGTACTGGAAAAAAGCGCAACAACATTTTTTAATTTAAATGACAAAAAATGATGAGGTGATTTCCAAGACCTGGTAAGTTTTATCTTCATCCTTGAGAGAATGTAACACACGTCTCACAACAGTATTATGCTGGAGTCCACGAATCATATAAAAGGAACGAAATTGACGTCACTCGGGTTTTTATTATTGCTTATAGACAGACATCTTAATGATTAGTTTTCTCTGGAATACGTTGATCAGACTATACACGTTTAAGATTACGACATATTATTATATAGATTTGTGTGTTGGAAAGTTATATCCGGCTGTCGGATGTGGTGTGAGTATTGTTCATAAACGCACAACATCAAAATCGTGATGGGTTAAACACGTCTTTGCTTAGCCGTCATATCACTGCTTGATGACGTAACTGCACGATTAATCATTTCTGTTTTCAAACGAAGGGTACACAAACGTAATCGGTATTTCCCGAATAAGTTGACCCCATCCACTGTCGTACTCTGTTAAAAACGCATATTTAAAATTTTGGCCAGAAACCTCGTCCTTCAAATTAATATCGATCGATTAAAATGATCCCTTATCTTGGCCAAAAGCTCTCAAACCTGTGACTTCGCGAACTTCGAACTTCAAGAAGTCCCAGGTTTGAGAGCTTTTTGCCAAGATGAGGGGTCATTTTAATCGTTCGATATTTGAAGGAGGACAAGTTTTCTGGCCAAAATTTTAAATATGTCTTTTTTTTCATAGTTTGGCATTCCGTTGATTCGTACTCGACGACTAAGGTGTCAGGTGGTGGACTTAATAGAGTGACCACGCACTAGAAACACGTGACCTGGAGCACGCAATCCAAAACGGGTGCTCTCTTCAACAATGGAGGATGAATTATTAAGAATCCGTTTTCGTTTCCCGTCACGTGACATTTATTCTATTCTAAATGGGGTCAAGATGTTGGAGTCTATATTATTTGTTAAAATTCGCGAAGAAACAAGCTCTTCTCTCTTCTCTCTTTTCTCTCTCTCTCTCTCTCTCTCTCTCTCTCTCTCTCTCCTCTCTCTTTCTTTCTTTCTTTCTTTCTTTCTTTCTTTCTTTCTTTCTCTCTTTCTTTCTCTCTCTCTCTCTTTCTCTCTATCTATCTCTTTCTGTCTGTCTTTCTTTCTCTCTCTTTCTCTCTCTCTCTCTCTCTCTCTCTTCCTCTCTCTATCTTTCTCCATTTATCTTTCTCTCTTTCTCTCTCTCTCTCTCTTTCTTTCTCTCTTACTCACATTCTCTCACCGTACTCATGTGTAAAATGACTACCTGGCCGTCGACAGGGTTGTTCTGTCCGGGGGAAAAAATATAATTTCGCCCAACAGTCGGCATGTCTCGCCCTCCATGTGAGTGTTGCTGTGGTCAGGGACCCCTTGTAAAGCGCTGGACTGTCGGACAGTCATATAAACGAATGGGATGATTTTCCTATGGTTGGTCAATAGAGGGTTAACAACAATAGGCTTCAACAGTCATGACATCACTTCCCTCGTAATGTAGTATAGTAACTTAATAACTGGTTCTAAACTATCGGAACAATGGCGGACGCCCTTATATATGAAATAATTCTCCGACGAGCATAAAAGGGTATCCAGCCAGAGGAGAAAAAAATTATAAATCTGATCATGTTTTGACTTTTATACATTTTGATCACATGACATGTGAAAAAGTTCTAGCCAGCATGAAGAATAAAAAGTACCGAAATTCTTTGTTTAAAACCAAGCTGCTCGTTGTTGGGCGGACGTGACATCAGACTATTGAATCCAATTCCAAAAGTGCATTTCATTTCTTTCTGTTCTAGGACCTATTTACGTCAGTGCCTGTGAAGGACGGACACTTGAGCCCTAATTATATTTATTGCGTTCCTTCCAAAAGAGATTATTTTCAGAAACCGAATGAGACCAAAATCAAAAAGGGAGTTAGATTTTTTTTTCTTTTTATCTATTTCTCATATAATTTTCTTTTTTTAATTTTTAATTTCGAAGGTCAAAAGCCATTACGAAATAAGAGGACACTTGATTGTTAATTAAATCTTATTTTTCTCTATCTGCTGTCCGTCAAATTGCAAACTTGCCTGTACCCCGCTAGATCACACGCACACACACACACACACACACACACACAAACACACACACTTACAAACAAAAACACACATATTATACACTCACAAGAACACAGACAAATTACTTCATTTCTTTTCTTTTCTTGAAAATATTCTCTCCCATTCTATCTCTCTCCTCTCTCCCTCTCTCTCTCTCTCTCTCTCTCTCTCTCTCTCTCTCTCTTTCTCTCTCTCTCTTCCTCTCTTGTATATATATATAATATATAATATATATATATATATATATAAATATTTACACACACACCACACACACAAACACACATATATATATATATATATATATATATATATATATATATATATATATATATATATATATATGTATATATATATATATACCATCTGTACAACGTGAGTACTCCAGACAATTCCAAATCGCATTGTCATTACTCACATACCTCAGTCAATCCACGGTGGAGAGTGAATGTTCTACCACTGGTCGTGAGCTTTCATATGGCGTAATATCCACTAAATGTGCGGCTATGTGGTTTTGAGGTATGCTACTTGCCTTCGGACAGGAAGGTCTGTGGTTTGAGTCCCGCTCTGAACAGCGAATAAAGGAGTCGTTGGAAAATGCTCTTTACTCATATTCTCTCACCGTATTCAGGCATAAAATGAGTACCTGACCCCGTTAACAGCGTTGTCTCTTTCGAAAAAAAATAGGGTAACAGTCCTAACAGCCGCCATGTCTTGTCCTACATGTTATGTGTTGCTGTTCACAAGGGGGCCCCTTGTAAATTGCGCTGGGCACTTTTGTGGATATTACGCTATATAAAAGATCAAGTCCCTTTGGTTTTTGTTTTTGTACTTCACGAAGTCCCAGGTTTGAGAGTTTTTGCCAAGATTAGGGTCATTTGATGAATACGGCAGAGATTGTCTTGTACTGAATCCTTTGTTTTTAACTTCCCCAGGAAAAGGCTGATGTCGGCGAGGTGATGTTGTCTTTATGCTACCTCCCCACCGCTGGGCGACTCACGCTGACCGTAGTCAAAGCCAGGAACTTGAAGGCCATGGATATTACTGGTTATGCAGGTATGGATGTCTTCTCTGTCTGTATGTCCTTCCGTTAGTGTGTGTCTATGTGTCCGATCTGTCTGACTGTATGTCTGTCTGTCTGTCTGTCAGTCCGTCTGTCCGTCTGTATGTATGTCCGCCTGACCCATGTATCTGTCTATCAGTCTATCGCTCTATCTATCTGTCTATGTACTATCTATCTCTCTGGGTATCCCATCTGTCTGTCTGCTTGTCTGTCTATCTATCTGTCTGCCTGTCCTTATGACTGTCTGTCTGTCTGTATGTCCACGTGTCTGTCTATCTGTCTCTCGCTCTGTCTGTCTATCTATCCATAGTTTTGTGTGTTGGTCCGTTATACTTCCGGATGGCAATGTTGTGAGTTTCTTAGCCAAGCGCATACTATCTAAAAACGTTCAAGGTAACATTGTCTTATGTATTGGTACATTATATCCGGCTGACGAATGTTATGAGTCTTTTAAATAAACGCATATCATCAATATAATATGTTTTTATAATATGTGATTTGTGAGACGGGGTGAGAGAAGGTTCCTTGCCAGTTGGCACTCGTGTTTATAAAACAAGTTGAGAATATTGGTTGATCAAAAAGTCCGTTTATAATGATTATGTGTCACTCATCTTGTTTCTGAGCAGAACAAAACGATCTTGATGATTTGATCAAGATGATTTTTTTCACATAGTTAACTGGTATTGTTATGAAACTTTATAAGATTGATGGCTTCTTGGCTCGTAATATCTAATGAAAGACGCATGTCTTTGATCAAAGGAAGAGGACAGGGATGGCAGAGGAAATTGGGAGAAATTGAGGGAAGGAAGTAAAGATGTAAAATTGATTAAAAGAAGAAAAGAAAAAGAGGAAGTAAAAGAAGGATGATGATGATGAGGAGGAGGAGGAGGAGGAGGTGGAAGATGAGGAGGAGGGGGAGGAGGAGGTGGAGGGGGAAAAGGAGGTGGAGGGGGAGGAGGAGGTGGAGGGGGAGGAGAAGGAGGAGGAGGGGAAGAGGAGGAGGAAGGGAAGGATGGGGAGGAGGCGGAGGAGGTGGAGGCGGAGGAGGAAGAAGAGGGGAGGAGGAGGAGAAGGAAGAGGAGGGGAGGAGAGGAGGAGGAGGAGGAGGAGGAGGAGGAGATGATTAGCATAATAAAAGAAAAGAAGAGGAAGTAAAATTACGGCTATGTGGTCTTGTGGTATGTCACTCGCTTTCGGATCGGAAGGTCCTGGGTTCGAGCCTCGCTCGGCGCATTGTTTGGTCATTGGAAAAGGCTCTTTACTCACATTCTGTCACCACACTCAGGTGTAAACTGAGTACCTGGCCGTTAACAGCGTTGCCTCTGTCGGAAAAAAAAAAGATTTTACCGCCTAACAGGCGCCATGTCTCGTTCTACATGTTACCTTTTGCTATTGGTCAGGGGCCCTTTGTAAACCCCCTGAGCACGTTTAGAGGATATTGCACTATATAAAAGCTCAAGATTATTTTCTTGATGCTTTAAAAAAAAATCCTTGGTAGTGTGTATGTAACCAGTCCTTCGCGAAATGAAAAGGTTACGACATAAAGGTGGCATAACTATTTCTGTAGCAGGATCAATGGGTAGATTCTTAGGATTATAGGACGTAAAAGAGTGAGGATGGTTAATCTCCATTGACGACCAGCTTATATCTAGACTAGAAAATAAAATACCATTACTCTTAAACCGGAAAATCAATTACACAAGCAATGTATCCAGTCCAACTAAACAGTGGTTTGACACTTCCAATGAAATAGGAACCAGTTTTTGACACACTTTTCTTCCCCTATAACAAAGACCCGAGTGACGTCAATTTCGTTCCTTCTTTATTCGACTCATTAGTCCGAGATCCCGTGGCGTTTGGACATAGCCACAATGGAAATCCCCGCGGTGTAGAAATGAATGACCAGTGACCAGTCGGATAAACGGACAGGCCAATGCTCGAGTCACTTTTATGGAATAATTATTTGAGTCCACGTTATACAAGTTAATTAATTATTTGCAACGTCAAAAATGTCCCACGCCTAGGTCTCTCTCTCTCTCTCTCTCTCTCTCTCTCTCTCTCTCTCTCTCTCTCTCTAAATATATATATATATATATATATATATATATATATATATATATATATATATATATATATATATCTCCCTCTCTCTCTCTCTATCTATATATCTCTATATCTCTCTCTTTTTCTGTACCTCTCTCTCTATCTCTCTCTTTCTTTATTTCTTTCTTTCCTTCTCACTCTCACTCTCTCCCTCTTTCTCTCCCTCTCTCTCTCTCTCTCTCTCTCTCCCTCTCTCTCTATCTCACACTTTATCTCACACTCTCTATATCTCTCTTTTTATATCTTTCTATATATCTCACTCACTATCTCACCCTCTCTCTCTCTCCCCCCCCCCTCTCTCTCTCTCTCTCTCTCTCTCTCTCTCTCTCCACCTTCTTCTTCGTCTTCCTCTTCTTCCTGGTTAAGGCAGCTAGCGCCATCATGTTGACCATCAATGCTGCTCTGTGGTATACATTAAGTAGACGGATATGATCTTTCTGAAGGATTTCACTTCTAGAAGTCCCAGGTTTGAGACTTTTGACGAGGTGAGGGCATGGCTTACTCTACTCAGGCCTGACCAACGTGCGGCAGTAGACAAAATGTGGAGGCGAAAACAGGTTTATCTTAACAGTTGGGTTTTTAATGGTAAACAATGCAGTTATCTAATAAAATCATTAATATACTCATTTAGGCACTGAATGAGTACTATAAGCCATTTAAAAAGCCAGAAATATTATTACTGAGAAAAAAATAATAAAAAGAATTTGAATACAAGATTTATCTCTATGATAGCTTTAAAATCTTTTGTTTTGGCTCCTTGTCAGATGGCATGTTGGACAACTTGCAGTAATTGTTAAGCAATATGTTGCTCAATATGTTACAGTGGTGCTCTTTAATTTGAAAATCAAACATTTCCGAAATTTTATACAAAGTATTACTTAAAGAATTTCGACACACGTTGTTTGCAATAGACTGAAAAATAATGTAGGAAAAAATTGTCCACTGACAGGTTAAATCATTTGCCTTCTTCAAACCCCATCTGTCTAAATTTGATGTATAAGATCCAAACAGCATTTTAATTAAATAGGATGGACCACCAAAAGGTGAAACTAACATAAACCCTAAAACTGTTGTTGCAAGTTCTTCTGGCTTATTAACAGATTTTCCGAACAGTTTTCCTCCATGATATGTTAGGAGAGGTTTAACATAGACTTCATCTATCAATAAAATATATTTCTTTTGCTGTTCCTCTAAGGAAGAAAAGACACTTGTTAAAAAAGTTAAATCGCTGGTATTGTTTACTTTAGATGATATTCTGTTTAGGGTGGTTTGGCTTGGTAAACCAAAATCCTCACGAAGACGATTATATAAAGATCGGGAAGTAGCTAAATATTCAAAAGCTCGTACCATGATATCAGGTGAATATTTCACATTTTTTACTGCAACTGTATTCAAAGTTGAACATTGTTCTAACAAAACAGACTTTTTGTGATTCAGTTCCAAAGAATTTAGATAATCTAAAGAAGCCTCAAGTTGCGACCATCGTGCGACTTTTGTAATCCTGTTTCTTGAAAGCGGTGTTATTGATGTTTTTACTCCTGCGTGATATCCATCGAAGCTTTGATCAGGGTTGATTTTTAACATAAACCTTGGAATGCCAGAAGAATGCAAGTAACCTGTTGATTGTATGAATAAACAATTGTTGCTTACAAAAGAATTAATCTCGCAAGGAAATTGTCGACCAGCTATAGAATAGCACAAAGTATCAAAGTCTACAACATCTTGTTGAATAAATTCATTCAATTCATCTGGTTGATGACAACGTTTCGCTGAGCTTGACTTTGTAGTTGTTCTAGGAAGTGGTGGTGGTGTTGATACTAAACTTCTTGGAATGTTATCAAAAATAGAAGGAGGGTCTTTTGGTCTTAATCTTCCTTTGACTGAAATTGTTTCAAACCCTTCAGGAAAATGTTTGATGCAAACAACAGTGTTTGATGTGTTAGGGATATTGAGTATGATATTGTCACAGGGTATTGCTTTCATCCACCTTTCACGTTCTTCTAAATTTTTAGGAAGTCTAAAAACAGTAATTTTATCTGTTGATTTATAATTTGAATGGCAACCCGTAACACAACATTTTCTCCCCATGTTTAGTCTAGACCTGTATTATAATTATATAGACCTAATGCAGACGAAGGCAACTTATATTCTAAGCTTAGAAGTCTCTTTACTTTCACTTTGAGTCAGTCAGAGAAGAGTAAGCGAACAGAGTTAGACTAGACTAGCAATCTCGATTATAAAGTTAATTCAATTTAAAAAGCAGGTAAAATAATAAACAAATAGAGTTATACTTGCATACGATATGAGGAAAAGTAATCCAAAGTGAAATAACACAAAATTAGACACAACAGTAATTTAAAAGTGACACCGATAGGAGGCTGCCATTTTGTTCAAAGAGAGAGGGAATGGGGATACCCCTCTCATGCGCATAATGAACGGTGCCCCCGTTTCGAGCCGAAATAAGTCCCGGCAACCCTTGTACGCAGAATCCCTGACTACGGACAGAGCTGCACATACGAGATGGAAGTCGGTTTGGACGAATTCAATCCCTCGTGGGGGCGGGGACCTACACTCCTCTAAGCTTGGTGAGAAGTTGCCAGGCTTTGATACCAGTAAGAGGAGACACTGGGTAGCTGCGAATCGGCTTCGGTCGAGGAGCTGCCTAACGGCCGGTGCGTTACATCAGTGGGGTCTAACTTCCTGTCCTTTATGTCCACGCTGTGGACAAGAACCCGAAACGGCAGAGCATCTAGTCGAAAGGTGTGTTGTGACGATGCTACCAGGCGGGTTCGCGACGGTGCACGAATGCGGACCGGACTTTGCTGATTGGGTCGATCGTCATAACATAATAGTGTGAACCATAAGAAGCTGCTGCCATTTTGTTTGCAGCAGTAAACATGCTGTTCTCTTTTCCTCCTCCGATAAGACTTATACAAGAAAAAACAATAATAAAATTTAAAATATTTATCTAATATTAATTCCAGTACATCTCGCAATTGAAAAAACACAATATAATGATTGTGGTGTTAAATATAATTTTCCCTCTTTCTTTAAAAGCTAATCCAAATTTATGGCTGTTACTTTTTACTCCCTCCTTTAATGGGTTGGCATTCTCGCCTCCACATTTTTAACTGCCTGCATAACAGGGTTGCCAGTTTGGCATTTTAAATGCCAGATTCCAAAAATCTGGCATTTTTGAAAACCGTTTGGCATTAGAAAAATCATTTGGCATTTGGCATTTTCATTTGGCATTTTCTTTTCTTGTATATTATACTTCAAATGACACCTTTTCTCAACCGTGGTGTAGTGGTTTAGCACTCCACTTAGTAGTCAGTAGGTAAAAAATTACCCCAACAGGAAATTTAGTATAATTCAAAAAAAAAAAAAAAAAGAAAAGAAAAGAAAACACGCAAGCCACCAGGATATGATAGTAAATTGTCTATCAAAAGTGAGTAGTTTTCTTAGTGGGGATGGGAGTCAACAGACTTTGGCATTTTTTGGAGTGTTTTGGCATTTTTTGAGTCTTCCACTGGCATTTTGTTGAAAAATAATCTGGCAACCCTGCTGCATAATCGGGAGGCCTGAGTAGAGTAAGCCATGGGTGAGGGTCATTTTATAGCAATGACTATCCCGCACAAATCTTTGGGCCTCTTTTTCGCTCATGAAGTGCCCAAATTCGCGACAAAATATGGGACGAAGCCGTTCCGTACATGCTATTTAAAAAAATTAATTAGGAAGCTGTTTATCGATGAATAAGACTGAAAGTTGGCACACAGTTAGAAAAGAGGTCATTTTAGATTATGTCAAGCGACAAAACTCGTACGATTACCAGAAGACCGTTAAAAATATATTTTTACTTGGAGTACAATATTTCTAAAACTACAAAGAGGAGAGATTTTGTCGCTCATAAGGTTATATATGCACATTTCTTCTATTTATATTTCAAATTTCATTGAATTATGATAAGTACTTTTCCCGTATTCTCACAAAACATCAACCCAATTAGCATTTCAATGAGTGAAAATATGGAGACTGCCATTTTGCTCCACCATCGCGCGACACGAAAATGACGTGAGCGAGGCAAGGCTGCCAGGTGGCAAGACTTTAACCTGACCAAATTCGACTTCAAAAGTGGCTAAATAGAAAATCATATGGCTTTCACTATTAAGACTGGCCCACTTAAAATGAACTAAATTTTAACAAACAGAAAATTGAATAGACTAGGATAAATGTCAATGAGACAAAAATAGATGAATAAAATTTAATAAAAGAAGCAAAATTATATATTTGGCCACACACGTGGCCATCTGGCAACTTGTTCGCGGTGACTGACGACACAAATCCTCGCGCGCTTTTTTTTAAAAATTAAGGCATTGTTTCATTGTTATGTCATAGGGATGTAGATTAACTCATTCTCTCTCTCTCTCTCTCTCTCTCTCTCTCTCTCTCTCTCTCTCTCTCTCTCTCTCTCTCTCTCTCTCTCTCTCTCAAATAAATACTAGAAAAAACATAAGCCATGGTCTCACGGGACTGATTGATTTAGCAGGCATTTTTCGTTTGATTTGTATGTGTTGTAGACAAAAATACACTTCGGAAAAGTTCCAAATGATCAATATCATGTATATTTTAAAACAAAATTATAGTTGACCCTAGCCATACAGCTCTAAAACTATACAAGTTAGAACTTCTCTGATGTCTTGATCATATTTTCTGATAATTTTGCCATAAAATTGCCAAGTTTTAATATCTTATTCCACGTATTAACCGAGATACAGTCACAAACCAGAATAAAACGCAGAAAAAGCGTCCCATAGTTTCCGTATTTTTTTCTCTTTGTGAGTCATTCAAATAAATGACATCTTTGAAACTGCATAACTTTGTTATATATTAATGGATTTCCAAAATTCAAAAAGAGTTTTACTCAGTGGAGATAGGGCTTTGATTTCAGAGTAGTATTTCCTACAAAAAATGAAAACAAAAATTTTCATAGTCATTGCTACATTTTAATCGATGGATTAAAGGGATTTTACTACTGTCCTACATGTTGAGTGTTACTTGACAAGAGACCTCTTGTAAATAGCTTTAAGCGTGTTACATGATATTGCCCAATATAATATCTCGTTTAAAAAAAAAAAGAAAAATACTTGTTTTGTTTGCATAAATGTTTTGAAATCTCTAATATTAAAAAAAAATAAAAAATACCTTTATTCATCCCTCAGGGGAAGTATGTCTTTGGGGTTCTATTCCAAGGTAAGACTTGAATGACCCAGGCGTCAGCCGCAGTGCAGCGCCGCTAATCGAGCTAGGGCGAGGTGACTTGATATTCATTTGACACCTGGGTGTTGTGAGAAAATGTGAGTTAAACAAACAAAAATAGAGATCATTTATATAGAGCAATATCCATCAAACGTGCTCAATGGGTCCCTACCCAACAGCAACACGTAACATTAAAACGAGACATGACGCCAGCTTGGCAATATTACATTTTTTCCGACAGAGACAACGCTGCTAACAGCCAGGTACTCATTTTACACCTGAGCACGGTGAGTAAATGTGAGTAAAGAGCCTTTTCTAATGTCTCAACTATGCGCCGAGCGAGGCTCGAATCCAGGACCTTCGATCCTAAAGTTAGTGTCATTCCACAAGACCACATAGCCGCACGAATAAAGAGGCCTTTGAACAGCACAAAACAGGACTCAAACAAGGGGCCTACAGTTTAAGAGACAAATGTGATACTACACTACTACAAAGCTGCACAAATCCGATTACTGATCACGTGATGATCGTGATTAATTAGGGAGCAGGCACTGGTGTAATATTACAACATCACTAATATAAGATTACATCAAGCATCAATATAATAAAATGTGGTTTTGATTTATTCTCGGAGTGGAGAGAGAGAGAGAGAGAGAGAGAGAGAGAGAGAGAGAGAGAGAGAGAGAGGGAGAGAGGAGGGGGGGGGGGGTTAGGTGGCCAAATGTTTAAGGCATGGCACTGTGGCCCTGAAGGTCCCAGGTTCGACCCCCCTCCCTTATACACGTACAAATTCAATTTAGTAGCCATAAGGATAATCTATTTCAATTTACAAAACTTTTATATATATATATATATATATATATATATATATATATAATATATATATATATATATATATATATATATATATATGTCCTTCTTGGACAGGTAATTATTTTACGCCCGAGTGCCTTGAGAGAATGTGAGTAAAGAACCTTTTCCAAGGACTCAACTGAACTATGCGCCGATCCGAAAGCGAGTGTCGTACACAAACCCACGACATAGCCGCACCCTACTCATATTCATAGCTATAAACGCAGTTGTCGGCCCCTAGTTCATCTCAACATAATACCGTTTTGTGACGATGGGACACTAATGGAGAATCTCCCAAACCCAGATGTACGGATTAGCAGGTACTAAAGGCAAACCGAACGCAATTGGATGATGTCACGCCGCCCGGCAACGGCGGCCATCTTGGTTCTAAACAAAGAAAATCATTACTTTTTATTCTTCATGCTGGCTAGAACTTTTCATAATATTATGCTTTGTGATCAAAATGTGTAAAAGTCAAAACATGATCAAATTTATGTTTTTTTCCCTCTGGATACGCTTTTATGCTCGCCGGAGAAATATTTCATACGGGCGTCCGCCATTGTTCCGATAGTTTAGAGCCAGTGTTACTAAGTTACCATGCGTCATTAGGAAGGAAGTGACGTTATGACTGTTGAAGAGTATCATAGGCCTGATTTAACATTAATTAATGATAAATTGAGCTTTTATATAGCGCAATATCCACTAAACGTGCTCAATGCGCTTTACTAGGGGTCCACAGCAATATTTAACATGTAGGACGGGACATGACGCCTGTTAGGCGATATTACAAATTTTTTTTCGGACAGAGACAACGCTGTTAGCGGCTAAGTGCTCATTTTACATCTGAGTACGGTGAGAGAATGTGAGTAAAGAGTCTTTTCCAAGGACTCAACTATACGCCAAGCGAGGCTCGAACCCAGGACCATACGATCCGAAAGCGAGTGTCATAACACTAGACCACATAGCCGCACGATAATATTTTATGTCATTTTGAGAATATTTCCATTACAACAATGAGACCAAAACAATTTGGGTAATCGGACCTGAAAATAAGTACACGTCGTCCAAAACCAATGCAATTTATTTTCCGTTTCATTAATAATTGATCTCCTATTATAACTAACTATATAACGGTACTACGAAAAATACAAACACGTTATTAAAATTTTGGCCAGAAAACTCGTCCTTCATGTATCGATACATTAAAATGACGCGATTCTAGTCAAAAACGCGCAATCCTGGGATTTTACTTTAAGTCCCAGGTTTGAGAGTTTTTGACACGACTGGGGTCGTTTTAATCCATCGATATTTAAAGGCAAAGTTTTCTGGCCAAATATTTTAAAGACTTGTATTTTTTTTTTAATTTTCAGAATATGGCATTAAAATAATATGATGCCAATGGCAATCAGATTAAATGAGGTCTAAGTCTATTAGAGTTTATGTAACGGATAGATGTAATAACGGGGTTGATGACCCTTTGATGGCCCAGAATGGGTGAGACAGAGAGTAAACCGACGTGTACTTTTTTGCAGGTCTGATAAGCCAAATTGTATTGGGCTCGTTGTTGTTATCGAAATACTATCAAACCAATGTACGCACGCGCGGAAATAGAGAGAGAGAGAGAGAGTGAGAGAGAGAGAGAGAGAGAGAGAGAGAGGGAGAGAGAGAGAGGGGGGAGAGAGAAGGGGGGGGGGAGGAAGAGAGAGAGAGAGAGAGGAAGAGAGAGAGAGAGAGGTGAGGGAAAAGGAAGAGAGAGAGAGAGAGAGAGGTGAGGGAAAAGGAAGAGAGAGAGAGAGAGAGCGAGATAGAGAGAGAGAGGGAAAGAGAGATAGGGAGAGAGAAATGTAGACATACACAGAGTGAGAGAGCTAGAGAGAGAGAGAGACACACACACATAGTGAGAGAGGTCAGATAGATAGATATATAGAGAGACAGAGAGAGAGAAATAGAGTGAGAGAAAGAGAGGGAGATCAGGGAGTGAGAGAGAGAGAAATGAAAGAGAAAGAGAAAGGGAGAGAAAGAATGAGAGAGATAGAAAAAGAGAGATAGTGAGAGAGAGAAAGAGAGAGATTGAGAGAGAGAGAAAAAAAAAGAGAGATCGTGAGAGAGAGAGAGATAGTGAGAGAGAGAAAAAAAGAGAGATAGTGAGAGAGAAAGAGAGAGAGAGTGAGAGAGAAAGAGAGAGAGAAAAAAAGAGTGAGAGAGACGTAGACAGATTGAGAGAGAAAGAGAGAGCCACACAGAGTGAGTGAGAGAGATAGAGAGAGACACACGCAAACACGAGCGAGGTAGATAGGTTGATTGAGAAAGAGAGAGAGAGAGAGAGAGAGAGAGAGAGAGAGAGAGAGAGAGAGAGAGAGAGAGAGAGAGAGAGATTTATCTAACAGTAAAACGACTGATTCATTACTAAATACCTTTAGAAAGTAATCTGATCTTTATCTAAAGCTCCTTAACTGCCTTCATTTGTGAGACTAGTACAAGGCGAAAAATGACGAGATTCAATCAACACGTCCGTTGTAAATCGATCTAAAATGTTCACACATCCACTCCTATGTTTTTAGTATGTGTAAACTCTCTTTCTCTCAACATAAGATCATAATATGTTTGATCAATTGTAAATGTAACTGTTATTATTATTATTATTATTATTATTATTATTATTATTATTATTATTATTATTATTATTATTATTATTATTATTATTATTATTATTATTATTATTATTATTATTATTATATTATTATTATTATTATTATTTTATTTTTATTATTATTATTATTATTATTATTTTATTATTATATTATTATTATTATTATTATTATTATTATTATTATTATATTATTATTATTATTATTATTATTATTATTATTATTATTATTATTATTATTATTATGATGATTATTATTGTTATTTTTATTATTATTACTGGTATCGATGATAATACGGATATGCTGACCTTGGGGACAGCGTGGCTCAGCCGTACGGTCTTTGCTTCGTACCCGAAAGGCATCGAGTTCGATCACCCGTCGCTGCGCTCTGTGGCCTTGAGCAAGTCACCTTGGCCTAGCTCAATTTGCGGCGCTGCACTGCGGCTGACGACTGGGTTATTCCCGTCTTCCCTTGGAATAGACCCTAGAGACAAGTTTCCCCGTTGGGATGAAATTAAAAAAAGGAAAGGAAAGGAAGATTGCAATAGTAGCATTTATTCTTCTGTAAAAAAAAAAACCAAACAAACAAACCAAAAAACAAAACAAAAACAAACAAAAAGGAACACCCCCCCCCCCAATAAAATAAAAATTACCCAAAAAACCCAAACAAGTACGACTGACCTAAACTTCTAGAGCGACTATCCGAAGACTGCACGAACTTACAAAAGAAAATCGAGGAACTCCAATGGAGAAAAACAAAAAAAAAAAAAAAAAAAAAACAAAAAAAAAAAAAAAATAAAAAAAATAAAACAAGAATAGAAAAAAAAAAACACTTTTTATATATGAAAGTTCAAGTTTTGTATTATATCGGTAATATCTATTAAAAATTTTTTTTCTCCAGCCTTCAAATTAAATGTTTTACTGTAGACACCAGGAAGTCAATATAGACAGACGGATGTA
>NC_088362.1:61472003-61509503 GCF_034508935.2 Berghia stephanieae
AATATATACATATATATATATATTTACACACACACACACACACACATATATATATGAGCATCTAAATGATAGATATATTTTGTAAATGAAAGTTGATGCCAGACTGCATAATTGTAAGAATTCGGAAGTGTTACTTTAACACATGTGAGGGTAAATTGTTGATCTATAAAGTTAACTAAAGTGACTTCTATTTTTATTTGCTTGAAACTACTAATTTTTAAATGTACAACAAGGTAGGTCTATCTTAAACTCTTGAAAATGATTCGTTGCTAATCGGTTACAGCGTTGTCTCTTTCGGAAACATTTTTTGTAATATCGCCTTTCAGTTTTCTTGTTCTGTCTTGCATACTAATTGATGGTCATGGGCCTTTTCTAAAAACGTGTCTAGCCCAATAAGGGGATTTTGTTCAATATAAAAGCTCAAGTTATTATTTTTCTCAATGTCCACTGATCCCTACGTGACGTATGCTTTATGACTCGTCTTACATATTAAGTGTTGCTGTAGTAAAGCGCTTTGAGCACATTTAGTGGATATTGCTCTATAAATAACAGCTCATGTATTCTTTTTCAATGTCCACAGATCCCTACGTAAAAGTATGTCTTATCTGTCGTCATACTATTCAAGTTTTGCTGTTGACTTGGGACCCATTGTAAAGCGCTTTGAGCACATTTAGTGGATATTGCTCTAATATAATAACCTTTCACCAATTCTTTCTAATCTCTACAATTCCTTACGTCAAAGTGTGTCTTATATTTTCGTCTTACTATTCAAGTGTTGATGTTGATTTGGGATCCATTGTAAAGCGCTTTGAGCACATTTATATATAACAGCTCACGTATTCTTTCTCAATGTCCACAGATCCTTATGTGAAGGTATGTCTGATGTGTCAGGGCAGGCGGATCAAGAAACGGAAGACGTCCGTCCAAAGGAACACCCTGAATCCGGTGTTCAATGAAGCTCTGGTGTTTGACGTCCCCCAGGAGAGTGTGGAGGACGTTTACCTCCTGGTCAAGATGGTCGACTATGACAGGTCAGAGGGGAAATACATGAATAGATATTAGACTCATTAATTATTATCGGTTTTATCATCTTCATTGTCGGTGTGTTAGTCCTTGTCATTCTTCTTCTTCTTCTTCTTCTTCTTCTTCTTCTTCTTCTTCTTCTTCTTCTTCTTCTTCTTCTTCTTCTTCTTCTTCTTCTTCTTATTATTATTATTATTATTATTATTATTATTATTATTATTATTATTATCATCACCGGCATCTTCTTCATCATTATCATCATCATCGTCGTCATCATCAACATCATCATCATCACCACAATCCCAACCATCACCGCCCTCACCTTTACCACCACCGCTATCACCAAAATCATCACCACCACCACCATCACCACCACTACCACCACCATTGTTACCATCATCATCTTTCCTTCCACAGAATTGGCAGCGACGAGTTGATGGGATGCATCACCCTGGGACCCAGAATCAGCGGGCAGGGTCGCGAGCATTGGTACGAAATGCTCGAAAGTCCGCGAAAACCAGTTGCACAGTGGTATTCCCTGCAGGAGCAAGTTCCTTTCCAGAGCAACGCCAATGGGAAATGTTGTCTGCGTCACCGACAATCCACCGAAGATTCTTCAATCAGCGAAAACCACTTTGGATAATAGAACCGAATGAATCGTCTAGTATGACGTCAGTTGAATATGTCATCTGTTGTGACGTGAACTGAATAAGACATCTTTTTTGTGACGTGAACTGAATGAGTCATCTTTTATGAATTCAATTGAATGACTTATCATCATTATTCAACCGAATCAGTCATCTTTTACGACGTCAGCTGAATATGTCATATGTTGTGACATGAACTGAATGAGTCATCTTTTATGACGTGAACTGAATGAGCCATCTTTTTTACGTGAACTGAATGAGTCATCTTTTGTGACGTCAACTGAATGGGTCATCTTTTGTGAAGTCAACTGAATGAGTCATCTTTCGTGATGTCAACTGAATGGGTCGTCTTTTGTGACGTGAATTGAATGAGTCATCTTTTGTGACGTGAACTGAATGGGTCGTCTTTTATGAATTAAATCGAATGGCGTATCCTTTATTCAACCGGATCAGTCATCCTTTACGACGTCACATGAATGAGTCATCATTTATGAACGCAACTGAATGAGTCGTCCTAAATGACGAAAACAAATGCTGTGATGTCATTTAAATTTTTTTCCGTGAAAAGAATTATACATATCAGCCGAATTCACCTGTTTATGAACAGTAAATGTTGTATATAAGAATTATTTACGACACGGATGGGTAATTATTCCATTTATTTCGCCAAATTATGTGTGACGGATAAGTTGTTGCTTGTAAATGAAACTCGGCAAGCCACGGGAGTCATCTTAACGCATCTTAAGCCACAACCAATAACCGATATCATCTTTTTAAAAATATGGATTCTCTTTGTGCTGAAAATCATTTTTTAAATGTCTGGTAATTTGACTTAATCCTCTTCGCTCCTCGTGAAAGGAACATAGGTACTCTGCGAGAGTCCATTATCTACTTCTGTCCTTGGTCATCTTCTTGTTAACCTCCCAGGTGAGGCCTGTTAGGGCCCCTGCGAGCGTCCGCCATCTACTTCTGTCCTTGGCCATCTTGTTGGTAACCTCCCAGATGAGGCCTGTTAGGGCCCCTGCGAGCGTCCGCCATCTACTTCTGTCCTTGGCCATCTTCTTGGTAACCTCCCAGGTGAGGCCTGTTAGGGCCCCTGCGAGCGTCCGCCATCTACTTCTGTCCTTGGTCATCTTCTTGGTAGCCTCCCAGATGAGGCCTGCCATTTTCATTTCATCTGACAGTGATGAGCGCCTCTATGTCTATTTTGGACGCCCCAACTTTCGTGTCCCTTGGGGGTTTCCACTCAAGTGACTGGTATGTGACATTGCTCACTAGTCTTCTTTGTGTATGATCGACCCATCTCCATTTCCTCCCCCTGATTTGTCTGGTAAAACATGAGTTATTCATTGGATGTTGAGATTAATGAAATTTTGACCTGGCAAATTCGAGTTCCAACGTTATTGTCTAACTTTAAACATCGTTCATGAAGCAAGAGCCTTCTTGATCATCCTACAGAACTGTGCGACCTTGAACTTTGACCTATTTTGGTCACACACCTTAGTCAGCATTGTATCCCTAAAATCACAAATAGAGCATTAGTTCCTACAAACGTGACCGACATTGGAAGTCAGGTACGATATCTGGATGAACGTGATGCAAACACAACAACAACAGCAACAACAACAACAACAACAACAACAACAACGACGACGACGACGACGACGACGACAACAACAAAAGAAACAAACTGAATTAGGATCTTTTCCAAGGGAAGACTGTAATAACTCAGGCGTCAGCCTTAGCAGTGCAGCGCCGCAAAGTGAGCTAAGGCTAGGTGACTTGCTCAAGGCCACACAGCACGACAGGTAGTCGAACGCGGTCGAACTATCGGGAGCATCTGTGGTGTAATGGTATCCAGGAAGTCTGAGGTTCGATCCCCAGTCGAGATCGAATGATTTTTTGGGATGATTTTTTTTCTTGTATTTTTCTTTTTTGCTTTGACCTTTCATATCATACACACTGAATTAGATCTTTATTTTGTATAACATTGACGTCTGAAAAATCGCTTCGTTTTTAACTTTTTGGCTGTATCATCTCAGATTAAAGTTCAACCAGCATTCTCTAATTGGTGTTAAGTGCAGCTACACAGATTATGAATAATTTACATAGTAGTTTATTTTATTTTAATTATTATAGTAAACACATCAATCTCAAAACCATTATCTTTTCATTGAAAAAAGTCTGTTATTTGATATGTATTGATGTTCAATGATATTGATAGTAACGGGGTAACTCATAATTCCAACCATCTAACACCCATCCACAAAATCGTTCATCCTATCGTTAAATATATAGACAAAAATCTTCCATTTTACCTCAATAAAAGCCAGATTAGAAATGTATGCACAATCCATTGCAATCACCATCAACACCTCATGGATAAACCTCGATATAAGACTGTCAAATCTAATCATGTTAGAATAAGCCATCTCTCTGGTACATTTTCTTCTTCTTCTTCTTCTTCTTCTTCTTCTTCTTCTTCTTCTTCTTCTTCTTCTTCTTCTTCTTCTTCTTCTTCTTCTTCTTCTTCTTCTTCTTCTTCTTCTTCTTCTTCATCTATATCTTCTTCTTCTTCTTCTTCTTCTTTTTCTTCTTCTTCTTCTTCTTCTTCTTCTTCTTCTTCTCTTCTTCTTCTTCTTCTTCTTCTTCTTCTTCTTCTTCTTCTTCTTCTTCTTCTTCTTCTCTTCTTCTTCTTCTTCTTCTTCTTCTTCTTCTTCTTCTTCTTCTTCTTCTTCTTCTTCTTCTTCTTCTTCTTCTTCTTCTTCTTCTTCTAGAGAGGAGTTATTCAAAATATAGTAAAAATTGAATTCTTTCAAAATTGACTTCAGTTAGACTTTTTATGTGGAAATACCAGCATACTTTCTTGATCGTGTTATAAATAGTTTTAAAAGTGCATCCATGTGTTTTAAATTTGTTTACATTGTAAAAACGATCTTTCATTTCGCTATTTGTGATATGGTTCTGATTTGTGATTGTTTATCACATTTATGATTTAAATGCATTTTAAAATATTGATTTATATCCACACAAACAATAAGCGCAACCGTGTACCAAGGTAGAAGTTATGTTAGAGGAGCAAATTATTGTTATTTGATAACTATTTTTTTAATATAATAATATTACTAAAAATAATAATAATAATAATAATAATAATAATAATATAATAATAATAATAAATAATAATAATAATAATAATAATAATAATAATAATATAATATAATAATAATAATAATAATAATATTATAATATAATAATATAATAATAATAATAATAATAATAATAAATAATAAATAATAATAATAATATAATAATAATAATATTAATAATGATATAATAATAATAATAATAATAATAATAATAATAATAATAATAATAATAATAATAATAATAATAATAATAATATAATAATAATAATAATAATAATAATAATAATAATAATAATAATAATAATAATAATAATAATAATAATAATTAATAATAATAATAATAATAATAATAATAATAATAATAATAATAATAATAATAAAGATAATTTATGATGAAAATATTGCAAGATAAATCGATAGAGGCAGATGATAGGACCAGAAGTCGATATGATGAACGATTCAACAGTCCATGCCAAAACCATCTAACTGATCTGGAACTCCTCGAGAAAGGAGAAAACAGACCGATCCAAAATTATCCGGTGTAACGTAATTTTTTTCAAATCTGTTTTAGAATCGGGTATCCGTGTATCCGGATACTCATGGATTTATGTATCCAAATCTCTGGATGTGCAGGTATATCCAAATCTCTGGATGTGCAGGTATATCCAAATGATTGGATATGCAGGTATATCCAAATATCTGGATCTGCAGGTATATCCAAATGTCTGGATATGCAAGTATATCCAAATGTCTGGATGTGCAGGTATATCCAAATATCTGGATGTGCAGGTATATCCAAATGTCTGGATGTGCAGGTATATCCAAATATCTGGATGTGCAGGTATATCCAAATGTCTGGATGTGCAGGTATATCCAAATGTCTGGATATGCATATAAATCCAAATGTCTGTCTGGATGTGCAGGTATATCCAAATATCTGGGTATGCAGGTATACCCAAATATCTGGGTATGCATGAATCCAAATATCTGGGTATGCAGGTATACCCAAATATCTGGGTATGCAAGTATCCAAATATCTGGGTATGCAGGTATACCCAAATATCTGGGTATGCAAGTATCCAAATATCTGGGTATGCAGGTATACCCAAATATCTGGGTATGCATGAATCCAAATATCTGGGTATGCAGGTATACCCAAATATCTGGGTATGCAAGTATCCAAATATCTGGGTATGCAGGTATACCCAAATATCTGGGTATGCATGAATCCAAATATCTGGGTATGCAGGTATACCCAAATATCTGGATATGCAAGTATCCAAATATCTGGGTATGCAGGTATACCCAAATATCTGGGTATGCATGAATCCAAATATCTGGGTATGCAGGTATACCCAAATATCTGGATATGCAAGTATCCAAATATCTGGGTATGCAGGTATCCAAATATCTGGGTTTGCAGGTATCCAAATATTTGGGTATGCAGGTATACCCAAATACCTGGATATGCACGTTTCCAAATATCTGGGTATCCAAATCCTATACCACTAACATTTTTTCAAAACCTTAAAGAATATTTTAATCCATGTATCATGTTTGTTATTTTGATTTTTCTCAAATGTCAGATTATTTTAGCGCTTCCGTATGTAGCGTTTTGCTTTCCAAAGGTTTCATTTTAACCAGTTAAATGCCGTACTCTGGAAAGACGCTATTTTAAAAAAATATTGGCCAGATAACTCGTCCTTTAGATATCGATCGATAAAAACTTTCAAACCTGGGACTTCATGGATGACCTCGCGAGATCCAAGATTTGAGAATTTTTGCCGAGACGAATGTCATTTAAATCGAACGATATTTGAAGGTTGAGTTTTCTGGCCAATTTTTAAGATTCGTGTCTTTCCAGCTTTCCCCAATTAGGTAGGTGGTTATCAACTAGTAATTGCTGTTTAATAATTCAGACACTCCGGACCTCATTAACACTATTCTTCTACATGTATTATATTCATGACATGATATGCTAATTGTTTTGGTTTTTTTCGTTTTTGTTTTAACCTCAGGAGCGAGAGACATCCAACGTTTGTCGTCACTTTAGCAGTTTATTTTTATCTTCTTCTTATATATATAAATGCACACTAAACATGGGCATATGGATATTGACCTTAAAGTTATTGGCAATGATATGCTAATGTTTGATCTGAAGAAAGATAAAATAGTTGAGATTAAGAAGATCTAAACAAGTACAATGCATTTCTGAACAGTAACGAGATTTTAGTTCGGAAAAGTGGGTGGAGCAGGCACTTATGTTGGTAACAACAAGAGATGAAGTGAGTATGAAAGTGCCAGAAGACAATAGAGAATAAAATATTTTCGCGGCGGTGATGGGGGTTTGAACTCGCGACCTTACTGGTACAACTCCGCCTGGCCTGTAAGAGCGTGACTCTACCGTATGAGCTATCCACGATTCCTAGTGGATATTGCGTTATTTGGAAACGATATTTTAGCCAATTCTCCCCGCCCCCTAGTATGAATGTGAAATTATATTTTTTTACACTACGACAACTCCTTCCCTCTTTGTCTGTATCAAAATACTGGCCAGATAAATAGTGATATCTGACCGCTTGATGATGCGGTGTTATAACACCTCATTTTCTCTTTGTCTTCATTAATACGAGTCAGATAGATAATGAAATCGAGATTGTTTGAGTGTAATGTATGAGGGAGTGAGGGGTGGGGCGTGGGAGGGACGGGGGGGGGGGTATGTTTATTTTTCTGTATGGTTTGAATGGCACTGTAATAATTGTTCCAATTTTTTGGAATTTTATTCGTACCAGTGCCTGCTCCCACTTTTCCAGTTAGGCTCTCTATAGTGTTCTATGAATGTTAGTCTTACGTGGTATTTGGAGGACTGTTCTCAATAAGGGAGATGGGGAAAGAGAATGTATGTTTGTATGTTATGTTGTTGTTGTTGTTATTGTTGTTGTTGTTGTTGTTGTTGTTGTTGTTGTGTGTGTGTGAATAAGAGAAAAAGCGATATATATATATATATATATATATATATATATATATATATATATATATATAGAGAGAGAGAGAGAGAGAGAGAGAGAGAGAGAGAGAGAGAAAGTTAAGGAGGAAGGAGGTATTGTTAGTCTATATTAATATACATAATTATTTAAACCTATTATAATATTATATATATATATATCGTATTGCATTTTACATACATTGACATTTCAAAGCGCTTTGAATAGATGAAATAGCAATGAAAGATACAAACAAGGCAAAGAGGAGAGGAAAAGAAAAGAAGAAAAGTGAAGAAAACGAGCTTTTATATAGAGCAAAGTCCACAAAATGTGCCCAAAGCGCTTTACAAGAAGACTTTCACTTGACCATATTGATGTTAATGTTGTTCATTTTTGTGACGATAATAAAAAAAAACAAACAAATCTATTTTTTGTACATAAGTGACATTATTATAATTATACTATCCATATTATGTGACAATGATTGAATACTGGATGGGTTTCCTGACCTCCCATAGTGAGCAGGGTGGCACTTACTGTGTCTTCTATCCCCTTATAGCTGTTTTCCAATTTGCTTTCTGTCTTTGTCTTGGAATGAGATTACTTCGTTTAGTCCTGGCCCTGGCCGGAGTCCTTGACTGGGAGGGACACATTCAAATGCATAGTTATTGTTTTGGGAGATGATATTTCTTTCGTTGTAAATCATCTGTTATATATTAATATATTTGTTCTTTTGAATGTATAATGTAAGCATTTCAGTGTATTCCTCTTTGTTGGATCTTGTTCTTGTGGTGGGATGAGACTTTTAGGTGATCTCAAACTAAGTACATTGGTGGTGTGCTCTTGGAATCTACATCTGATCCCAGTTACTCTCTGTCTTACTTTTTCATGGGTGATATGATTGTAATTCTAGAATTTGACTATCCCATTTTCTTCCTTTTTCCTGACGTTGATATAATCTGAATGTCTTGCAAGCGCCGTAGAACGCCGTAAAAACAAAATAAAACAAACAAATAATTAAAGAGTGGTTGTCTAAAAACTCCCTACGTTTTTTCCCATTTTGAGATAATGAAGATTATTGCCCCTTAAAATTTATATTCCGGTCTATTATTTTATCATATTTAAACTTCAAATTCACACAAATCTAAGGAAATTCCTGTGTCAATTGATGCTTAACCCTCTCCTTACCGCCCATAGAAAAATCGTCACATTCGTTACGATGTAACCAACAATTTTCTCATTCTGATTTCTCTTGTACATCACGAAATTTAAAGAAAGTATTTGATTACAGCTATAGATACTAAACACTGTGTTGTAGAGCTCACTTGTTACTTTTTGTTTGAGTAAGAAATGTCTATTTTTGTGCTGGGTGAGTATGAATGTTCGGGGGGAATTCTAAAAATAGATGGTGAGGAGAGAGTTAAAATAATATTTCCGTTTCAATTTATCTCATGGATGGAAAATCTCAAAAGTAGAAAAATCGACTTAACGAGTTTTGGAAAACCAGCCTTCAATTGAAAACTGTAATACTGTACACAATGCTAGATGTGATGTGTTGATCGACTCAGTCCTTATCCTTGATTATATTTGAAATGGTCTTGTATTTTAAATAAATATTGTGATTCATGAACCAAATTGTGTTCAGAGAAATTAATTAATTGTTTATTTAAAGTCTCATCCAATGCTTGTTATGGTTGACAATAGGAAGCAACAGTGTGGTGTATAAATGATGGTTCCAAATTCCTTAAAGTGTAAAACCCCAGTCCTCCGGAGGACTTTATAAAAAGAAAACTAAAGCATTTAAATAGCGCAATATCCACTAATCATGCTCAACGCGCTTTATAAAGGGTCGCTGACTGAACACAACACAACATATAGAACGAGACATGAGGCCTGTTAGGCGATATTGCATTTTTTTCCGACCGACAGAGACAACGGTGTTACGGCCAGGTACTCATTTTACACATGAGTACGGTGAGAGAATGTGAGTAAAGATCCTTTTCCCAGTACTCAACTATGCACGGAGGGAGCGAAGCTCGAACCCAGGACCTTCCAATCCGAAAGCGAGTGTCATACCACAAGACCACATAACAGCATAACAGCTTAACAAAAAAAATAACAAAATACCAAACACGGAACATTTCCCTTGTGGTCCCTTATCGAAGTCGCCATAGGTCATGGAGGATACATATAATACGAAGTACTGAGATAGATATTTACAGTATGAGAGTAATGATCAGATGATCGGGTTTATAATGTTTTTCTCCTCAAGATACACTTTTATGCTCGTTGGAGAAGTCGTTCACAAGGGCGGTGATGGAGCTAATGGCGTCCGCCATTGTTCCGATAGTTTAGAATCAATTGCTAAGCGTCATTACGAGGGAAGTGACGTCACGATTGTTGAACCATATTGGACGAGATGTCATCTGGACAACAATAACAATTGGATTCAGTAGTCTGATGTCACGCGCCCGGCAACGGCGGCCATCTTGGTTCTAAACAAAGAAAATCATTACTTTTTATTCTTCATGCTGGCTAGAACTTTTCATTCCTTTTTCATATGCCTTGTGATCAGAATGTGTAAAAGTCAAAACATGATCAAATTGATGGGGTTTTTTCCTCTGGATACGCATTTAAGCTCGCCGGAGAAATATTTCATACGGGCGTCTGCCATTGTTCCGATAGTTTAGAGCCAGTGTTGCTAAGTTACCATGCGTCATTAGGAAGGAAGTGACGGTACGACTATTGAATCCTATAGGCTATATCAATGGTTTTCAACCAAAAAACGAAGGAAGTAATGTAAGAGAATTAACTCAAATAATATATTATACAAAATAATACTAATATTAATTGTTATCTCCCTTATACCGTTAGTAATTATTAGCTGAATATGAGATGCGACATTCCTCTTCTAACAAGGTGCCCAATACATTGAAAGATTGAATCCAATCATTGTTTAAAATCTTTATGTAACTATTTTAAAAAGCTTGAGCTTTTATATAGCGCAATATCCACTAGGGGTCCCCGGCCAACAGAAATACTTAACATATAAGACGAGAAATGTCGCCTGTTAGGCCATATTACAATTATTTTTTTTCGGACAGAGTAAACGTGGATAGCGGCCATGAACTCATTTTTCATCTGAGTACGTTGAGAGAAGGGTCTGTTAGGAGCTTTTTCCAAGGATTCAACTATCCGCCAATCGGGACTCGAACCCAGGACGTTCCGGTCCGAAGACGAGTGTCATTCCACTAGACCACGTAGCCTGAGCAGATTTTGAACGTCAGTCCCTCAGATAATCACGTTCTTTGTTACTAAGAAAGAATATGAACTTTTATAATAGAATATAATATCTTTTAAATTGTGTGCTCAGAGCAGTTTACAATTTCTCCCAAGCAAACTATAACACGTAACATTAAGCATACAATAAAATACATGAGTCCTGTTCGGTGTTGTTACAATGTTTAGTACAGTAGACAACGCTGTTATTTGGCCAGGCACTCATTTTACACCTAGCCATGTAGAGAGAATAATCTGTGTAATCAACCTTGTCCTGGAACTCAACATTCCGCCGCCAACTAGGTAAGATGCCAATTTTGAGACAACAACATTACAAAGCTGCACAAACTAATATACTAATATGTAACACTCTGATATTTAAAAAAAAGAGGTATTTATAATTTTGACCAGAAAAAAACCTCTCAAATCTATCAAACCCGGGACTTAGACAATTGGAGAGATTCGTCATACTCCCACATCTAGAGACAGTCCGCGTGTTCTTCGTTATCTATCTAAAGCGGTGTTCATGTGTTTGAAACGGTAAGGGCTGTCTGAAGCCGATGATCGTAAAATACTAACGAAAGAGTGAAAATGGAAAGGCTTCGTATGGAAACAAAACTTGTGTTTACAGTGTGGCTTACTATAGATGCTGTGCGCTTGACTAAGAAACTCACACCATTGCCATCCGAAAATATAACGGACCAACACACAAAACTATGTGTAACCTTGAAAGTTTATGGTCTGCTTAATACAGTTTAGTGAGAATTACTCATAATCGCGGATGGCAAAAAACAAAAACAAAGACCCGAGTGGCGTCAACTTGGTTCAATCTATAGAATTAATAAAGTTGACGTCACTCAGATCTTTGCAGCGGCGTGGCATGCTTACAGTATAAAGTGGTGCCAGACGAAAATGACTTACACATGCTACATGTGTAAATATAAAAGAAAGAAAAAAAAACTTACATACTTGTAAAGTAAATTTGCATGGTGATGTTTCTATTCCTGCAAATCTTTTCAATAGTTTGTTTATATAAATCACGAACGAATATATTGATTGGAGTTTGGACACTGAGGGAAATGGCTAAAGGGACACATGCAGACATTGAATGTCAATCGAACAAAGGGTAATTTCAAAACTTACAAAGCTTAAGAATGTAAACAGCCCATGGCCAATTAAAAGAGTACTGTAGTTACGTCATGAAACAGCCCCATTCTACTTCGGAAATCAAACATGACACCATACAAGATCTCTCTCTCTCTCTCTCTCTCTCTCTCTCTCTCTCTCTCTCTCTCTCTTCTATCTATCTATCTATCTATCTACCTATCTCTTGTGTGTGTGTGTGTGTGTGTGTATGTGAGATGAACGCGCACGCACACACACACACACACACACACACACAAAGTCAAACACGCATATTCACGCGAAGATCATGCATTTAGCATATTAGCATCACTATCAAGAAATGTTTGACTTAACTCGTTCACATTCTTTCATATCAATTTTTGCAGCAATAATAATAATAATAATAATAATAATAATGATGATGATGATGATGATGATGATGATGATGATGATGATGATGATAATAATGATAATAATAATAATAATAATAATAATAATAATAATAATAATAATAATAATAATAATAATAATAATAATAATATAATAAATTAATATATACAATAATCACGACACAGAGAGAGAAACAAATGAACTTGTTAATAATCGTGATTTCGATAATAATCAAGATGGTCGAAGTTACCATACTATGACTAGGACGTAAATGACCAACATTAGCTATTTTTCCCCAGTCCAACAGAGTTGGAGCAAAAATTCCTCGGCACCTGAGGCGGGTTTTTTTTCGTATGTGAAGATGGTAAAAATTCGAGCCAGGTATTCAATGTGGCAACATTATAGTACATTATAGTAATAGCCTTAAGGAGCCAGCAAAGATCCGCTCCTTGGAATCGTTTGAATGGGGAAATCCAGTCACTCGCTCAGCCATAGTACACAGTCGCTGACGAGAGTCATCAACGGACTGTGTGAATCGGGAGAAAAGCGTGGGTAGAAGGCGTTGTGACAGAAAGGGAGTCTGTTTCGCACTGTTGATAAAAGGCGATATATACCATTTCTCAGTTTTATATATTAAAAAAAATGCTGTTATCCATTTTTAAAACATGGATGTGGTGCCAGGCACCATTTGAACCAATAGAGCCACGCCCCTGGATCTTTGTTATTATTATCCGATTACAAGAGATGTAGTTGGAAGTTTAAAGCGACATTTCAACACCACTGGGCTAAAAAAAATAAAGCCGCAGTTAATCATCGATTGCTCAGTTGATAGAGCACTCGCTTCCGAGAGCCCGGGGTGAGATTATTTTCTGAGCCCCCCCCCCCCCCCTGTCCACCCGGCAGTTATAGGTCGAGTAACCTTATAATATCCCATTATAGAGATGTTTAATTAACTCCCAGATTTGAGAGCTTTTTGCCAAGAAGATGGTTATTTAAATCGATCGATATTTGAAGGACAAGTTTTCTTGCCTAATTTTTAAATAGGTCTTTTTCCAGAGTATGGTTGCTAACAGGTGAAAGTTCAAGCACTGCTACTGACGCATGTTTTCACGCGATCTTTCCCCGCAATTGACCCGAAAGAACATGGTTATCTTCTACATAATTCAATTATATTTATTTATCTATTAATCAGAAGATAGCGCAGTCATTTCCGGGAGCATAGGTCGATAACCTTTTAATATCCCATTATAGATAGAGAGAGAGTTAGACATACCGCTAACTTGATATGGAGATCCCGATAGCTCAGTTGGTAGAGCACTCGCTTCACGTGCAAAGGGACCAAGATCGATCCCTGGTGCTGTCAAGACTTTTTCTGATCCCCCTGTCCACCGATAAATGATTTAGTGGCTGGGTCTGATAGATCTGACGAAAGATACTTTGCGAGAGACTAGCGTCCTATCCAAAGGATAGCAAGCAATTGCTATTGCAATTCACGTTTAACGCTATAGAAACCGGGATAAACTCCGGCTCCTTGAGCCTAATGGCTCTAAAGGACTACTTTAAAAAACTTGATATCATAACACTTACTGTCTCCTTTGTTCCTATTAATATACGGGTCAGATAAATAGGGAATGAGATTAGCGGAAGAGTAGTATCCCTTGATTGGACGTCACCGGCGGAGAAGTTATTTGTAAACAAACCAACTACAAGCCAAGCGCTGCAAATACAAAGTTTATTATTCAAATTTCTGTACAAAAATGCATATCATAATCAACGTAGATCTTTTCTTTAGTTTTCTCCATTATGAAATTTTAACAAAATATGATGTAGAGTACAAATTAAAAATAAAAGATGTTGATAACAAATACAATACGATGAGACAACCCTTCATAAACTTACAGAACTTCCCGCTAATGATTGGTACTGATAATGGCGATAGCGCCTGTCGGATGTCAAGACGCGACTTCCAACAAAATCTGTTAAATCTGTTTTGTAATCTCATTCCCTATAGTGATATCTCGCCGATTAATGACGTGGTCCGCAAACAAATAGATAATATTATTTGATATTTCATTCAATTTGACCTTTGTGCTTGAATCCATGATCATTGTACCTATGAGAATAAGTCATGCCATCTGAAACAATATTAAATCATGATAATTTATCAGAGACTTACGTCTGATTATTATGGTTGTTGTTTTCATGATTATTGTTGTCATTAGATCCACTAAACGTGGTCAAAACGCTTTACAAGGCGCCCCTGACCAACAGCAACACTTAACATATAGGACGAGACATGACGCCTGATAGGCGACATTACAATTTTTTTCCCCGACAGAGACAACGCTGTTAACAGCCAAGTACTCATTTTACACCTGAGTATGGTGAGAGAATGTGAGTAAAGAGCCTTTTCCAAGGACTCACCATGCGACAAACGAGGTTCGAACCCATGACCTTCCTATAGGAAAGCGAGTGTCATACCACGAGACCACATAGCCGCACAGTCGTTTGTTTTGTTTTTGTTTGTTATTGTTGAGCCTTTTGGTTGTGTTTTGGCGCCCGGGTAGCTCCATTAATAGAGCACTCGCTTCACACGCAAAAGCACCAAGATGGATTCTGGATGCAGTCAAGATTTCTACCCCGCCCTGACCACCCAGCAGTGATTGGGTAATTGATTTTGTCCTGATCTAGCTCTCGATAGACTGGTGTCCGATCCAAAGGATAGAGAGCAATGGCTATTGGTCGTTTCAAACTATAGTAGCCGGAATAAACTCAAAAACGGGGGCCTAAGATAGACGATACAAGTTACGATACTTGAGTACAATAACTTCCATTCACAACATTCCTCCCCTTCTAATTTTTAAAATCATTTATTTGATTTTTATTAAAATATAAAATTCTTTGATTTACAAAACATTCACTTAACCTGTCAAAGAACCTGAAAGCAATTAATTGTCTTACAAAAAGTCGAATTTAAAAATTCTTGCATCTAATCGGACAGAGATAACAAATCGTGAACAAAATAATTGCCTGTTTTTTCCCTACTTTATTTGTTTGTTTGTCTATCATCTCAAGGACAAAAACGCTGGGTCACAATAATCAATTTTTAATGATAAAAAAAATGATTGTATAAAATTGCTGTGCACTGAGAAATAGCGTAAAAAAATTGGCCAGAAAAGTCGTCCTTCAAATATCCATCGATTAAAATGACCCTCGTCTTGACAAAGGCTTTCAAAGCTGTAGCTTCAAGGAAGCTCGAGGTTCGTGAGTTTTTGACAAGATGTGTGTCATTTTAATCGATGGATATTTGAAGGACGACTTTTCTGGCCATTTTTTTTACGCGATTTCTCAGTGCACAGCAATTTTATACAATCATTTTGAAAACATCATAAGAGCTCGTTCGTTGTAAATAATATGATGGGCACGTTTTTAATAATAATAATAATAATAATAATAATAATAATAATAATAATAATAATAATAATAATAGTAAATATAATAATAATAATATAATAAATAATAATAATAATAATAATAATAATAATAATAATAATAATAATAATAATAATAATAATAATAATAATAATAATAATAATAATAATAATATAATAATAATAATAATAATAATATAATAATAATAATAATAATAATAATAATAATAATAATAATAATAATAATAATAATAATAATAATAATAATAATAATAAATATATATAATAATAATAATAATAATAATAATAATAATAATAAATAATAATAATAATAATAATAATAATATAATAAAATAATAATATAATATAATAATAATAATAAAAATAATAATAATAATAATAATAATAATAATAATATAATAATATTAATAATAATAATAATAATAATTCTGAAACATAATTGTAAAATCATGTGACAGGCGTCATGTCTGATCCTTCACCTTAAATGTTGCTGCATGCTAGGGACTCCTTGTGGTCAGGAGGATCAGAAAATTCCGAGTTTACCCAGGATCAAACTTGGTCTCTCTGCTACAAACTATTATATTCTGTTTTGGAGATAAAAAATTTATAGCGTTCTTGTTCCATCTATTCAATTATTCAAGCGTGGACTATCAGCAAAGCAGAGAGCACAAAGATCACAGCTTTTGAAATGGCATGCTACAGAAAAATACTCAGAATATCATGGACTGTTTTGTTTGTTTGTTTGTTGCTTTAGGTCTCTTCCAACACAATTGAGGTTATATGAGAGACCGCTGAAACAAAAAAAAACAAGCAATCTAACAAAAATAGTACAAATGTCAATCAAAATCATAACCTAAAGATATCATAAGCTAAATTATAAATAACCAAGAACAAACAGGCAGAGGATTTACAGGGAAAAAAATATCCCCTGTCAAAAATACAATCACAAACCAAAGAAGCAGGATAGGCTAGTAAAGAGAAGAAGAAACGACATCACTATCGGATCGTACACCCATGCGAACATCATAGGTATATGATTCAAGGGTGATGCTCCCATCCAACCACCCGCTATCATGGACTGAAAAACAAACAAACAAAGAAGTCCTGAGCAGGATCGGAATAAAATCACCAATTCTTCTTCAAACTGTAAAGAAATTGAAACTGAACATATTTTGGCCATACGACTCGCCACGAATCGTTAGAAAAGCACATTTTGCAGACAAGGGTAGACGGCAAGAGAGGAAGAGGTAGACCAACAAGAAGCTGGGAACAAGATATAAGTGAATGGCTGGGAATGACAACAACTCAAGCAAGTAGACTGGCGGAAAACCGTAATCTGTTTCGCAAGAAAGTTCGGGAAGCAATCCTACGCAGAATCAGCTGACTAGATGATGTTGATTCAATTATCAAAGCTGTGACCATATCTTATTGATATTCTCAATCATCAGGGCGCTATAGCATGTCTCTCTGTCATGTTAGTATAAACCATATCTTGATTGATATTCCCCACCATCAGGGTCCTATAGCATGTCTGCATGTCACGTACAAACTTAAACCATATCTTATTGATATTCTTCACCATCAGGGCCCTATTGCATGTCTCCATGTCACGTACAAACTTAAACCATATCTTATTGATATTCTCCACCATCAGGGCCCTATTGCATGTCTTCCTGTCTGTCACGTACAGAACCTCCCCAGAGTATCCAACCATGCAATCACTGAAGAAACCAATCACGGGTAAGCATGACATACACACACACACACACACTTATAAACATGCACACACACGTCCACATAAATATATGTATATATTGAAACATCCACGACAGGAATCACCCACGTTGTCCAAGTGAGCAAATTGGGAGTTAATAATCTTGCTCATAGAAAAAAACAAAACAAAGTGCCTGAAGCGGGGCTCAAACCCGGGACCTTCCGAGCCACAGTGCAAATATATATATATATATATATATATATATATATATATATAAATCATCGTATGATCCTCCTCCTCCTCCTCCTCCTCCTCATCATCATCATAATCATCATCATCATCATCATCATCTTCATCATCATCATCCGCATCACCACCACCACCACCACCATCATCATCATCATCATCATCGTCGTCATCATGACCATCATCATCATCATCACCATCATCATCGTCACCATCATCATCATCATTAAGACATACATTTCCAGGTGGACAAGCATTCCCCATAGACCTCCCTGGTCACCTTTGTAGTCGACACGAGATCAAGGAGTTTGCTGAAGCTTGTAAGGAGATTGGGGTACAGTTTGTAGGCCTTTGTTGTGGTAGCTGTTCTCACTACATCAGGACTGTTGCTGAGGTAGGTATTGGATAATGACTTGAGCTATTAAATACCGCAATATCCACTAAACGTACTCAAAGCGCTTTACAAGATGGATGTCGCTAGCCAGCGGCTTTCTCAGTAAATGTTGGACGAGACGTGACGCCTGTTAAGCGAAATTAAATATTTTTTCCGACAGAGACAAAGCTGTTAACGTCCAGGTACTCATGTTAAACCTAAGTACTGTTAGAGAATGTCGTGAGTATAGGGCATTTTTCAAAAACTCATCTACGCGTTGCTCAAAGCTGGACTCAAACTAGAACATTCGAATCCTAAGACGAGTGTCATACCACTAGATCACATGGCCTAATTAATAGCATTTGTTACTAAACGTGTCAATTTGGTAATATGTCGGGATGAACCAGTCAGGTTCAATAAAATCCCGGTGACATTCCATACTTGAAACGTCGCATTTTCATCGCATTCACGGAAAATTGTATTTTTGACTCTGTTTTTGTGACTAAAAGATTTAGAAACATGTCTTGTTGGCCTCATAGATCAATATCCAAGTGTACGGCCCCTGTGGTCTATTAGTATGACACTGTCCTCCACCGGATCGGAAGGTGCTGGGTTCGAGTATAGTTGGGTCCTTGGAAAAGGCTTTAGACTCACATTCACTTATCGTACTCAGGTGTATAATTAGTACCTAGCTAGTAACAGTTTTTTTTGTCTCTGTTGGAAATTTATGTAATATCACCATTGTATAGATATTTTAGCACTTTTAGTGGATATTGCTCTATATACTTACTTATTATCCTCTTTGTGCTTCAGTTGTACATAAGGCCGACAGCATAGATCTTCAACCATCACGATCTGCTGTCATCTTTGACATTCACTCCCAACGTCCACTTCTAGGTCTTTATGTCACGTTCCAGGGTTCTTCTCCAAGTCTCCAAGGGTCTCCCTCTCATCCTTGTTCCCTGTGGGGTCCATCTGAGTGTGACTCTTGGTATAGCACCATGGTTCATACGAAGGATTGCTCTTTAGTTTTTTACCCTGAGTGTTTTCAAACTTCAGATTATTCCTTATATTTCTATGATGGCCATTAGAATGGTTGAGAATGTTCACTTATTTTCTTTTGGGATCGTAATAAGGCTCTTATATTCACCTCCTTGTGTAAATAATCATGCCCTACAGTTCTAATGATACGCTTATTAAATATCACTCATCAGTCCTGACGCTTTTTTGAAACATCACGCATCACACCCTGGGACTCATGTTAAATGTCACGCACTAGGTCATGGGGCTCATCTGAAATATCACGCATCACTTCTTGAGACTCATTGATATGACACACCACGTCACGGGACTCATTTTAAATATGGAACATCACGTCACCGGTCTCATTTGAAAAATCACATCTCACTTCCTCAGACCCATTTGAAATATCACGCATCACTTTCTAAGACTAAAGTGTTGAACAAGGGGTCAATTTAATTGTTTTACACTACCATGGCGGTTGTAACCGATTGGTGATGCGAGATGTCAAAAGATTATCCGCGGAAGTGATACATACTATTTTAAAAGTACCCTGTATGTTATGTGTGATACTTAAAATTGTCCCAGAAAGGGCGCGACATTTCAAATGAGTGCCAGAAATGGAGGCGCAATATTATATTAAACGAGTATGGGGAAGAGACGGGTGATAATTCAAATGAGTCGCAGGAAACGATGCGTGATATTTCAAATGACTCTCAGGAAGTGATGCGTGATATATCAAATGAGTCTCAGGAAGTGATGCGTGATATATGATCACGTTTAATGGATATTGCTATATATAGATGCTCTAGTATAAGTTACGAACTTTGATTTTATTTGTAACTGTATCATTGATATATAATTCCTCACAGGTGTATGGCCGGACTCCACCAGGAAGTAAATACTCTCCAGACATGTCCAAACATCACATGTTCGGAAATCCGTCTAATTTCAGGAGTTACTACACACAAAACATTCAACAATGGACAACCGGGAAATTTCAATAATTCCATAGATCCAATTTTTCGGCATAAGTGTCATAATCATCACTAAAAATTCCATCTTCATCATCTGTACTATCCCGATATAATACCCTTTAAAGGCCTGAGTCACATGTAGCTCTATCCAAGACTAAAATGATGATATTGAGACATGAAACTTTGGGCTCCTTCCATATGTGGGTATTCAATGTCAAGTAAACATGGCATTTGTGTATTGAAGGTATGTGTTTTAATAAAATACACACCATTACTAGCCTCTATATCAGTCGTACAAATACACAAAAAGTTTATAGTCTGTGAGAATTTAGTGAGAAGAAATCACCAAACTGAAAGCTGCGAAACCCCTTGCAAAAGTTCAATTGTATTACATATCAGCATTATGAACGAAATGATGTTTAGCGACTTGACATGACCTGACATGAATACGCATCGTCTGCTATTAAAACCCTATTGCCACTTCCGAAATTTCGTGTCTCTTTATCTTTTATTCTTGGTATTACGGTTCTAATACATTCCCAAAATATGCAATTCAGAAATAAACATAATTCTTGATAATATTACTTTCAAAACTGAAATTTGTTCAAATCTGTTCAGATTATGAATTCCTCCCACCAAATCCAAGCATCAGTACCACACTGTATAGTAACCAGGAACAACTACAACAGACTTCTAAATTCAAGGTCATGGAATAAGACCGAAGGGCTAGAGCTCAGCTGGTCGCTGGTTCGGATAAGTAAGTCAGTAAGTAAGTAAGTAAGTACGTAAGTCAGTAAGCAAGTAAGTAAGTAAGTAAGTAAGCAAGCAAGCAAGTAAGTAAGTTTAGTTTACGATGACCTTCAACTAACCAAATATTCAAAGAATCCGCTACTGAAATAGTTATGCCACATTTATGTAATCTATTCATTAAAAGTAGTCCGAAGTACTTGTTACATACACACTCCCAAGGATTTAGGGACCAAACGAGAAGAGGGTTTGCTGTCGCTACTTTTCGTCTCTATTCTCTTGTGTCTTAAGTGCTTGACGCTCAAGCTCAACTTGCAAAATGGACAGTGATATAAAAGAAAGCAAAACCCTAGTTCTACGAAGAGACAAAAACAGCAAAAAAGAGACAAAGAGGGCTCTCGGACAGTTGACATAATGTAAACAATGACAGTGATTGGTTAACATAGCAAACTACACAACTTTTACAATTAATGGTATGTGTCTAAGTAAAATACCCAATTTCCTATCGGTTGATCAATAGAACCAACACAGAAAACTGTGTGTTAACCAAAATGTTTATAATATGATCGAGAAAATATTGTGATAACTAGCCATCCATTTGGCGGTATACAAACAATAACATTGATCAGAGAGAGGTCGATTGCATTCACGTTATTGTTTATAAACAATCAACTACGTTTGTCCGAGCACGTTTGAAGGAATATCACACATTTCATGTTTTAATTGGTCCAAAATCTACTGGTTACATTGATGTGCAGAATAGACCCTTCAACGTCCATGATGTGCAGTCATCTCCAAACTTCCGTTCGACCCTTGTACTCGTTCAGTGCGCGAGCGTTTTGGGCACTCTCGGAACTTACTGAACACAGACATATTAGGATTCAATAGTCTAATGTCACGGCCGCCCAGCAACGAGCAGCTTGGTTCTAAACAAACAAAATCTGTACTTTTTATTGTTTATGCTGGCTAGAACTTTTTCACATGTCATGTGATCAGAATGTATATAAAAGTCAAAATATGATCAGATTTCTAATGTTTTTCTCCTCTGGATACACTTTTATGCTCGTCTGAGAAGTATTTCATAAGGGCGTCCGCTGCTGTACCGATAATTTAGAACCAGTCACTAAGTTACTATGCGTCATTACGAGGCAAGTGACGTCACGACTGTTAAACTCTATTAAGAAGGACAGGATCACAAAGTACTACGTTTCATCCAGTTAGTCAAAAAATTAAATTCTTAGTCTTCTTAGTAGTCCTTCGGAGCCATTAGGCCATGAGACCGGAGTTTACCTGGTTTGAATAGCGAGAAACTGACAATAGCAATTGCTTGCTACCGTTCCGATAGTACGCTAGTCTATCACAAAGTACTTTCCGCCACATCTTACAGACCCAGCTACCCAATCTCTGCTGGTGAAAAGAGGGGTCCGAGAAAAGCTCGACTGCACCCGGGATCGATCTTGACTCTACAGACTCGTACATGGTTCTCACAATATAGATTATAATGGGTTTTTAAAAAGTATATGTATATTACAAACACTAGGGTGGGATAAGCTTAAAATATTTGTTGAAAGATGTAATTCGTCTGTAAGGAAAAATAATGTAATTCAAAGGACTGTGACAATTTAGAATAATTAAAATTGAAGACAAAAATTCTAATTCAATTTATAATTTTAAAGAATGACATTGATAAACAACTTACTAACATAATATTTGATTTTGACAAATAATGTAACATGAAATTGGATTTTATTAGATTTTGTATCTCAATTTTTTGAAACTCTCAAATCCACAAAGTTAGACATGCCCAATGAATGTAAATAGAATGAATTACACTACGAATATTGACTGTGACACTCATTTATTATTAGATATTTTATTATCAATATTATCAATTAATTGACATTGAATACTATTTATATAATTGATAAATTGCATCTTTGCATAATAGTTATACAGAGAATTTAAATGTTTTTAGACCCTATTGGCTCTTAAACGATACAATTTGATACAATACGGTACGATACGGTTTAGTAACCAAAAGAGTAAAAGGGTTTGATGTCACGACAATTCTTCCCTATTCCCCTGTCTTCCATCGATACAATTCATCTGTGTTATAACTCTTGAATTTGGATGGGTCTCCAAAGGTGTAATGGTTGGACATATCAGGGGAATAGTCGCTTGCATTGGGTCTCCGGCCATACACCTGTGGAAATACAGGGGGCCACAGAAATATCAAATTCATACAAGCACCTATGCAAATGATTTATTACGACCCTTCGGTTTAGGGGAAAACCCGATTTTACTAAGCATAAACAACAACAACGACAACAATATCAACAAAAACGTGAGCTTTTCTATAGTGCATTATCCATTAAACGTGCTCAAAGCGCTTTACAAAGGGCCCCTTCACAACAACATCACGTAACTTATAGATCGAGACATGACGCATGTTAGGCGATATTGCAATTATTATCCGACAGAGACAGCGCTGTTAACGACCAGGTACTCATTATATACCTCAAAACGGTGATAGAATGTGAGTAAAGAGCCTTTTCCGAGAACTCAACAATGTGCCGAGGGAGGCTTGAATCCAGGACCTTCAGATCCAAAAGCGAGTAGCATGCATACCACATGCACCGCATAGTCGCATATGGCAAAAAAAAAAACATTATCAAAAACAAAAAACCCAATAACAAACAAACAAAGAAACAAACGCCAAACAAAAAACGAGATGGCCTTATTGTCCTCTGTAGTAGCCGTAACAGTTCAATAATATTATGTTTAATCCGATAGTATTAAAAATATATTTTGACGCGATATGATAACATGAAACGTAGTCCATAGAGCCGGACTTTATCCAGGTTTCTGTAGCGTGAAACAGACGATAGCAATTAATTGCTTGCTACCCTTGGGACAGGACGCTTGTCTTTCGCAAAGCACCTTCCACCAGACCTACCAGACCCAGCGACCCAATCACTGCTGGGTAGACAAGGGGTAGGGGGGGGGGGGCAGATAAAAATCACGACTACACCCGGTCCCTTTGCGTGTGAAGCGAGTGCTCTACCAACTGAGCCATAGGGATATAATAGCAGGGAAACAATGATAATTCTTGATGTCAAATCGTTAAATGTGACAACCAATCATTGCAATGTCGACAGAATACACGTTGAAAAAAAGTAATAATATAGGGGAGGTCATTGGTGGGGAATGTGATATAACAGACATGAAACAATAATTAGAAAATATTTACAGGAAATGTTCATACATGTAAACACACCATGTTGTACTAGAATGCGTTCAAAGTGGTCAAATCTCCTTGAAGCTGAGGACTGTGAGAATTAATGAATCAAAAATGAATATAACAGCTTCGAAAAAGAACAAAATGCATGAAAAAATTGAGCTCTCCGATCCGGAAGCGAGTGTCATACCACTAGACCACATAGCCACAAAATCATGTTAGAATCAGCCATCTCTATGGTAATTCTAATTCTCCATCTTCTTGTTCTTTTTCTTGTTCTCGTTCTCGTTCTCGTTCTCGTTCTCGTTCTCGTTCTCGTTTTCGTTTTCGTTGTCGTTGTCGTTGTCGTTGTCGTTGTCGTTTTCGTTGTCGTTGTCGTTGTCGTTTTCGTTGTCGTTGTCGTTGTCGTTGTCGTTGTCGTTGTCGTTGTCGTTGTCCTTCTTCTTCTTCTTCTTCTTCTTCTTCTTCTTCTTCTTCTTCTTCTTCTTCTTCTTCTTCTTCAGTGGATCCGTTTTTTTAAAGTAAAACATTTCTTTCTGTGTGTGTGTGTGTGCGTGTGTGTGCACGCGCTTGTTTTTGGCACCTACCTCAGCGACAGTCCTGATGTAATGAGAGCAGTTACCACAACAAAGTCCTACAAATTGTACACCAATCTCCTTACAGGCTTCAGCAAATTCCTGGATCTCACGTCGGCCACACAGATGTGCTGGCAGCTCTAGAGGAAACGCTCTCTCACCTCAGATATGCAAGTAGAAATTGTATCAAACCGGTGACATGTGGTACAAATTAACGGCATAATTGTGATAATCACCACCACCATGATCATCATCACCATCGTCATCATCATCATCATCATCACCATTATCATCATCATCATCATCATCATCATCATCATCATTATCATCATCATTATCATCATCATACAGACAGACAGACAGACAGACAGACAGACAGACAGAATGATCGACGGATAGGTCGATTGACTGATATATAGATAGAAAGATAGATAGATAAATATATTAAATAGATAAATAGAGATACATAGATATTTAGATAGATAGATATATAGTGATGTGTGTGTTTATTTAAATGAAAGGTGGTGCCATCCAAACAATATCACTGTCACTAACAAAACCAGCACACCGAGCCTTGAACTGTTTACCGTATTAGTCAGGCCATATTATTTGCCACGGAAGTTGACCAAGGTGTTGTTTATCAATGTCGTCTATATATCACGGGACGCACATGGACCGACAGCACTGGAATATCTGGTGGAAAGTACTAATAACCAACTAAAAACATCACCCGATAGCATAGTCCTGGTGACGGGGGACTTCAATCACGTTCCTCTTGACAACTCGTTTCCCCTACAACAACACATACAAGAAACGAACGCACAATCGATCTTTTTTATTCAACTATTCAAAACGGGTATTCTTCTCGTCAACTGGCCCCTCTTGGTGAATCCGATCACAATATGGTTCTTATGATACCTAAATACAAAACAAAATTTGATATCTGTCCCAGTCGTTCAAAAAAAAAAAAAAAAAATCAGGTATGGGACAGCGATGCAACTAATGCACTAAGGGAGCGCTTCTACTCCACCAATTGGAATATTTTATTGAATCAGCAATTGACCTCGATGAACTTTGTGACATCGTAACTAACTAGACCATCCTTTTGCGAACAAAACATCGTGAAAAGAAAAACAATAAAATCTTTTGGAAATAACAAACCTTGGCTGACAAAATCGATAAAAGAGTTGTTAAATAAGAAAAAAAATATGCATTCAAGACTGGTGACCTACAGGAGAGGAAAAAAGTTCAAAGAAAATTAAATAAAGACATCCGAGAGAGGAAACAAATATACAAATAAATATTGAAAGGAAACTGAAAGCTAATGACAAGAAAAGAGTGTGGAACAATAACAAAACAGTCACAGGAATGAACGGTAATAAAAACTAAAAATTTAAGTTCGAAAATGGTACAGAAAAAGAATATGCCGATAAGCTTTTCAACTTCTATGCTCGATTCGATAAACACGATTTCACAGACAAGATTAACGACCTAACTGAGCAACTTAAGGGGAGGGGCGACACCTGAAATATCGATTTTTGGGTCAAAATATAAAATTTCAGTTTTTTATTTATTATCAAAGAACAATCATTTTTTCACATATTTTCAGCACTTAGATGGTGATTTGGATAATATAAAGTTTGTAAATCGTCTTTCATAACCATGGAAGTCGACATGAAAATACCAAACTTTTCAATTTTTTGTAAGAATTCAACTGAAAATAATAGGACTGAAAAGCATTATAATACATATCGATGTTGTAAATTTTGATATCGATAGTTTAGTCTACTCTTTGCCCGTCTATTTGACACGGTTTCAGTCTCATAAATATCAGAATATGGGCAGGGGAGGAGTTTAGAAACTGTTAGTCGCGAACAAAGATTGTGTGTCAAACAGCTGATAAGAGGTCAAGTTGTCAGGTAAATACAACGTGATCACGAATGGTGCGATCTGATTGGCTGACCTTGTTCTAGACCTCTGACTCCGCGCCAGGGATTGGATGTTGAGTCAGGGTGAAAGTTCGCCTCTCTTACTATTATATTTTACTACGATTTGTTTACCTTTCGATTGATCAGTTGTTTTATCAAATTTTGACACGTATTCACGTTAATTATCTCTAAATATTTCCAATTTTTACTGGATTATTATAAATATACCTAAAGTGACAAAAAAATCCAAACGTTGGCAACAGTTATTTGCTACAAAAGCCAAGAAAGCAAGAAAGTTATGATGGCTCGTGGTTGACCCGTGACTACAAATCTTTGATTGGAATTTGGTGTGTGATAGTAGTATTATGATAAAGCGATTCCAAGCAATGCCACAGCGGAAAGAAATGAAATGGGCTATTCTTGCTGGTCTTTACCACGGTTATTACACCAATGACTTCCCTCAACATAGGTATTGTCCTCCTGAACCGGACTCCAGATGCTTTTATAAAAAAAATATATTACTGCCCATGTGTATCCTGTTGACACAAGCAGCGTGTAAATACACCTTTGAATTTTGATTTAATTCATGAGCACTTGAAGCCTGTAAATGCTTTGTTGAAGTGTTGTGAGATGAAGACAACACAAAATCCAAACGAAAGGTTTCATAATTCTGTTTGGTCAAGATGCCATAAAACATACTTCCATTCCCTAAAAAAAGTTGAGTTTGGTGCAGAGTATAATTTTGGTCCAATAGAAATAACATCCCTGAAAGTGTCTTTGGGCATCGGTGGACTGGGAGAACACTCCCAGATGTTGAGTCAGCAAGCAGAGTCAAAAAGACTTGACCAGAGCATAAGGGTTGCTCAACACAAAGAGAAAAAAAAGACGCAAAATGAAAGCTCAGACCCGTGAAAAAGCCCAGAGGGAGGCAGAAAAAGAACACGGGGGACCCTCATACGGTGCTGATATGTTTTGAGCTGGTTGTACCGTTTTGTCTTATTATTTTCATTCATTGTTATCTTTGATCTCGTTTTTCTCAAAATGACATTTTTTAACACTATTTTTTATCTTATTTTGTCATTTATCAATCAATTTGTTTAAAACTTTGCATGTCTAGAGCTATAGTGATTATCTAAAATCATACAGAAGGAATTTTAAATATCTTTATAATTTTTTGAAAAATTGACATTTTTATGTCAAAAAACATGATTTTATCATACCGAAAAAATATAATTTTTAAAAATTTGTAAATAAAAATCTTTTTAAAATATTTAAAAAATGCTCTGTATTTTTTAAAATAATATACAAATATACAACCATGCCAAATTTCAAGAAAATTCCATGGAAACTTATTGAGAAAGTAACTTTTTAAAATAGCACCCAGAGAAGAGTAAAATCCAAGATGGCGGCCGTCACCATGGCAACCGGACACGCCCACCGAAATAAATCACATGGTTCGAATCCATTGGTCATAGGCAATGTCCCAATATAAAAAGATATTGGATATAATCATTATTCTTGAAAATAGTTTCAGGTGTCGCCCCTCACTTAAACAACATGAAACAGAGGAACAAAGGGACATCACTCAGGCCAACGTCATTAAACTGTTCAAAAATATTAAAGCGGGAAAAGCAAGCGGACCTGATCAAATTTTATCAAATTTATTGAAATCATGTGTAAATGAACTTTCCTATATTTTTACACACATTTTTAATCAGTCCCCAAGAAACGGGCATATTCCAAGAATTTGGAAAACGTCAAAAATATTTCCCGTCCCAAAACACTAAAAAGCCAAAGAAATGAATGATTTTCGTCCTGTAACGCTGACATCCATCCCTATGAAATGTCCAGAAAAGATTATTCAACAAAGATATCTACAACAAAGTACACAACATCTAGACAAGTCCCAGTTTGCTTACTATATTAGTGTTTTCTCATAACACTTACAAACACTTAGACATTCCAAAGGGGTATGTCAGAACCCTATTCGTAGACTTTTTGAGTGCCTTTATCACCAACACTGGAGCACCCCAAGGAACTGTTCTTGCTCCAACACTTTTCGTTATATACACAAATGACTGCATAAGCGGCACGAGTAATGTGATATTTTAAAGTATGCCGACGATACCGCCGTTCAAGCCTTGATAACAACCAGAGTTGATGTATTGAATTATTATAACGAAATTAAAAGATTTGTTGAATGGTGTGATAATAACTATCTAGAACTTAGTGTAAAGAAAACTAAAGAAATTATATTTGATTTTAGGAAAGATGGTAACATACATGAAAATATAATTATTTCGTAGACTTTTTGAGTGCCTTTATCACCAACACTGGAGCACCCCAAGGAACTGTTCTTGCTCCAACACTTTTCGTTATATACACAAATGACTGCATAAGCGGCACAAGTAATGTGATATTTTAAAGTATGCCGACGATACCGCCGTTCAAGCCTTGATAACAACCGGAGTTGATGTATTGAATTATTATAACGAAATCAAAAGATTTGTTGAATGGTGTGATAATAACTATCTAGAACTTAGTGTAAAGAAAACTAAAGAAATTATATTTGATTTTAGGAAAGATGGTAACATACATGAAAATATAATTATTAAAAACGAAAAGGTAGAGAGGGTAGAGGAGTATAAATATCTCGGTATACTTGTCAATGAAAAATTAGACTGGACAACTCATTCATGCAAAGTGCTTAATAAGATGAAGACAAGATTATTCATGATGACTGTACTCCATATTGAGAAAGCAATTTTATCTTTGTTTTATAAATCTTGCATTATAAATCATTTTTTTCTGTGCAGCTGCTCAGCGTTGAAATTGTAAAAAATCTGAAGTAACAAAAATAAATAGAATAATAAAGCATGCTAATCGAATGTTAGGAAATGATGGATGGAACAGTTTTGAAGAATTTCACAAAGATATTGATAATGTTAAGATTAACAAAGTTCAAAGAGACGAGTTCCACCCTCTGTACAACGAAATCAAAATAAGCCACTGGAATAACAGACTAAAACACATAAAAACAAAGATATTTTAATTCATTTTTACCATCAGCAATACGAAAATTTAGGATGACTTTTACTACATGACATTTGAAAGATACTATATTCGCTCTAAAATCTATGTATTTATGCATGTTTACGTGGTGCTATATCTACATTATTTATTTATACATTCAAATCCCATGCTTTATCTTTACTTTTTACCAACCTGTGTTGGCTATGTGCAATCCTTCCCAATCTATTTTCAAAATTCTATTTACATTACAAATCCATTATAAAAGTTTGTTTTTATAATTAGCTTCGTATTTGCATCAATTAGTTCTCTCTAAAATCTATTTATTTATGCATGATTACCTGGTGCTATATCTACATTATTTATATATTTAAACATTCAAATACCATGCTTTATTTTTACTTTTTGCCAACTGTGTTGGCTATGTGCAATCCTTCACAATCTATTTTCAAAATTCTAGATACATTACAAATCCATTATTACAACTATATACTACTTTCATGACCGATTTTTATAGCATTGCTTGTAACTGCTGTATATGTTTTGAATGATTTATTTTATTATATTTGATGATTATTTTGCTTTTAATTAGCTTCGTATTTTCATCAATTAATTCATGACAGTGTATATATCTGTGCTAATATAACGATGCATGATGTCTAACATTTTGATAATTTCCATTCAGGATCAATAAAGTATATCTTATCTTATCTTATAATTAGATAGAAAGATCTATAGATAGATAGATAGATAGATAGATAGATAGATAGATAGATAGATAGATAGATAGATAGATAGATAGATAAATAGATAGATAGATAGATACATAGATAGATAGATAGATACATAGAGATAATATATATATATATATATATATATATATATATATATATATATATATATATAATATATATGTATGTATACATATAGATTGATTGATAGATAGATGAATTGATAGGTCCTTACCAGTTACAGGGTTCTTCAAAGATTGCATAGATGGGGTTTCAGTAGAGGTTCTGTACGGTACTGGGAGACACGCTATTGGACCCTAAAGAAGAAAAAACACACCATTGTCTTAACAGGTTTATGTGAGAGCACCTTTAGGGGAAATTGTTTCTACAATCATCCAATTCAATTCCTTTCTCTTGTCATTTTATATATTTTGTTGCGACGTTAGAAATTCGACGGTGATCGAGGACAATGTGGATCACGGAACAGTGGGTGTGAATATGATATATTATGTAATTATAGAGAATAAAATGGTACGAAATAATTATGTTACGTGAGAAAAAGAACGGTTGTTTATATATGTTGGTGTATGTGTGTGTGTGTGTGTGTGTGTGTGTGTGTAGAGGAGTGAGTGAGAAAAACAGAGAGAGAGAGATGGAGAGAGAGAGAGAGAGAGAGAGAGAGAGAGAGAGAGAGAGAGAGAGTCTTGTGAATTCGGGGGGAATGCAATATTTTTTGTGTGTTTAGTTTTTAAGCTTTTTGTTTGTTTACTTCTCTGTTGTTATAACTTTTTATTAATTTTTGCTCTGATTATTTTTTGAAATCTCCTAGTCTATAGCAATGCCCATGGAAATTTCAAAAGTGGACGAATATCTTATGTGAGAATAGTTATGGGTAATAAAAAAAAATTGCGTGGGTTCTTTCTCGTTGCAAGCAGTAACTGAATGAAATTTATTTTCCGAGATAATGTGACAAGTTTTGTTGGTCAGTCAGTCTCAAAGGTCTGTTTTTGATACAATCTATATTTGTTATTAAAACATTGTCCGACGTTTCTTTTTGAAACGGTGTACGTTTGTTTTTTTTTGAAACGTTGTACGTTTGATTTAAATAGTAAAGTTATAAATGGTAAATATTATATATATATATATATATATATATATATATATATATATATATATATATATATATATATATATATATATATAATTCCTTTCGCCTAAGCCTCACGAAGGGTGATTTTGCATTAAGGCTCCTGGTTCTGTTTAAGCAAAGTCGAGTCCCTGCACAAAACTTTATACTGACAATAGCTCACTATACCCAGATGTAAGGTAAAAAAAAAGTTCTCGAAGAAATTGTGATACCGCGTTACAGGAAGAAAAGCACTTTCCGCAGATTTACCTTTTGTTTTTGTTTATGCTTTTGGTTAATTTTATTATTTTTGTGTTGTTTATGTTGTTTTATTTTAAAAAAAATTCTAACAGGCAAAAGTCGGGATTAAAAATATTCTTGGACTCACTTTACAAGCTTTCCTAATCTCCCGTATAAGAGGTATTATCGTTTTTGGGCCACGTCCACAATTCAATCCGACAACAGCCGCTCCTGCTCCCTCTAGTTTTCGACACGCCTCTGGAAAGGGAACTTTATCAAAGGTAGTGTCACGGATGCTGGGAACAAGGTTGATGACAGCTGGCACCCCTGTCACAATTTCAAGATTGTCATTAAAAATCTAAAAATGATGATGATGATGATGATGATGATGATGATGATGATGATGATGATGATGATGATGATGAGGATGATTACGACGACTACGTCTGTTTAACCTTCTTATTTTGTGATATAATTGTTATAACGTCTTCTCACAGACAAATTGTAATAATAACACCTGAGTCAAGTGGACACAAATCCAGAGCCAAATATTTGTGATATTTGTCATTCATCCATTCTCTAAGTACGCTCAACATCGCTTGGCTTTATAACAAAAAGATAGACCGTTCGACTAAGTGGAGTGATTGTGGCTGGTCACAATATTGAATGAAAAGAATGAACTTATTTCCATAATTGAAAAGAACAGAGGTGGGGGGCCTGACACTAAAGTAATCAATAGCGCCACGCCACTGACATTTTTCTACAGGTGACGTGTCACACAATAATTTCATTGAAATGTGCGTGACTCGTTGCTTCAAACCGGTATTAAATCTGGGTTGTCTTAATGTTGAGTACTGAATTTTTAGTCAAAAATATGAAACTAAGACACCATTAGAACGATGAGATCACGTGAATTTCTCCCATTGGCCAGTCGCCAAAAACAATCTAGGTTTCTGCCCTTCATAATAAATATCATAATGCGCAAATTTAAATGCCATCAAATCCAATCCACAACTCAGAAGTACTTCGCGAAGTCCCAGGTTTGATAGTTTTTTTCCAAAAACCGACAGAACTGTCAGCACGCACTCTTGACACTTTCAAATCATGTGTAGTGTGCATTACCACTGGGCACTGCACCAACTTGAGGCATAGAGGAAGTCAAGGCTTGAAAGCGACCCGCAAAGAGTAGGGCATGAATTGCCATGTGATTTGGGAAGTATCACTATTCGCAGTAGTAGAAGCGCTCTCCCGTCTCTGAAAATTGGACTTTGTCCAATCACTGAACACAGCACTGTATTTTCTATTCAAAATGGCGTGTTGTTAAATGGCTTGAAGTTGAATGCGAGTGTGTTCCTTTGAGGAGGAAAGAAAAAATAGGGGTGATTGAAACATTTTGTGTGACTTAGAATTGAGATTTTTAACATTTCAATTTTTCCTTCAGGTCTGAAACTTGATCGTGATTTGGTTTGTTTTTGTTACCTAAATCCAATCCATGAAAATTTCCCCGTCTCCAATTCTCCGACTTGATCATTCGTTCACATCTTGAAATCTATCAGCTTATCTGTCAGATTACTTTAATGAGAATAGTTCCGTCCCTGTTTATTGTATTATTTGCAGTAATTTAAATATAGTTTATAAAGTTCCAGGAATATATATATATATATATATATATATATATATATATATATATATATATATATATATATATATATATACTACAGCCGCCACCACATCCTCCACATCGTTATCAAAACAATAGCAACCACCACCACCTTTACATCATCATCATCATCATCATCATCATCATCATCATCATCATCATCATCATCATCAATCTCCTCGTCATGATCGCTACCACCGCCACTACTACATCCACAACCATCACAACACCATCATTACTACCACTACCACAGCTACCACATCTTTATCAAAACTACAGCAACTGCCACCACCATTACATCATTATCCTTATAGTCACCATCACTACTGCTACTACATCATCACCAACATCACTACATCACAACCATCACATCAACATCATCATCATTACACAGCAACAGATACATCGTCATCGTCAACGAAACGCAATATGATAATAATAATAATAATAATAATAATAATAATAATAATAATAATAATAATAATAATAATAATAATAATAATAATAATAATAATAATAATAGTAATAATGAAAAAAATAATTTTAAAAATATATTAATGTTTGAAAAATAATAAATAGAATAATAATAACAATACTACTGCGAATTAGGAATACGAAAGCTATCCACTATTCGCAGTACTACTGCGAATAGAGGAAATCATTATTCGCAGTACCACTGCAAATAGAGGTGGCCTTTTAGTATTCGGATTGCGTTATAATATGCGTATATTATTGATTGGAGGCGATCGGTTATACCGTAGCCATCGTTAACTTATGACCTGACACTAGAACCCATCAGGGCTTATAGTTTGACATCATTTTTTAGGTTTGTGCAAGGTTTAGTGAGTTGTCGTCAGTAGAGCTCAAGGAAACAAGTGATTCCATTAGTTGATCTATTGAATACAACTCACGATGTGTTTTCTTTTGTTGCCAAAGACTTGTCTTTTGACGTCATGTTTTGGTTTGTCTCGGGCTATAAGTTCACGATGGCTACGGTTACACACGAATTCAAGGCCATACCTTTGCCATATTCTTTGATGCATTCCAAGGCCAGCATCGCTTCACCAAGTTCGTTGAAAGTCTCAGCTATAATCAAATCAGCCCCCTCGTCCACAGCCCATTCGATCTGTTCCTATAATTTAAAAAGTGGAGCTGTTATATGGCTCAATATCAATTAAATGTGCTCAAAGAGCTTTACAAAGGGTCCCTGACCAAAAGCAACACGTAACATAAAGAACGAGACATGACGCCTGATAAACGATATTACAATGATCTCCCGACAGAGACAGAGCTGTTCACAGCTAAGTACTCATTTTACACCCGAGTACGGTGATAGAGTGTGAGTAAAGAACCTTTTTCAAGGATTCAACTATGCACGGAACGAGGCTCGATCCCAAGACCTTCCGATCCGAAAGCGAGTGTCATACGAAAAGACACATAGCCAGGCATAACAATAATTAACCAGCTAACTTCCGTACTATATGCCGAAACCCATGAACGTTATATATATATATATATATATATATATATATATATATATATATATATATATATATATATATATATATAGCATGCATGGGTATATATATATATATAAACTGAGATATTGAGTAAATGCATTAGCTGCTTCATTGAAACCCTTGATAGGTGACAAAACAAAAATAACAAAAAACTGCAAATGTGGATTTGTGATTTTCACACACTCGTACAGATCATCAAGCCTTGAAACATGTGGTTTACGTGTGTGTTGTCATTGTAATAGAAGTCACTGTGCTGGACACGACTGAGGGACATAAGCTGTGTTGAACGGCTTCTCCTAATAATGTTGCCGCTAGGAAAGACATCATTTATTTGGAAGAGAGTTATAGACCTTGATCAGTGTTACTAAATATAGAAACCTTAACTCCCTTAGTTTCGCTTCACATAATTTAAACCATTGTGAGTCAAGGTAGTCACGTGTTAATTTTATCCTCTTTCTAGATCGCCCGACCCGCTTAGCTGGGTTTGTTTTCGTTATTTACCAAATATTAACATAACGGAGTATGATGGTGCAATTCGTATTGGTGAATGCAACTACACAAAAGACATGATACGAAGGTGGATATGTAGCAATGTAGTACCTTGAGGTTGGACCAGTTGGATTTGGAAATCTGGTGTTAATATTTGGTAAATAACGAAAACCAACCCTGTCCAACATGTACCCGCTGTGGGCAAGAACCTGAGACGGCAGAGCATCTAGTCGAACGGTGTGTTGTGACGATGCTGCCCGGCGGGTTTTCGACGGTGTACGAATGCGGATCGGACTTTGCTGATTGGGTCGATCGTCATAACATAGAAGTGTGAAAACCATAAGAGGCTGCTGCAATGCACCAACTTGAATCATAACGGATAGTCGAGTGGTGAAAGCGACCGGCGAAATGGAGTCTACGACTTGGGAAGTTTCGTCGAATCCAAAAGAAAACTGGCTTATTTAAAAAAGGATCCGAATCGTAACAAACTGTTTAACTTTCGCGAGATTGATAAAAGTGACAACCGTTCAGATATTGGGAGAGTTTCTAGCTCGTTTGTGAGAAATTCATTTTGCGTCACAAACATAGATAGAAACAGACGTTTTAGTATTTAGATTGAATTGACTAGTTGAACTTTGACATACCTTAAAAATAGACCTTGTCATTTGCTTCGATTCCTCGTCATCCGATTGGTAGACTGTGGTATTACAGATGTTTCCCGCCAAGAGAGTTCCCGTAGACCTGGCCACCTCCCTGGCTATAGACAAAGCCTTCCTGTTCAGCTCCTCCACCCTGTCCTCCAGGCCAACCACCCTCAACTTCTCTCGGTGACCGTAGTACTGGGGATGAATCAGAAATACAGACAGGTAAAGAAATTGCAAGATAAAAATGTAACGGTATCAATTCCTATTTTATAACAAAATATTTAATTCACTCTCTTTATCTATGTATCTATATATTATTGTATATGTATGCATGTCTTCCAAATGAATGAATTACAATACACGAATTACATTAATTTACAAATGTGCTATCGTTAATACGCGATTAGTTCTATAGGGAATGAGATTAGCGGAAGAGTAGCGTCCCTTGATTGCACGTCACCGGCGGAGATGTTATTTGTAAACAAACCAACTACAAGCAAAAGCGCTCCAATACAAAATTTATTATCATATTTCTGTACAAAAATGCATAACGTTGATTATGATACGCATTTTTGTACAGAAATATGAATAATATTTTTTTATTTAGAGCGCTTGGCTTGTAGTTGGTTTGTTTACAAATAACTTTTCCGCCGGTGACGTCCGATCAAGGGACGCTAATCTCATTCCCTATTCAGTATTTATATGTATTGATTGTATTTTGCTCTCATTTTTATCTTTCCCCCATCCCACTAACCTTCATGTATCCCGTTAATTAAATTAAGGAACCTGACTAACAAAATTTAGATGTCATGGATATTAATTGAAATCCCTCACGACATCACTAATGTTGCAATTAGTCAAAAATTAAAATTTGCTCCGGTATTTTCAGAGATCGGGGTACCGACCAAACATCCACCAGGGTACCGAGTAAGCATCCAGCGGAGTTTTGAGTGAATGTCCATTTGTTACAAGTTGAGCCAGATTTGAATCTAACAAGCGATCCACTGAAATAACTAGAATGGAAAAGGCTCGTACACGAACTAACCAGAAGAAAACTTAACGCCGCCACCAGTCACATCCAACCAGATAAGAACACCACTACAAAAAATGTGTTTACAATACGGGATGAAATTAATTAACTACCCATAGCCTAACTTTAATTATAAAAAACACTATTATTCTTTTGGCTAATC
>NC_088362.1:61514503-61544503 GCF_034508935.2 Berghia stephanieae
CACATGAAAACTTCTAGCCAGCATGAAGAATAAAAAGTAATGATTTTCTTTGTTTAGAACCAAGATGGCTGCCGTTGCCGCGCGTCGTAACATCAGACTACTGAATCCAATTGAGGCTATGCGTTTAGGTATAATACTCACATCATACACCAGTCATATTGAAGCTGTCTAAAAAAAATAACAAAGAACTGAGTGACCTGAACCTCCTTCTATAGATAGTTCAAAGATGACGTCACTCAGGTCTTTGTTATTGTTTTTTGCCATCCGCGTTTATGAGTAATGCTCACTAAACTGTATTGACCAGACTAAATACATTCAAGATTACACATAGTTTTGTGTGTTAGTCCGTTGTATTCAGGATGGCAATGTTGTGAGCTTCTTAGCCAAGCTCATGCCATCTATAGATGATGTGTGCTTGGCTAAAATAACACACACAACATTGCCATCCGGAAATATAACGGACCAACACACAAAATTATGTATAACCTTGAACGTTTATAGATAGAATGCGCTTGGCCAAGGAGTTCACAACATTGCCATCCGGAAGTATAAGGACCAACACACAAACTCTGTGTAACCATGAACGTTTATAGTCAGGTTAATACAGTTGCCATCCGGAAGTATAAGGACCAACACACAAACTCTGTGTAACCATGAACGTTTATAGTCAGGTTAATACAGTTTAGTGAGAACAACTCACAAACGCGGATGGCAAAAACAATAACAAAGGCCTGAGTGACGTCATCTGCATACTATCTATAGATAGTTCGAAGATGACGTCACTCAGGCCTTTGTTATTGTATCCGCGTTTATGAGTAATGCTCACTGAACTGTTTTAACCCGACTATAAAAGTTCATGGATACACATAGTTTTGTGTGTTGGTCCGTTATACTTCCGGACGGCAAAGTTATGAGCTTCTTAGCCAAGCGCATGCTATCTATAGATAGTTCGAAGATGACGTCATTCAGATCTTTGTTATTGTTTTTTTTTTCCATCCGCGTTTATGAGTAATGCTCACTGAACTGTATTAACCTGACTAAAAACGTTCATGGATACACACAGTTTTGTGTGTTGGTCCGTTATACTTCCGGATGGCAATATTATGAGCTTCTTAGCTAAGCGCATACTACTATCTGTAGACTGGTTAATACAGTTCTGTGATAATTACTCATAAACATGGATGGAGAAAAAAAAAAAAACGATGTCAAAGACCTGAGTGACGTCAACTTCGTTCAATTTAGCTATAATTTGCTCCGTATTGTAGAACTATCTAAAAGTTTCCACCAATTGATGCTTTGCGTTTAGATAAAATACTCACAACATACGCCAGTCATATTAGGAAAGTGCAGCTCATCGTGAAATTGAATGCAGAATAGAATGTAGAGTAGAATCAAAACCACTCTGTTTTATATCCTATTTGTCAACTGTTCCCACAATTCCTTTCCAAAGGTCATTTTTTACGCCTACTACTACTACTACTACTACTACTACTACTACTACTACTACTACTCCTACTACTACTACTACTACTCCTCCTCCTCCCCCTCCTCCTCCTCCTCCTACTACTACTACTACTACTACTACTACTACTACTACCACTGCTGCAGCTGCTGCTACTACTACTACTACTACTACTACTACTACTACTACTACTACTACTACTACTACTACTACTACTACTACTACTACTACTACGAAATAACCGAAAAATGCCCATTGCTCAGCAACCAGTGGAGATTTTTTAATTCTGTAAACGACATGATATTCCTTATTTCCTTACGGATATTCCCAGAAATTATGAAGTGCATCATTTTGCACAATGAATTTCTAGACGATTTTAAAGATGGCGGCCCACCTTGAAACTTGGTCAAAGGAGGAAATCAGAGCTGTCATACGTTTTTTGAACGCCAAAAGTCTGAATTTTACCGAAATTCATAAAGAACTTCAGAGTGTATATGGTGAGCATGTTATAAGCCGTACACAAGTCTATCACTGGTGTAATTTGTTTGAAGCCGGCCATTCCGACTTGACAGACAGGGAATGGAGAGGGCGTTCGATAACTGCGACGTCAGAAGACAATGTGAAGCGAGTTGATGAGCTTATTCGTCAAGACAGGAGGTTGAAACTTCATGAAATCGCAAGCAGTCTTGAAATTTCGGAAACTTCTGCCCATAGAATTGTATTTGATGAACTTGGCTACAGAAAAGTCAGCGCAAGATGGGTTCCTAAGCAATTGACAGTGTTAAGTTTGACATAATTTAGGATGACACAGGATATTTTTGTAACTATGGTTTTATTCAAACCCAAAGAACAACTTATTAACATGGAGACATCGTGAGTGAATTTCATAGGAAGGAATCAACAGTAAACGTGAAATGTAAACACCCGGTTATTTATCATAAGAGTGAATGCCCTTGGTTCAAGGGAAATAACCAACAAAGTATTGTAGAGAGACATTATTACACAGTTGTTTCTCCTAGACCATTAGAAATCATAAGATCATATACTAATAGTAATAATACATAGAAATAATTCAACACCCCCACTTGATCTAATGATTCTAATTGAAATTTAAAACTTTTAACGTACATTAATCCATTATAATATATAAATGATGGTTTATCAATTGAGTAAATAAAACAAGTTACTTACTGAAGAAATTCTAATTGAGATTCTCACAAATTTTCAAATTCTTATACATGTAGTTATAATGTTACAAGTCAAGTCCATATTAATTTTCAAAAGGAAATTAAAAGTGCAAAACATTCCCTAATAATTTTGTATGTCAGATAGAAACAAAATCATAAGACTCATATTCATGTAACATTATTAAGTTGTTTGATATAACAATAAAAGTAAATCAAGAATCATAATACATGTATGTGTGTCTCATCAACACAAGTATTCACATTATTATGTGTCAAAATAATACATCCAAAACAATTTTCAAGGCTATCACCATATTTTAGCCAAAAATCAAGGATTTGAATTTCTGCAATTGAAATTTAGTTGAAGGCTTTGTCATAATATCTGCCAACATGTCTGCAGTAGGGCAGTACTTTAAAGTAAACTTTCCATTCCTTAGTTCTGTGCGAATAAAATGGAATTTTATGTCTATGTGTTTAGATCTTTGTCTGTTCATTGGATTGTTCGCTAAAGCGATTGTTCCCTGATTGTCTTCAAAAATCAAAACATTGCCTGATTGATATTCTCTGTCAATGTCTTTCAACAATTGGTCTAAGTAAAGGCTTTCTTGTACTGCAAGTGCAAGAGCCATGTACTCTGCCTCACATGAGGACAAAGCAACACTGGGTTGTCTCCTAGATTTCCAAGAAACTAAAGCTCCATTAGATGTCAGACCAAAACAATAACCTGAAGTGCTTCGCCTATCATCAGGACTTGAAGCCCAATCGGCATCACTATACCCTAACAAAGAAAGGTTGTCAATACTTCTTCTGTAAGTTAATTCATAGTCAATGGTTCCCTTCAAATACCTAAATACATGTTTGACTGTCACCCAATGGCATGCCAATGGTCTGGACAAATGTTGAGAAAGTTTTGTAACTATCCAGCAGATGTCAGGCCTAGTGCATTTCATAAGATAAATCAAGCTACCAACAGCCTCCCTGTATTTTCTTTCATCTATTGGATCACTATCATTTGACCACTCAAATTTTTGTTCAGAGGGATTTGCTCTTGGTTTGCAATTAGTCATATCTAACCTTTCCAGAATTTCTGAGTGTATCTTTTCTGGTTCATTTTCACATATCCTTTCCCTTGCTCAAATTGTATACCCAGGAAATAGGATAGATTCCCCAAATCTTTCATCTTAAATCTGTCTTTAAGAACTTTCTTAGTATCAGACATGACATTTACATTATTTGCAGCAATAACAAGGTCATCAACCCATGCTATAATAATGACAGTTTCATTTTCAGTGAACTTGGTGTACACACAGTGATCAGACTGGCTCTGCACAAACTTATTTTCAAGTAGAAGAGTATGCAGCAGGTTGTTCCAATTTCTCCCTGACTGCTTGAGACCATACAAAGACTTTTTCAATTTATAAACTAGTTTGTTGTCTTTTGAATCTTTGATTTCAAAGCCTTCTGGTTGCTCCATGTATATTTCTGCATCAATTGGGGCATTCAGATATGCGGATTTTACATCCATTTGGTTTAAAATCAAGCCGTACTGACAAGCAAGTTGCATCAATATTCGAATTGATGTAATGTTTGCAGTTGGTGCAAAAGTTTCAGTGTAATCAATACCCTTAATCTGGCAATAACCTTTAGCTACATATCTAGCTTTGTATGACTTTGAGCCTTTTGAGTCTTCTTTCATTGTGTATACCCAACGTCCCCCCACTGCATTTCTGCCTTCTGGAAGCTCTGTTAAAGTAAATGTTTTATTTTCCTTCAAGGCATTAATTTCTTCTGTCATAGCTTCCTTCCAGAAGTCAGAAGCTGGGGATTCAATTGCTTCTTTATATTTTTTGGGAATACAGTACAACATTTTGTAACAATAATCAACATTTGCATTATCATTATCAACATGTACATCATTATCATAATCAACAATTGTTCTATAACAAGTTTCATAATCATCTAAGTACTTTGGTGGTTTAGTTTCCCGCCTAGGATAATGTGAATTTCCCTTTCTTTTGTCAACAACTACAATTGGGGTGCTTTTTTCATCTAGTTCTATTTCTTCATTTTCTTGTCTAGGTCTAAGTTCTAGTTCATCGTCATTTTCATCATTTGGAAAGTGAGTGAAAGATTTCTCTCTTTCATGATCGCTGTTTTTGGAGGACAGATATTTCACAATCCTGTGTCTATGCACCTTTCCAGTGTTTGGGAAATAAACTAAATAAGCAGGACTATTCCTGTCGTAGCCCACAAATATTCCCCTTGTGCCTCTGGCATCAAGTTTCTGTTTATTTTGTACATATGTATAACACTCACTACCAAATGGTCTCATATTTGACAAGTTTGGTCTTCTGCCAGTAAATGTATGATAAGGAGTATCCCCAAGACGATTATTGTAACATCTGTTACGGGTGTATGTAGCTGTGTGGATAGCATATGGCCACATTTCTTTACCTAGTTTAGCCTCTAACAAAAGACATCTACCCATTTCAAAAATGGTTCTCCAATTCCGTTCAGCGACACCGTTCTGGTGTAGAGAATAAGGAGCAGAGGTTTCATGCCTTATTTTATTCTCTTGCATCAACAACTGAAATTCACATTTCACTATCCCATAAGGGCTCAAATCCGCCAAAAATCTCATAGTTGCTGAGACTGTGTCACTTTTTTGTTTAAGAAAGTACACAAAGGACATTCCGGAAAAATCATCGGTAAATGCCAAAGCATATTTGAAACCTTCTCTAGAGGTTGGAGTAATTGGACCAGCCAAATGAGTATGGATCAACTGTAGTGGGACTTCTGAGCGAATGCGTGGAGTTTTATTTTTAACGTTAGTCATTTTCCCCTCAAGACAAATCTCACATTCAGCTTTCTCATTCTCACCATTTGTTTTATTTACATTCATACCATCAACCACTTGTTCAAGTTTCTTAACATCTTCAAAGTTACAGTGGCCAAGAATTTTATGCCAGTCTTGTAAATCTAAAGTGTAATTCACATCATGCACAGTTTGTTTAACATTAACATCAGTTTGTGTATCACTTTCTGAAACTACTATATTGTTACAAATGTGGAGATAATACAATCTGCCATGCCTATGAATGTCAAATTTTCTGCCACTTTTGTCCATTAATTCTGCAGAATTTTGTCTGAAATGCACACTTGCTCCATTATCAGCAGCTGCTTGAACTGAAAAAATGTTCTGAGGGAATGTAGGAACATAAAGAACATTGCGAAGTTGTCCACTACACTTGTTGCCTTCGTCGTCAACCATTGTTACTTCCACATGTCCTCTTTTAAGAGCTAGGTTATTTGCTCGGTCGCCATTTGCGAGCTCGATAAAATGTTCACTCGGGTTGAAGATTTGTTCAAATTTGGTAAACTTTGTTAAGTCGTTGAAAATTTGCGACGTTGCACCACAATCCACAAGAAGATTCTCTTTCTTATTCACATTTAATGCATAGAAATGTTCATTCACCTTAAATGCAAAATTATATTCATTTCCATCAGGTTGGAAGGCTGCATGTGCCTGCGTGTTATTGGTCGTTGAGGTTTTCTTTCGCGATCGACACGTTTTGTCAGTGTGGTTATCTTTGCGACAAAAACTGCACCACAGTCTATTAGCTTTAGTTTTATTGACTGGACAGTCTCTTTTAAAATGTCCATGCTGACCACAGTTGAAACAAAGTATTTCTTTCGAAGGATTTTGTTGTTTCATTTTAGACGCATAGTTGGGCCTAGCCGTCGCCTTGTACTTTAAAACTGAATCTTCTGAAGTTGTAGAGATTCCTCTTGATTTTTCTGTTTCCTCAAAGCTTCGCAGAGCTACTTTGAAATCACTGAACGTCGGTTTCTTCTCTGATTGGGTGACAACAGCTACAAAAGCTTGGTATGAGTTAGGTAGCCCTTTCAATACCATTGCGACTAGTAAACTATCAGAAACCTGTTTATCTGCATTTCGTAAAGCAGATGCTGCTGTCTCTGTCCTAATTAAGTACTCTGTTACACTTTCAGTAGGACTCTTGGCTAATGATGTCAATTCAGTGTATAAAGAAATCACTCTTGGAGTGCTTGAGCTGGCATAGTACCCCCGCAAAATCCTGAGGGCTTTTCGGCCGTCATCAGCTGCATCTCTCATGACTAAAGACAAGCTTTTGTCGTCCAGGAATTGAATCAACTCAGCATAAGCATCTGCATTCTTTTCAAAGTCTACATCTTCCCCTTCACCCACAAGGATCACATCTTTCAGTTTCTGTAGCCTGAGGTAGCTCAGAAACTTCATCTCCCATTGTTCATACTTCTGCTCATCCCCATCGAAAACTAATCTTGCATACCTGCTGTTGTTGGCACTGGGCTCATAACCTGTTAAGTTTTACATAATTTAGGATGACACAGGATATTTTTGTAACTATGGTTTTATTCAAACTCAAAGAACAACATATTAACATGGAGACATCGTGAGTGAATTTCAGAAGGAAGGAATCAACAGTAAAAGTGAAATGTAAACACCCGGTTATTTATCATAAGAGTGAATGCCCTTGGTTCAAGGGAAATAACCAACAAAGTATTGTAGAGAGACATTATTACACAGTTGTTTCTCCTAGACCATTAGAAATCATAAGATCATATACTAATAGTAATAATACATAGAAATAATGCAACAGACAGACAATCATAAAGAACAAAGATTGGACATCTGTAGGGAACTTTTGAGAAGAAGCAAGAGCTCACGCAGGGTTCACGGGCATACTGCCAACGCCGGCGGAGACTTTCTAGGGTACGATGTGACTTTTCTTGACAGCATAGTCACCGGTGATGAGACTTGGTTGCACCATTGCACCCCAGAAACAAAGCAAGATTCGATGACATGGAAACATCCATCCTCACCTGTCGCGAAGAAATTCAAAGTCATGCGGTCAGCAAAGAAAATAATGGGAACTGTTTTCTGGGACAGTCGTGGTGTTATTCTGTTCGAAACCTTACAACCTGGAGAAACAATCAATGCTGCAAGGTACTGACAAGCTTAGGGAGGCCATTCGCAGAAAGCGCCCAGGGCAGTTGACCAACGGGGTCATTTTGCAACACGACAACGCTACACCCCAAACAGCACGAGTGACGCAAGGTTGGCTAGAGAAATATGGATGGGAGATTTTGCCACACCCACCACACAGTCCAGACCTCGCACCATCTGATTATCACCTCTTTGGGCCACTGAAACGTGAGCTGGCAGGAAAGCGCTTTGATGTCGATGAAGAGCTTGTTGACCATGTGCGGAAATGGCTACAAAACCTTGACGGAAATTTCTTCCGAGAGGGTATCTATTCCATGGTGCGGCGTTGGCAGAAGTGTGTCGACAGACTTGGCTGTTACGTAGAGAAATGAAAGACGAGTCAAGGTATGAACACGTGCAAGAATTTTGTTGATAGCATAAAAAACGCTGATTTTACAGGCATTTTTCGGTTAATTATGAAAGAGCCCTCGTACTACTACTACTACTACTACTACTACTACTACTACTACTACTACTACTACTACTACTACTACTACTACTACTACTACTGCTGCTGCTGCTGCTGCTACTGCTACTCCAACTGCCACTACCACCATCACCATCACCACCACCACCCTCCAATACTACTACCGTTTTAGTAACACCACTAAAACTACCAATACTTCTTTGACTACTTTTTATATGTACATGTTGCATCTACCATATCATTTGAAGAGACATTTAATTTCAGAAAAAAAGTATTTCTCAATGATATGTTTACTCCATCCCTCCATTCTCTTTCTCATAATCACGCACGCACACGCACACACACACACACACACACACACACACACACACAGACACACACCCACACTTACACTCACAAGCACGGATTAACTCGTTAAAAAATAATGTTAAAGTTATTGGAAATAGGTTTGTATAGAAAGTTGATGGTTTGTTAAATGTAATGTTAGCACAAACCGGTGATTTCAGAAGAAAATATCTTAATTTCGTAGGTCGTAAATGTTGTTTTCAAGGACACCATGACATATTTCTATACTATATGCATTACCGGTGATTTGGAGATTATTTCTGGCCCAAACCCTCAAACCCAGCACCACCGATAGACTAGTGTCCGATTGAGAGGGTAACTTGTGATTTCTACCGTAATACTAAATAAACAAGGATTCACTCCGACTCATGGACTTAGTGGCTCTTAGTGACAACTATTTGTCCATGTAAATCAAAAAGAAACTCGAATCTCTCGGGTGCTAAAGTAATATATGGAAAGAATGTCGAATGTAAAACGCTTATCAAAGACAAGCATTGCATCATAATGATCGACACTAACACGAGGGATGATTTTAAATAGAAAGCAAAGTACTATATAGAACAGTTTTCTTTATTATGCTCGGTTGATTATGCGATAGACTCTTGAAACCGTTCATCGGTAATATTGTTTATTTATAATTAAATAAACATTGAATTTTCACGACAGCCGAAACTGAAATATCTGACGACATTGCTGGTCGAAAGCATTATTAACTCATTCATGCCACTATACTTTTCACTGTGTTAAGAGTATTAAAAAGCAACTCTCTTAACAAATTATTATTAACTATTTTGGATTCAGTGATCATTTACTATCGATATGAGATAACACTACACTCCGCTATACTAGCTTACTTGCACTGGTAGATTCGTGAAGAATGGATGTTATTCAACTTTACAGGCATGTAACTTGGCTTTGGTGACAAATTTATTTCACTATAATCTGAGTTCTCTTGTCTTTCTTTTACGCCAAAAATATATTTGGTGTACAGTGACATTATTTAAATGCTTCACTTAACAAAACTTAAATTTTTATAGTCTTCTTACAATTTTTATGTCTAAACTTATCTATGGTTTAACGATCAACGGCACAAATGATTGTTATGAGTTTGTTATCATAACAAAATATGATTTTATCTCGTTTTGTTCACATCTAAAACAATTCCTTAACATAACGCAATCTCAAAGTCTGCGTGATTAAAGACATCAATAAAATTGGCACATCGTTCAGTCAAATGTGCTCTTACAGGTAGCACAATGAGGTCAATCAGGGGCAGATAATCGTCGAGGGACGAGATTTAATTACTTTTGGATTTTCAGCTAAATGTTCGTTCGTTTGGTGCCGTGAGGAATGAGACTAGATACATGTATTATTGCGAAGCCCCACCTGAGAATTGGAATCGCACTGAACAATACAGATATAGAGCAGTGGAGGCTCATTCATGCTACCCCCCATCCAAGGTACAGCTGCCTAAATCAATCTCTTTTGACCGGACAGAAAAATGGGATACGTTTGAATATAATTTTCAGAACTTTCTGAATTATCATAATATTCAACATCGCGACAAACTATTTTTCATGGGCTTAGCCCTGGAGGGGAAAGCAGCTAATTATCTCTCACGAATCTATCAGTCGACAGACAATATTTACAGACATACAATATGTACATGATTTCGCGGTCGACAGCTGCACCATGCAACCTTAATACAATTCAACAGTACTCCACAGGGTGAAATTGACAAGTTATTGGACTTGTCGCTTCAGCATTTCCTGGACAGTCCCATCACAATTCAGAGTCACAAGTTGTATCTCATTTTATGACTGGGTTATATGACGTAAAGGCAGCCCAATATGTCACATGTCAGGAGTGCACCACGATGGACCACGTGCTGAGAACACATAAACTTTTCAACATAAACTCTCAGCTAGTTCGATGGCGTTCACGAAGGGATAGACCAAGTACTCTTGGGAACTTAGTGCGGTAATAGAATCTTCTATTCAATGAATGTGCATGATAAAGAATATGGGTTTGAATCTGATGAGTCGGAAGATTGTTGCTAAGTTAGAGCACTGACTCGTAACACAAGCATCAAGACGGCTGGTGCACAGCAGAAAACTGAGATGAGAGTTGAGGCAATGTTCAAAGAGATGGTAACAGTACACGAACACTCTCATTGCACTCCAAAACCAAGTCTTGGAAGTTACGCAGAGGCGCTTGGCGTGCACTCCAATTCCCACTTATCAAGCGCCTGTTTTCTGTGTGGACTTCAAGACCACTTCGCTAAAGATTATCCCGTGAAAGGTCATCCAAAGGAAGACAAGGCGCCAAACGGGCATGGATCATTTTAAGTCCGAAATTGATTCGAGTTCAAACAAAGGCAAGTAAAGAGAAAACAGTGTTCAACGCACAAAACAGATACGATACGCCTATGAATGACGTTTGGCACTATTTTTCTTACTGTTCCAGTCTTATAAAACATGAAGCAGTTGAAAGAACCTAGCCTGGGAGAACAACAATGGATGCCATGAAGTATATCACTCTAGCCCAAGACCCAGAACAGATTATAAAAGCCATAATTTGTAAAGAAGAATGCATCTAAGATGGAGAGAAAGATAAAGTGAGTTAATGTGATTTATATATAAGGGAACAACACAAAACAAAAGTGTCCGCTTTTGTCGTTTTTTTTTTTTTGTTTTAATTGTTCACGTATATACGTGTCACATTTATTCACTTTATCTTTCTCTCCATCTGATTGGCTCATTTAAGAATGCATATGTATTCCAAGGTTACAGTCAGAATCTGCCCTTAATGTACAATGTACAATTGAAAACGTAGTGTAGTTAATATTGTATTTAACGCTTAACTTTATGTTTTGATTAAGCGAAAATAAATTACTCAATCGTGGCTTGTCTTATTCTAAATCACTGTGATTGTCGTTCGACTTCCTTCATATAATTAACTCTGATGTATTACCAGATTGCTGGAATAGGTCATAAATTTAACCGCATAGAGCATGGCCTAGTTATGGTCATGGCTAGACATATTTATGCATTTGAATTATACTAATTCTTATCATGTTTACATCAAATTCCATTACGACTATCGACTATCTGGAACTTTGTAATGTATTTATGTCTTTATTTATTTTTTTTTATTGGCTAAAGAAGGGTTTTGAGCTCGGACAAACGTAGTTGATTGTTTATAAACAATAACGTGAATGAAATCGACCTCTCTCTGACTAATGTTATTGTTTGTATACCGCCAAATGGATGGCTAGTTATCACAATATTTTCTCGACATATTATAAACATTTAAGTTTACACACAGTTTTCTTTGTTGGTTCTATTGATCAAGCGATAGGAAATTGGGTATTTTACTTACACACATACCATTGATTGTAAAAGCTGTGTAGTTTGCTATGTTAACCAATCACTGTCATTGTTTACATTATGTCAACTGTCCGAGAGCCCTCTTTTTCTCTTTATTGCTGTTTTCGTCTCTGCGTAGAACTAGGGTGTTGCTTTCTTTTATATCACTGTCCATTTCGCAAGTTGAGCTTGAGAATAGAGACGAAAAATCGTGACAGCAAACCCTCTTCTCGTTTGGTCCCTAAATCCTTGGGAGTGTGTATGTAACAAGTACTTCAAACTACTAATAATGAATAGATTACATAAATGTGGCATAACTATTTCAGTAGCGGATTCTTTGAATATTTGGTTTGTTGAAGGTCATCGTAAACTAAACTCACTTGCTTACTTACTTGCTTGCTTACTTACTTACTTACTGACTTACTTATCCGAACCAGCGACCAGCTGAACTCTAGCCCTTCGGTCTTATTCCATGATGTTGAATTCAGAAGTCTGTTGTAGTTGTTCCTGGTTACTATATACAGTGTGGTACTGATGCTTGGATTTGGTGGGAGAAATTTATAATTTAAACAGATTTGAACAAATTTCAGTTTTGAAAGTAATATTATCAAGAATTATGTTTAATTCTTATTTGCATATTTTGGGAATGTATTAGAACCGTAATACCAAAGATGGAAAATATAGAGACACGAAACTTAAAAAGTGGCGATGGGGTTTTAATAGCAGACGATGCGTATTCATGTCAGGTCATGTCAAGTCGGCAAACATCCTTTCGCTCATAATGCTGATATGTAATACAATTGAACTTTTGCAAGGGGTTTCGCAGCTTTCAGTTTGGTGATTTCTTCTCACTAAATTCTCTCAGACTATAAACTTTTTGGGTATTTGTACGACTGATAATATAGAGGCTAGAAATGGTGTGCATTTTATTAAAACACATACCTTCAATACACAAATGCCATGTTTACCGACTTGATATCGAATACCCACATGTGGAAGGAGCCCAAAGTTTCACGTCTCAATATCATTATTTTAGTCTCGGATAGAGCTACATGTGACCCAGGCCTTTAAAGGGTATTATATCGGGACAGTACAGATAATGAAGATGGAATTTATAGTGATCATTATGACACTTATGCCGAAAAATGTTATGTTTATGTTACGGCTGTATGGTCTTATGGAATGAAACTCGCCTTCGGATCAGAAAGTACTGGGTTAGAGTTTCTCTCTGAGAGGTGCATTATTGAGTCCTTGAGGCTCTTTACTCACGTTCTCTCATCTTATTCGGGTGTAAAATAAATACCGGGCCGTTAACATCGTAGTTATGTCCAAAAAATGCCTAATATCGCCTAACCGGCGTTATGTCTGGTCCTACATGTTGAGTATTGATGCTGGTTGAGGTCCCCTTGAAATGTGCTTTGAGCATGATTAGAGAATATTGTGCTATATATAAATGTTTAAGTTCTACCCCACATAATACCGTTTACAGACGATTGGTCACCAATGAGATAATGGAATTATTGAAATTTCCCAATTTTCCAGCGTTGAAGGTCTTGTGTGTAGTAACTCCTAAAATTGGACGGATATCCGTGGAATTATTGAAATTTCCCGGTTTTAAATTGGTGAATATCTTGTGTGTAGTAACTCCTGAACTTAGACGGATCTCCGAAGACGTAATGGTTAGACATGTCTGGAGAGTATTTACTTCCTGGTGGAGTCCGGCCATACACCTGCGAGGAATGATATATCAATGATAGAGTTACAAATAAAATCAAAGTTCGTAACTTACACCAGAGCATCTATATATAGCAATATCCATTAAAACGTGTTCATATACCACGCATCACTTCCTGAGACTCATTTGATATATCACGCATCACATCCTGAGACTCATTTCATATATCACGCATCACTTCCTGAGACTCATTTGATGTATCACGCATCATTTCCTGCGACTCAATTGAATTTTCACCCATCACTTCCCCATACTCGTTTAATATAATATTGTGCCTCCATTTCTGGCACTCATTTGAAATGTCGCGCCCTTTCTAGGACAATTTTAAATACCACACATAACATACAGGGTATTTTAAAAATATTATGTATCACATCCGCGGATAATCTTTTGAAATCTCGCATGACCAATCGGTTATAACCGCCATGGTAGTATAAAACAAATACATTGACCCCTTGTTCAACACTTTTGTCTTAGAAAGTGATGCGTGATATTTCAAATGGGTCTGAGGAAGTGAGGCGTGATTTTTCAAATAAAACCGGTGCGTGCGACGTGATATTCCATATTTTAAATGAGTCCCGTGACGTGGTGTTTCATATTATCAATGAATCTCAGGAAGTGATGCGTGATATTTCAAATGAGTTCCATGACGTGGAACCTAATGTTTCAAATGAGTCTCAGGGTGTGATGCGTGATGTTTCAAAAAAGCTTCAGGACTGATGAGTGATATTTAATAAGCGTAACATTAGGACTGTAGGACATAATCATTTACGCAAGGAGGTGACTTTAAAAGCTTTATTACGATCCCAAAAGAAAATAAGTGAACATTCTCAACCATTCTAATGGCCATCATAGAAATATAAGGAATAATCTGAAGTCTCAAAACACTCAGGTTAAAAAACTAAAGAGCAATCCTTCGTATGAACCATGGTGCTATACCAAGGGGCACCCTCAGATGGACCCCACAGGGAACAAGGATGAGAGGGAGACCCTTGAAGACTTGGAGAAGAACCCTGGAACGTGACATGAAGACCCAGAAGTGGACGTTGGGAATGAATGTCAAAGATGACAGCAGATCGTGATGGTTGGAGATCTATGCTGTCGGCCTTATGTGCAACTGAAGCACAAAGAGGATAAGTAAGTAAGTATATAGAGCAATATCCGCTTAAAGTGCTAAAATGTCTATACAATGGTGATATTACATAAATTTCCAACAGAGACAAAAAACTGTTAATAGCCAGGTACTAATTATACACCTGAGTACGATAAGTGAATGTGAGTCTAAAGCCTTTTCCAAGGACCCAACTATACTCGAACCCAGCACCTTCCAATCCGGTGGAGGACAGTGTCATACTAATAGACCACAGGGGCCGTACACGTGGCTATTGATCTCTGAGGCCAACAAGACATGTTTCTACATCTTTCAGTCACAAAAACAGAGTCAAAAATACAATTTTCCGTGAATGCGATGAAAATGCGGCGTTTCAAGTTTGGAATGTCACCGGGATTCTATTGAACTTGACTGGTTCATCCCGACATATTACCAAATTGACACGTTTACTAACAAATGATATTAATTAGGCCATGTGGTCTAGTGGTATGACACTCGTCTTAGGATTGGAATGTCCTGGGTTGAGTCCCGATTTGAGAAACGCGCAGTTGAGTTTTTGGAAAATGCCCTATACTCACGACATTCTCTCACTGTACTCAGGTTTAAAAAGAGTACCTGGACGTTAACAGCTTTGTCTCTGTCGGAAAAAAATATTTAATTTCGCTTAACAGGTGTCACGTCTCGTCCAACATTTACTAAGAAAGCTGCTGGCTAGCGACATCTTGTAAAGCGCTTTGAGCACGTTTAGTGGATATTGCAGTATATAATAATAGCTCAAGTCATTTTCCAATACCTACCTCAGCGACAGTCCTGATGTAGTGAGAACAGCTACCACAACAAAGGCCTACAAACTGTACCCCAATCTCCTTACAGGCTTCAGCAAACTCCTTGATCTCGTGTCGACTACAAAGGTGACCAGGGAGGTCTATGGGGAATGCTTGTCCACCTGGAAATGTATGTCTTAATGATGATGATGATGGTGACGATGATGATGGTGATGATGATGATGATGATGATGATGATGATGATGATGATGATGATGGTGATGATGTTGATGATGATGATGATGATGATGATGATGATGATGATGATGATGATGATGATGATGAATGATGATGATATGGTGTGGTGGATGCTGTGATGCTGATGATGATGATGATGATGATGAGAGAGGAGAGGAGAGGAGGAGGAGGAGGAGGAGGAGAAGGAGGAGGAGGATGAGTTGGAGTAGGAGGAGGATCATACGACGATATATATATATATATATATATATATATATATATATTATATATATATATATATATATATATATATTATACCATAACACAGTCAACCAAACCCACAACAAACACATATACACAAATACATACTTTTATATATATATATAATATATATATATATATATATATATATATATATATATATATATAATTTTAATATTACCACAATGTTGGAGTCAGTCTACATCGATTTTTCAGGCCTAATCAGCCATCGTCAAGACTGTGTGTTACATGAGTTTGGTTTGTTGTCTGTTGTTGTTTGTTGTTCAACAACAGACAACAAACCAAACTCATGTAACACACAGTCCTGACGATGGCTGATTAGGGCAGAAAAATCGATGTAGACTGACTCCAACATTGTGGTGAATATTAAAATAATAATTCGCTCAATTGCTACATGGATATAATATGTGAGCATATCGTCCATATTTGTATCAAACACGATTCAATATATATATATATATCTTTATTTGCACTGTGGCTCGGAAGGTTCTGGGTTTGAGCCCCGCCTCAGGCATTTTTTTTTCCTAGAGCAGGATTATTAACTCCCAATTTGCTCACCTGGACAACATGGGTGATTCCTGTTGACATCAGGCATACGAATATTATATATATATATATATATATATATATATATATATATATATATATATATATATATATATATACATATATATATTATATAATTTATTATATGTAGTATTTGTGTATATGTGTTTGTTGTGGGTTTGTTTGGCTGTGTAATGGTAAGAGAGAACACAAAATTAGATTGGTCTTATATATAAGTGTGTGCATGTCTGTTCGTGCATGTGTCAATATATACATATCTGTGTGCACGTGTGTGTGTCTGTGCATGTGTATAAGTGTGTGTGTGTGTGTGTGTGTGTGTGTGTGTGTGTGAGTCATGGTTACCCGTGTTTGGATTCTTCAGTGATTGCATCGTTGGATACTCTGGGGAGGTTCTGTACGTGACAGGGAGACATGCAATAGGGCCCTGATGGTCGAGAAGATCAGTAAGATATTGTTCAGTATGTACATGACAGGGAGACATGCTTATGGTGGAGAATATCAATAAGATATTGTTTAAGTTTGTACGTGACATGCAGACATGCTATAGGCTCCTGATGGAGGAGAATATCAATAAGATATTGTTTAAGTTTGTACGTGACATGCAGACATGCTATAGGCTCCTGATGGAGGAGAATATCAATCAAGATATGGTTTAATATAACTGACAGAGACATGCTATAGGCCCTGATGAGAGAATATCAATAAGATATGTCAAGTTTGTACTGACATGCTAGAATGAAAGACGCTATAGAATTTTATCTAAAATGAATATAAGTTTGTAGACATGAGACATGTTGTTGATGGGTAAAATCGAATTTGATCTTACCAAGGTGTCACTACATGCAACATTAAGTAAGGATCTGATGGTGTAATCATATTCAAATATTTTTATCATGATGAGAGACAGACGCTGTGATAAACGGACAATAAATTAGTTTCAAGTTGATAATGAATAGAAAGAAGAACGTAAAAGCTTTTTTCAAAACAAAATAAAGGTGTACAGAGAGACAAACATTGGACCTGCAATCCGGAATGTCTACCACAAAACCACAAGGGCCTAGCAATGAAAATTTACCGGAAAATCAAATACCCTACAACATATTTTAGCAATCATTTTCATAAAACACAGTTAAACGGGAAATATTAATCCCGGTAGGACTATGATCGGAGGAACTTTTTTCAGCACAACTAAAGCTATTATAGCATACATAAACATTGTAACTGCCGACCAAGCAATTAAACTAGAAAAACAAGGTTTGCCGAAAATAAACTTAAACGTCTCCCATCAAATATCCGTATGAGAATTCAAAAGTCACTCTCAACTTACTCAATATCTAATTAAATTTGGGAAAATTTTATCGAAAGTCTCACACAAATTCTTTGGATTAGAAATTTTTTTGTCAAGATGAAGGTCAATTAACTCGATCGATATTTGAAGGACGAGTTTCCTGGCCAATTTTTTAAAAATACATGGCATTCCAGAGTACGACAGTTAACTGGTTAAGCCTGCAGATAAACTCACTCTACAAGTCTTCCTAATTTCACGTATAAGAGGTAATATAGTGGCGGGGCCCCGGCTACAGTTCAATCCGACAACAGCCGCCCCTGCTTCCTCCAGTTGTCGGCACGCCTCTGGAAATGACACGGCGCCAACCTTATCAGTGGTGATGTCACGAGTGAAGGCTACCAGGTTGATGACCGCAGGAACGCCTGGAAATTATATGTAACGTCATCATCATCATCATCATCATTATTATCATCATCATCATCATCATCATCATTATCATCATCACCATCATCATCATCATCATTATCATCATCACCATCATCATCATTATAATAATCATCATCACCATCATCATCATCAATATCATCATCATCATCATCATCATCATCATCATCATCATCATCATCATCATCATCATCATCATCAGCAGCAGCAGCAGCAGCAGCAGTATCATCATCATAATTATAATCATCATCATCATCATCATCATCATCATCATCATCATCATCATCATCATCATCATCAACATCATCGTCATTGTCAGCAGCATCATCAACATCATCATCATCCCCATCAGCACCATTATGTTCACTAGAGAATAATTCGTTATTTTATTCATTCGTTTTAAGTCCTAATATTGTTATTTGTCCCTGTACTTGTATTATGTAAAGGTCAAAACAGACATAGCTTGCGTGATAGCCTAATGCAATTAAAAACAAAATTGAACAGTATTGTAATGGGCAATAATATAAAATAAAATCCCAAAAATCTTGATCTTTTATATAGCGCAATAGCCACAAAAACTTGCTCAACGCGCCCTAGAAGAGGTCCCCGTACAACAGCAACACTTAACAAGTAGAACAAGACATTCCGCCTTTTGGCGATATTACATAATATTTTTCCGACAGAGACGATGTTGTTAACGGACAGTTACTTATTTTACACCTGGGTACGGCGAGAGAATGCGAGAAAAGAACAGTTTTTCCAAGGACTTAACTATGCGCCGAGCGAGGCTCGAACCCAGGACTTTCATATCCGAAAGCGAGTTTCATACCACAAGACCACATAACCGCACAATACACTGCAATGTCTAAGAGTATTTCCATTGCAAGAGTGAGATCATAACAGTTTTAGTTATCAGAAAAATAAGTACACATAATTCTGAGAGTATTCCCATTACAACAATAAGATCATAACAGTTTGTGTCATCAGAGATAGAAATAAGTACACGTTAATATGAGGGTGTTTCCATGACAACAGGTAACAAAACTGCGATGTCAAAACCATGGTTCTAATCTCATAGGAGTGTGAAAACAGTCCTCCTGCGGACAGTATACAAACGTTGTGCAACTGATCTTCTGGTGTTAGAGTGATGACATTTGATTTTCTAGCCTCAATAAATGCTGGTTGTCGATAAAGATCATCCATCCTCGCTCATTTGCGACCCACAATCCAAATAATCTGCCTCGTAAATCCTGAATCTGCCTCGTGCCTCTTATTACTACAATAATTATGCCACCTTATAATTCAATACGTTATCTATTCTTTGTTAGTCTCCGGAGGACTGGCTACACACTTCCAAGTAGTTGAGCACCGGAAGAGGGGAAGTTGTGACGTCATCACTTCTGCTTCCCACTTGGGATATAAAACTTGGAAATAAGCATACACACACAAAACATTGAGCTTTTATAGAGCGCTACATCCACTTAATAACGTGCTCAAAGCGCTTTACAAGGGGTTACTAGCCAACAGCAACACTTAACCTGTCGGATGTGACATGACACTAGACTTTAATATATATTTTTTTCTGACATAGACAACGCTGTTAACGGGCAGGAACTCGTTTTACACCTGAGTACGGTGAGATAATGTGAGTAAGGATCCTTTCCCAAAGACTCAACTATATACACCGCTCATATCGGGACTCGAACCCAGGACTTTCCAATCCAAAGCGCTTGCCATACTTCTAGGCCACATAGCCGCACGTGGATCATACGACCTACCTTTTCCATATTCCTTGATGCAGTCCAAGGCTAACATCGCCTCCCCTAGGTCGTTCATGGTCTCTGCTATGATGAAGTTTACACCCTCGTCGACAGCCTTTCAATCTGTTCCTATAGTAACAGGAAATGCCAGATTTTATAATGCGCAATATTCAATAAAAATGCTCAAAGAACTAATGTATATACAAAATATGTTACTAGTTATTAGTATATTAGACATTGATCACTTATGTTGTTGTGTGGGTTTGCGTTTCTAAATATAACGTATTCTTCCAACCAAATCCAAGCATCAGTAACACACTGTATAGTCACCTGGAACTTAGAACAACTACAAAATACGTCTAATTTCTACGTCATGACACAATACAGAAGGGCTATAGCTCAGGTAGTCGCTGGTTCGGATAAGTAAGTAAGTAATTCAACAAACCAAAGAACAAAAAATCAAAAACCTAAAAAAAAACCCCAATTTTTTTTTTTAAGTGGAAAGAAAGAAGGGAAAATAAAAATGAATCACGCTCTTCCCCGTAGCCATTCCATGAAGGAATTTAGATAATGCATCAAACAGACGTTCCATGTCGACAGGAATCACCCATGGTGTTGAATTGAAAGGTCGAGCCATTCCATGAAGGAATATAGATAATGCATCAATCAAACGTCTGATATCAACAGGAATTAGCCATGCTGTCAAATTCAGCAAACCGGGGGATGGAGAATCTTGCCAATGAAGAAAAGAAAAGAAAAGAAAGTGCCTGAATGGGGGAGGAGTGGGGGGGGGGGAGGATGAAGGGATGAAAAGCCTCCTATCATTGATTAAATGCCATCTTGTCTCAAAATCTTCTTTTGGGATTTTATTTTAAAAAAGCTTCCTCTCATTAATATGCTTGTTTTGTCTTCATACCTTAAAGATGAGTTTTGCCATTTGTTGGGATTCCTCGTCATCCGATTGGTAGACTGTGGTGTTACAAATGTTTCCCGCCAGGAAAGTTCCTGTAGACCTGGCCACATCCCTGGCTATTGACAATGCTTTCCTGTTCAGCTCTTCCACCCTGTCCTCCAGGCCAACCAACCTCATCTTCTCTCTGTGGCCATAGTACTGAGGGAAATTCAATTATGAAATGTTTGTATAAAAATGTATATAGACTATAGACTAAAGACATTTTCGAAACATATTACATTATATACGAAATAGGAATCGATTGAGGGACAGAATGAAATATTTTTTGACACTCTTGCTTTTTGGAATTCCAAACCTGTTCCTAACCGCTGCATGTTCATGCGAGTGCGCGTTGTGAATAGAGTTTAAGTTACAAAACGCAAGAGTGTCAAAAATATTTCATTCGACCCCTCAATCGATTCCTATTTCATCTTCTTTGAGTAAAAGACATGTTCAAACATACATAAATAATACTTTTGAAAAAATAATCTGATTTTAGTTAAATTTACGCTTGATAATCTGACGTCACAAATTATTATTTTAAGCATGATATCAGTACGCGTTACTATTTAGGTAGAGGGGTGGAATAATAATGGATAATGAAAGATTTGCGGTCTTCGGCGTTCCAGGTACTCAATCGAGGTTCTCTCTGGTAAATTTGATTGGAAGACTACACCATGTTCATATTCATATTGGTTTGCGTACCACATCATCAATCACCAGATATCACTATGCATCTGATCCACATATTAATTCGAACAAAGAAGAAAGGAGTTGATACTTACTTGAGCTTGTTGTATATAGAGCAATATCCACTAAACGTGCTCAAAGCGATTTACAGGGGGTCCATGGCCAACAGCAACACTTAACATGGAGGACGCGACATGACGCCTGTTAGGCGATAACGCAATTATTTTCGGACAAAGACAACGCTGTTAACGATCAGGAACTCATGTTACACCTGAATACGCGTGAGAGAATGTGAGTAAAGAGCCTTTTCCAAGCACTCAACTATGCGCCGTGCGAGGCTCGAACCCAGGGCTTTCCTATCCGAAAGCGAGTGTCATACCATAGGGCCACATATCCGCATTACATTGTGGAAAAATCAACTTACCGTGACAGCCAGCACAACATCGCTGCCAGCATGCACAAACTCTTCATGAAGTTGTTTTATGAGTTCAGGCTTTTTCAAGACAATTTCGGGCACGAAGGACCCTGCCTGGAGGTACCCACGCCGTTCCAATTCAAAGATATACCCCTCAGCCACCACCACTGATCCGCCTTCTCGCAGTCTTTTCGGGAAGTCTGAAAATACGATTGAAAAAACCGATTCATATTTTAATTGGAACAAAACTGAAAGGAGTTGATACTTACTTGAGCTTTTTTATAAAGATCAATATCCATTAAACGCGCTCAAATCGCTTTACAAGGGGTCCCTGACCAACAGCAACACGCAACACGTAAAACGAGACATGACGCCTGTTTGGCAACATTGCAATTCATTTCAAACATAGACAACGTCGCTATTAATAACCAGATACTCATTTTACACCTGAGGATGGTGAGTAAAAAGCCTTTTCCAAGGACTCACCGACGCGCCGAGCCCAAGACCATCCGATCCGAAAGTGATTGGCATACGACTAGACGACATAGCCGCACAAATTGATTGATATGGAAAGATGAAGAGGTTGGATGGAATGGGGTGACTAGGGTCCGTTAGAATGAGTAAGACCAACCCCCAATTGTGCCCCACTCTCCCCCTTCCCCATATTGAAAGATATTAACTCACTCAACCCTAACACCGACTATATCCGGAGTTTACTCGGGTTATTTGTACTTTTATCCCATGCCTATTTATTACATTTTTCTGAGACAAATTATAGAGGAGACAAATTCTATCAAAGCTATCTTTTTTAATTTTTCGATGTTAATGGTAGTTGAATAGAACTATCTATGCACATACTCATGTTAGTATATTTTTTCCTATTTTGAAAAGTATCAAAAATCTGTAGGATTGATTGAGTTGAACAGTTATTGTAAAATGTTCATCATTTGATAGATTTCACCATTCCCCACAATTTAGAAAAAGAACAACGGACAAGTTATTTCAATTTCAATGACTATGTGGTCTAGTGGTATGACCCTCGCTTTCAGATCGGAGGGTCGTGGGTTCGAGCCTTGCTCGACGTATAACCTTGGAGAAGGTTATTTACTCACATTCTCTCCCGTACTCAGCCGATAACGCACTACTACCCCCAGACCCCAAACCTAAATACCTCGGCATTACATTGGACAGACAACTAAATTATCGCAAACACACTAAGGGAACCGCAAATAAAATCGCAAAAAGAAACAGCCTGGTGAGAAAACTCGCAAGTACAACCTGGGAAGCCTCACCACAGGTACTGAGAACGTCTGCTTTGGCACTGTGCTATAGTGTCGGAGAATACTGTACCCCTGTTTGGATGAGAAGCCCACATGTAAACCGCATTGACATCCGACAAAGAGAATCAATGTGAATTATAACAGGATGTCTCAAGTCAACTCCAACTCAGTGGCTTCCAACACTGAGCGGCATTGCACCACCAAGTCTTGGACGACAAGAAGCTAACCAAAGGATGCATGCAAGGATTGACGAAGCCACAGATAACATTCCCATAAAATCAATAATAAAGCAGGCACCTTCAACAATAAGACTCGAATCGAGAAGACCTTTCCATCTAACAAAAATGGCAGACTTCAGTGTGGAGGAAAACTGGAGAGAAATGTGGAACAGGGAAACACCAAGAGGAGGAAACATCATTAAAGATCCAACTAAAAGAGTGCCTGCATTCAATAACGCCAGGAAATACTGGACTTCCTCAAATCGCCTCTTAACTGGACATGGCAGAACTGCATCAACACATAATATGTGCAGATGGAAACTTTGAAACAGTGATACCTGCCAGAAATGCCAGGCAGCCCCAGAGACCAGCGATCACATCTTCCTCCACTGCCAGTAACTAAACATGAAGGTAGCTACGAAACCGTCCTTAGGGCGGAGGAAGACTTTAGAAGCTGGGTTGATGAAATAAATTTTGAGGTGTAGCCATACGCTACTACTACCGTACTCAGGTGTAAAATGAGTACCTTGTCGCTAACAGCGTTGTCTTTGTCCGAAAAATTGTAATATCGCCTAACAGGCGTCATGTCCTGTCCTACATGTTATTGTTGACCAGGGACCACTTGTAAAACACTTTGAGCACATTTAGTGGATATTGCGCTATATAAAAGCTTTTTTTTAAATAAAAAAGCCCAATTAAGATAAATAACATAAAGATGTTATAAAAGTGGCCATTTGATGTACATTTTATCACATTTGATTAACATCTTTCAATCTGAGGGACACGGCTGGGGGATGGTCTTAGGCACCCCAACTGGTCTGTCATCCCATTCTACGATAGGCTACAAAGAAAGAAAAAGGGATTTTTCCCGTCTACTGCCCAGGTACTTAATTTACACCTGAGTACGGTGAAAGAATTTGAGTAAAGAGCCTTTTCTAACGTCTCAAATTTGTGATACTCACAACGGGACTCGAACTACAGGTCAGAAGCAGAGTGTCAGACCACAAAACCTAACAGCCGTACTATAAGCCCAGAATAGTCTATATTCATTCGCTTTTGTCTTTGTATTTAAAATAAGCTGTTAGTCAAAAGGATACATATATATATATATATATATATATATATATATATATATATATATATATATATAATATATATATATATATATATACATATATATATACATATATATATATATATACATATATATATATATATATATATATATATATATATATTATATATATATATATATATATATATATATATATGGGGGGTGAAGTGACCGAGTGGTTAAGGCATTTGAATTTGTTCGAGCCCCGCTTCAGGCATTTTCGGGTTTTTTTTTAGCAAGATTATTAGCCCACAATTTGCTCACTTGGACAACATGGGTGATTCCTGTTGACATCAGACATCTTGTTTGATGAGTTATATATATTCCTTTTATATATATATATATATATATATATATATATATATATATATATATATATATATATATATATATTAACATTTAAAGTTATGCAAAATTTCAACATTTGAAATAGGATGGCTATTTAAATTGACACCTTTGTATTAATTAGGACCATAGATATACACCTTATACACCTTTTTCTATTAAGGCACATCTCTCTCTCTCTCTCTCTCTCTCTCTCTCTCTCTCTCTCTCTCTCTCTCTCTCTCTCTCTTTCTTTCTCATGAACTACTACTTCTACTATACACATTTTGGTAAAAAAAACCTTACATTTCATACATTTTAGCTAGAAAAGTTTAATTTCCTAAATTTTGACCCTAAAATTTTTATTTCACAGGTTTTTTGACTGATATTTTATATAACACATTTCGGGCTATGAAACTTTAACTTCACACATTTTGGTCTGAAAACCGCTACATCGTACATTTTAGCCAGAAAAATGTTACTTTATATACTTTAGCCAGAAAACTTTTATTGTACACATTTTTGCAAGCAAACTTTTAATTCATGTGTTTTACCCGGAAAACCGTTACTTCATACATTTTGACCAGAAAGATAACGTTTCATACATTATATGGACAGAAAATTTTCATTTCATCAATTTTGGCCAGGAAATTTTTATTGTACACAATTTGGCCAGAAAAACTTTTGCTTTTACTTTACAATATTTCTTTTGGCCCAAAACTTTTACTTCACACATTAGGATAAAAAAAAGCAACAACAAAAATCTAGTTCATAAAATTTAGCTATAAACGTTATGTACATATATATATTCAGATATAAAATATTACGCCATAAAATTTATCCTGAAAACTTTCATTTCAAACATTTTGATCAGAATATTTTTTCTCATACATTTTTAGCGTGTACAGCCTTCATTTCATTGATTCTTTTTCATCATAAAACTAAATTTCATAGATTTTGAACAGAACAGCCTTATTTCATAAATTTTGACCAGAAAACTTAAACTTTACCTTTACAATTTTCAAGTCATGAAAATTTTACTTCACACGTAATTGGTTAGAAAACTTCCATTTTGGTATTTTTGTCAGATCACTTTTGTTTCCTGTATTTGGCAAGAAAATTTTTACTTCACTCATTTTGGGTCGTCTAGCACTTTATTACCCTAATTTTATCTTTTGGGTTTGTTTTGGTTTTGGTTTACTAAACTACTAAGTAATTCAAGCGACCTTTGGAGCTAAAACAGTGTAAAAGAGAGGGTTGCAATTCAAATGCAGGTTTGGTAAACTGTTTTTTCATTGGAAATAGTTCGAATCTTACACGTTTTGGTGAGATTTCTATTTCCTATCCCTTATCTTATCTTTTGGGTGACATTGATCTTGGTTTTGGTTTTGATTTTGGTTTTGGTTTACTAAACTATGAAGTGAGTCCATCGACTTTCGGAGCTAAAAGAGTGAAACAGAGAGGATTGAACTTCAAATGCAGGTTTTGAATAACCTCTTCCGAAACCATTTAGGTTTTGTAAGGAGTATTTTTTTTTTTGAAATAGGTTGAACTAGGGTTTGATCTGTCTTGTTCAAGGATAGCCCGCACGCCTGTAGTTGAGGCTATTTGGTCCCTGCCGGGGAGAAGAACAAAGGTTTACTCATAACCTTTGTGGGATCGACATTAATCATGTCATTGATAATTTTAGAAGGACGACTGAAAACGTTATACTCTAATGGTAACAAAATAAAATTGAAAATTATGGCAAAACTTTGGGTGTCGTATCCGACATCGCACCTCTACAACAATTGTAGGACATCTCTGCTTCTGTCTGTAATAATATAGGATCACAAGTCATATCTGCTATGTCTCTACTCTGTCGATGGTAATTTTGCAGGGTAAGTAGTCAGCACTTTGAAAATTCAAAACTTTCTGCCTTTGTCAAATCCTCGAGAAGGCCTCAAAAAGCGAAAGACATGGAAAAGTCTTTTATTTTGTAACGGTTTCAATAATTTATGATACAATACATTTACAGAAAAACTATTACTACACACGTTTTGTCAAAAAAAAAAGAAGTTTCATTTACCTTATGAAGTTCTAGTAGAAAACATTTTATTTTCTCACATTTTGGTCAGAAAAAGTATACTTTACATCTTTTGGTCAGACAAATGTTACTTCGCAAAATTTAGCCTGGAAAATTTCGTTAATACAATTTATCCTGAAAACTTTTATTTCAGTGGTTTTGACATTCCTACAATTTTGTCAAAAGAATATTCTAAATATATAATTTTTGACCCCTAAAAAATTGTTTACTTCATATATTTGGCCAGAAAACATTCATACATTTTTGCTGGCAAACGTTCATACAATTTTTAACCAGAAAACTTTTACTTCACACATTTTGATTAGAAAATTAAATTTCATACAATTTTTTGATAGAATGACAATTTGGAGAGAATATGTATTCTGATCTCATAACCGTTGGTCATAATATTATTATATTTTGGTCAGAAAACGTTTGCTTTACACATTTCGACAAGAAAAAATTTAATTTCATACAATTTTTGACAGAAAATTTTTCATTTCATAATTGGGTCAGAACATTATTATTTTTCACATTTTGAGTGGAAAACGTCCATTTCAGACAATTTGGTCGGAAAATTATTGCTTCACATATTTTTGTTAGAAATAATACTTTATTCATAAACTTTATCAAGATACTACTACTACAAACATTTTGGTCTAAAAACATTTCATTGCATAGATTTTGGATAGAAAGTATTCATTTCATACATTTTTACACGCATCCTTTTATTTTATAAATTTTGGTCAAAAAATCTTTTACTTCACTCATTTTGACCACAAAACTTTTAATTTTTATTTTATCTTATTTTTTTCACCAGACACTATTTTGATCAAAAAAATTTAGTTTCATACATTTTTGTCATACAGTTTGTATTTCATAAACTTTGACCTGAAATTGATTACTTCCCAAATGTTGGTAAGAAAACTTTAACTTCACATTTTTAGCCAACAATGTTTTACTTCAAATGTTTTGGTTAGAAAAATTGTTGCTATCAAGCTTATATTTTATAAATTTTAGCTAAAAAAAATCAATTACATCACACACATTTTGGCTTTGAAAAAAATTAATTTCTTAGGTTCAATTGATACATTCTGTCCTGAAAACTTTTATTTAATAAATTTTGACAGTCTTGTAAATCGCCATTAGGTATTACTACGCATTTGACAGATGTTTTTGTATGATATTACACTACCGCCTAAAAGACTGCACGTCTACGTCTTACACATTGGGTGTTACTGATCATTTGGGTTATCATCTTAAAAAAATATAGCAGCTGTTAGGACAGCGTTTCACTGGGATACAATATATTATCTACTCAGATCGATAAAATTTTAGGAAAAAACACCAGCTGTTATCTAAAAGTGTTGTGGTATCAAATATCTAAAAACTTCGACAATGTTACTGAAGAAGTACAGTAAATATAGTGTCAAACCCTGAAAATGTGCGTTAAAAACATTCATGGTTTAATGTCATAAATAGAGATAATGTATACCTGGTTCATAAAATTTACTATTCCCACACAAAATTTTTGTTACATTTTCAATTAGGTTATGTCTTGGTATGATAACCATAATATAGGACATGAAGTGATGGAATTGTCTTTTCATTTTTTTTTCATCAAAATCTATTTCACAAAGTGAGCAACTTGGCAAGGACATGTTATTGTATTAAGTAATTGATCAATCCATATTGTGTATTATAATGATTGTTGTGTTTCATTTATTTATTTCTTGCTGCGAAAAAAGATTCAAGTCCATGATACAAAACACGAAACCCGCCGCATGTTGAAAATGACGGGTACAAGTATTATATCAGACAAGAATATTTTTTATTAAAAAGCAGCCAAGTTAAATAAGTCCGTGTGTTAAAAGTTGTTGGGGTTTTACAAAAGCTTTTGTCATCAATTCTTTTTAGTTTTGATTCAGATGTAAATTCTTCATTAACCCAATCAAAATGTTTCCAAAAATGATATTGGGTAAAGAGAATATGACTGTAAAACATGATATTGGGTTTAACTGTGTGGACACATGGACATTGCTTATCGGTCGTATTTCTATTTAATTGATCCTACGTGAAATTTCAATGAAAACATTCACATCCTATTGCACCCATCTACTAGTCGTATTCACATAGTGAAGAGGCTTTAATTGGTCGATGGATAGATCGTCTAACTACCATACCAAAACGTTTTGATTTCGAATTCATGTTCTAATCTCTATACCGGAGGTTTCTACAATATCAACATTGTCTACGGGGATTGTATTAAGTGTATGACGTCATCTCATTTATTTTACCAGACCTAGACAAGAACGTTACCTACTTTAATTGCATTAAATAAAATTCTCCGTCGTCTTATTTTAAAAAATAAAGCAAATGGCATTTAAGACGGAAATTACAACCTACAAGACCCGCTTTAGAAAAATGACCCCAAGAAAAAAAAACAACACAAGCATACATGATAATTCTTCCATCCCAGTACAGTAAATCACTGGAAAAACTACATAATTCTTTAAAATTGATTGTTTGAGACGACAAGGGTGACAGCAAACAGACACTTTGTTGCTAAATTCACCAATTAACCACGTGTCGATTTCATATGGTGATACCTTTCGTTGATGAGTGGTAAGGCGTTTAACTATTAAACAAAACTTCTCATGATTAAATCTGTATAGAGATATTACACCTATTTTAAGTCAGTTTGAACCTATGATTATTAAAAAAAATATGTCAACATTGATTGCCGCGAGTAATATTGTGCGTGACATCGTGTTATTTCGGACATTTTTGTATTTAAGATTCACAGACATCACCAAATCAGGACAATGCAACTACTAACGTGTCTGTGATTACGGTTTATTAAGTCCAGATCATAATTTGTTAATTCGAAAAATAGTCGTTTGGTATCATCGATTCTA
>NC_088362.1:61554503-61569503 GCF_034508935.2 Berghia stephanieae
AAATAGCCTATCTTGACTTAGAGAGGAATTTCTGAATTTTAGCTTTGCAGGAAAAGAATACCGTTAGCTACACATTTCCTCGTATAAGTCAATGATCTTAACAGCTCACGTGCTCTTGAATAACTTCATAATTTAATCCTGCTTGTGCTGTAAATTGCCATTTGCAAGTGTGTATCGTGTAGTCAGCCATCCTTATCACAGACTACTACTGTATTCTCTATGATCCTTATTGACCTGTTTCGTCAATCTGTTAATATGTTCGAATGACCTAAATGAAGACATTTAAGTTTAACGGCCATACTCTGGGAAAAACACGTATTTAAAAATGTGGCCAGAAAATTCGTCCTGCAAATATAGATCGATTCAAATGACCCTCATCTTGGGGGCTACGTAATACCGGAAAGAACCGGAACCGACTGGATTTGAGCGGAAACGAGCCAAAACGAGTACGGTTATGAAAAATTGGCAGCAGTGGGGAGTGAACCATGGACTCCGGGAAGTGTCCACCAGTGGGGAGTGAACTTGGGACTATGGGAAGAGGATTTCAGAGGGAAATTAACCTGGGAATACGGGAAATGGACACAAGTGGGAAGCGAGCGGAAATGACCAGAAATGACCGGAAAGATGATTGTGTATTGATGCCTGCGCTGAGGTAAAATGCTCACAACATCCGCCAGTCGGATATCACGCACCAACACACAAAACGTGTGATTCTTCTTTACGAAACCCACCAAAGTCATGGGAATGGACAGCAGTGGGGAGTGAACCATGGACTCAGGGAAGTGTGCACCAGTGGGGGGTGAACCTGAGACTTTGAGAAGAGGATATAAGAGGGAAATGAATCCGGGACTAATGGAGACGGGTACCAGTGGGAATTGAAGCCGGACATCGAAGTTAGGCAACAGAGGAGAATGATCTTTGAAATATAGGAGGAGGGCACCAATAGGGAATTATCCTTAGACGAGAGGTACCTACGAGAGGCATACACCAGTGGAGAGTGAAGCCAGGAATATGGGAGGTAGACACCAGTGGGGAGTGAACCCAGAATGGTACTTCATTTTTCCTAAAGCAATCGAAACCGTCTGAAGTAATGGGAAGTGGGCAGTAGTGTGGAATGAACCGGGGACTAAGGGAAGTAGACACCAGTGAGGAATGAGCCTTGGACTATGGGGGGAGAATATCAGAGGTAATTAACCTGAGACAATGGAAGGTGGATACCAGTGGGGAACGACCGGAAAGAAGATTAATTCTGTGGATTTTCTGAGGTTAAAAGAAGAGAGGAGGGAAACTGGGACTATGGGAAGTGGACACATTGTGTAGAACGAGACCAAGACGCAGAGATGTGGATATCAGGGGAGAATAAACCTATGATTATGGGAGGTGGACACCCGTGTGGACCGAAGATAGAAATATGGAAGGTGGGCACCATTGGGGATGAACCTGGGATTATGGGAAGTAGATACCGGAGAAGAATGAATCTGAGACGATGGGAGATTTCGGAAAGAAGTAACCTTCTGGCTGGGTTCACTCGCCTCTGGTGTCCAAATTCCCGGCTTCACTCTCCACTAGTATCTCTACAATTCGTAGTCTCAGGTTATTTTCCCATTAGTGCCTTCCTCCTATAGTCCCAGGTTCAATCACCTTTGGTGCCCAACTCCCATAGTGCACTGACTTTAATTCCCACTGGTAAGCATCTCCCATTGTCCCAGGTTCATTTCCCTCTGATATCCACCTTCCATAGGCCCAGGTTCACTCCCCATTGGTGTCCACTTTCCTGAGTCCCTGGATCACTTACTTTTCTGTGTTCACCTAACATACTCCCGGTTTCACTCTCCATTTGTATCAACCTCTCGTAGTCCCAGGTTCATTCTCCTCTGGTACCCACCTCCATTAGTCCGCCTTCAATTCCCACTGGTACCCGTCTTCCATAGTCCCAGGTTCATTTCCCTATCCTCTTCCCATAGTCCCAGGTTCACTCCCCACTGGTGTACACTTCCCATAACTTTGGTCGGTTTCGTCGGGTTTTGGTGGGTTTCGTAAAAAAAAAACGTACACTTGTTGTGTGTTGGTGAGTGATATCCGGCAAGTGGATGTTGTGAGCATTTTACCTCAGTAATAGAATCAATACACAATCTTCTTTCCGGTCATTTCAGGTCATTTCCGCTCGTTTCCCTCTGCATTCCATCTCCCATATTTCCAAGTTCATTTCTCTCTGATATCCTCCACCATAGTCCCAGGTTCACTCCCCACTTGTGTACACTTCCCGGAGATCCTGGTTCACTCCCCACTGCTGCCAACTTTCCTTAAACGTCGTCGGTTCGTCTTCCAGTCGTTTCAACTCGTTTCTGGTAATACTTACATGCTCTCATTTTGGCAAATACTCTCAAACCTGGGACATCGCGATGTCTTTAATGAATCTCAGGCTTGAGAGTTTTTGCCTAGATGAGGGTAATCTAAATCGATCGATCTTTGAAGGACACGTTTTCTGGTCAAATTTATATGTAGACATGAAACTTAATGGGCTCCTTCTGCATGTAAGTGTTCAATGTCAAGTCGGTAAACATGGCATTTGTCTATTCATGGTATGTGTTTAAATATAATACACACCATTTATTCCCCCTATATCAATCGTAGAAATACAAAAAACGTTTATGGTCTGAGAGATTTTGGTGAGAAGAAATCACATCTGTATATATACATAGAAAGCTGCAGAAACCCATGCCAAATTTCAGTTGTATTACACTGTATAATAGTGTCGAGCGGAAGTCTCGATGATACCTCAAGTCATCGGCCACCAACACTCAAAACTTCCCGATATCGATGACCAAGGAAAAGTCGGGAATTCCCGAGAAGTAGCACTTCAACTGAGCTTTGGATGGCTTTTTTGTATTAAAACTTAAAATACATTAAATAAATTCACTTTGTATAATAATAAAACATTGATACCTATAACCATTTTGATATATTTACGACGTTTGTGTTTTGTTAGCTGTTTAAAATATGATATAACGTCAATACCCAATACCAATGACTAGGTATTGAATGAAAGCACCGATGACTAGAGCGATGCTCGAGACTTTTTTGAGTCTCGAGACTCAAAAAAGCATCGAGACGCAAAAAAGTCTCGAGCTTCGCTGAAATCATCGCCGACGAGAGAGGGGTGAACAATGCAGATAGTACACATTGTTAGTAACGCGTGCGTCACTCGCGCAGTATAGTCTCGAGACTCGGGACTCGGGACTCAATACGAGAAGCATCGATGACCGAGATTCTCGAGACGAGAAAAGCATCGAGAACTAAGTCGAGGTCGGTACCTTCTCAATACTCGATGACCTGACTTCTCAAAACCTAAAGCATCGGTGACCTTTTGGTGACCCGGATGCCCTCCCCTACTGTATAATCATTATGAACGAGATAATATTTACCGACTTGACTCGACCTGACATAGACGCGCGTGTAAATCGGTTAATTCCTTTCTTTTTTTTTTAAGTTCAGGCGTTATAAATGTGTTTTATGTCAATCTGTATTCTACCATACCATGACAAAACACGTATTTATCATTGTGGCTAAAAAACTCTTCCCTCAAAAATCGATCTATTAAAATGTCTCTAATTTTATCAAAAAGTCGCAATCCTGAGACTTCGAAGTGCCAGGTTTAAGACTATTTTTTTCCATTTTAATCGATTGGTATTTGAAGGTGGAGTTTTCTGGCCAAAATTTAAAAAGTTTGTTATTTATATGGTGTGACGACAAAACAGCGATCTGAAACGAGGACAGAATATTATCTTGACTAAACCAGTTTAGACTCAGTTGTTCTTTGTGAAAACGTGTAATGCTTCGTCTGGTAAGTACTTCTTGTAAGATTGTTATTACAAACTATCAGTTTATGTCATTTAAAGTTTAACTTGAATTATAAGTAGTGCGGGGCGGTCCTTGGCAAGCTTAAGGACCACGGTCCTACGGTCCCTGGGAAATGAAAACCGCAAGGACCGGTCCGGTCCTTTTCGACATTGAACATTCCTGAGAGACTGTTGGAAGTTCGAACTGTTTTGACCTTTGGGACCGTGGGACCGCCCCGCACTAATGAAAACCGTGGTCTACAGGAGTAAAACACACGGAGTAGTCACACTCATTTCAAATTGTAACCTGATTAGAGAAGAGGGGTGATGCCTTCTTTATTTGCTCACCGTACTTCATTGTTACTTCGATAATTTAGCGTGAATAAAATTTGAAATTTATCCCCATTAACGGAGATAATGGAATCGCCCAAAGCGTTGATCGAGTTGTTCGTGGCGTTGATACACACACGCAAGTCCTACCCCCCCCTCCCCTCCCCCTCCCCCCCCCCCACACACACACACATTAGAGGGCAGCGAGCATTGAAGAGTAAGAGAGAGACGTGTGAAGTTATAATAAGAGGGGGTGGATGCGGTAATAAGTAATAATTGGGGTCGATGGTGACTTTTCGCAAGATCTAACAAACCCAGCTACCCATTCACTGCTGAGTAGACAGGGATTCAGAAAAAACTCGACTGCACCCGGGATCGATCTCTGGCCCTTTGCGTACAAAGAGAGTGCTCTATCAACTGAGCTATCGGGGTCCCCAAATATTCTATTGGACTTTTTAAAAATACAGACGTTATAACTGGGTTTTTTGGAAGGAAGAAACTAATGAAACTCGTATTATTTGATTAGTTAAAACACCAAACGAAATTTTAAATTATTGTATTATTTTAAATGACAACAATGCGATAGAAAGGAGTGGTGACTTCCTACTTGCTAGGTTCGAGACACACACACACACAAACACAAACACACACATCTTTAGTAGTCACATGCATTTCAAACAATAACCCATTAGAGAAGAGGGGTCATGCCTTCATCATAGATCATTGTCATTGCGATCATTATGGTGTAGTAAATTTTGACCCCGTATAATGGAATCGTCCAAGGCGTGCGCCTCCTGTTCCCCCCATCTCACACACGAAAGGGCGGTTTGCGGAGTGGAGGGACGTGGTCGTCTGCCTCTATGGTCGTCTGTGTCGTTTAGTGTATGGCAAAGGGGGTGGGTGCGATTAATTAAGTGGGATGGGTGGTGATTGGTGGAAGATAGGCAAAGAACCGAGGCAACGAATCGCTGGGGAAGTAGTATGGCGCGAGACCGTTGAAAGGTGATAAGAAGTGAGGACCGCCGCCGGTCTTCCACTATGGGACCGATCCCGGGTTCACAGCTAAAAAACCGTGGGACCGGTCCCAAGGACCGGTCCTCAGCGCGGCACTAATTATAAGTCCTTGGTCCACCTCACCGTCACCATTATTAATGATAATTATTTTTTGTCCTCATCATCCTCATCCTCATCATCAATAACAACACCTAAAATGATGATGATGATAATATATTATTATTAATTATTATTATTATTATTATTATTATTATTATTATTATTATTATTATTATTATTATTATTATTATTATTATTATTATTATCATCATCATTAGTAGTAGTAGTAGTAGTAGTAGTAGTAGTAGTAGTAGTAGTAGTAGTAGTAGTAGTAGTAGTAGTAGTAGTAGTAGTAGTAGTAGTAGTAGTAGTAGTAGCAGTAGTCCTAATATCATTGTTATTATTTTTTTAAAGAATAACAAAAAAAAAAGTTAAGTTAAATTCTTTTTTAATTATATAAATTTATGTAAAAAGTAGATAGAAAACTCCACGGGGTTGTAACCCGGGACCCTCCAGTCCAGAGTCAAAAAGCTTTACCTCTACACTACAGAGCCACTTGTTTTCTTGTGATATTTTAATCGTGGTCTTCCATAGAAATAATCACGTCCAACCAGACTCAAAAATTTTATTTTTACCTGGGGTCTAAATAATCACTCCAACTCCAATGTCGAATGGTGAAGTTTAAAAAATATCTCGATTTGATACACTTAATTAAATACGGAATGTACTATTCAATTGATATAATTTTTTGAACTAGGGTCTAGTCATTTAGATATAATGGTTCTATAGTAGGGTAGTAGGGGGCGAAGTGGCCGAGTGGTTAAGGCATTCCACCCTGACCAGGAAGGTCCCGGGTTCGAGCCCGCTTCGGACAGTTTCGATTTTTTCCTTGGTCAATGTTTTTCCTCGATTTTTTCCTTGGTCAAGATTATTAACCCTCAATTTGCTCACCTAAACAACATGCGTGATTTCTGTTGACATAAGACATCTTGTTTGATGAAATATCTATATTATTCTATGCCTAGGCGACGATATCTTATGATGTCGTGGCGGAAGGGCATAATTTAATTTATAGTATATATGTATCTGCCCAAACTCGAACTAAACTAGATCTGTCTTCTGTCGCAGACTCAAACTTTTCCCAACATCGTGCACTCAGAATACGTAAAAGTCAAATCATGTCGAGATTTATAATGACTTCTGGAGACATGCCAATGATCATCATAGAATTATTTCGTGAGAGCAGTTAAGGAAATCGTATTTACTGCCATTTTGGAAAAGTACATTGGAACTATTGTTTCGTTCTTGTGAGCGTTGTTAAGAGGAAATGACGTCACGACATTTCATCCCTATTAACATTCTTTCACTTTTCAAACTATTTAGACTTTCTTACAAGATTGGCCGATGGCGGATCGATCGTGGTAGCGGAGGGATACATTTTTGAGCTGGAACGCAGAGGTTACCTGCAGGTGGGGTCGTATGTGCCAGATGTCGTCTTGAAACATCTGGAAGTTGTGAAACGTCTGCACGAAGAGTTTGTGCACGCCGGAAGTGACGTGGTAGTTGCTGTCACGGTAAGTATTTCGAATCTTGTTTTTGATGAAAATGAAAAAGACATCAATGTTTGGGCCATGGGCAATGGCCAGGCTCTATTGTTTGATTTGGTGCCATGCACCGACTCTATCTGCATGATATAATATAAAAACAGAACAATTTTTAACAATTAAAAATCGTAAAAACAAAGATACTGTCTTTTGTCAAAGTCCGACACATTCTGCCTTTTTAATACAATGAGTACATCATGCGACCAACCTCACTGCCCTGGACCATAAGTAATGCCATTATTGGCATAATATATCGTCGGGATTGTAGAGTTTTGACGTGTCTGATGGTGTGCATGACTTTTGACAAACCAAGAGCACCATTTTGTACTAGAATCAACAGTCCTACAAAACTGATTGACCTTGAAAAAGACTTCAACATACATTCCCTTATAAAGAGAACGTCAATATAGGATTGCGCATGCGTCTCTCTTATCAACTGAGGAAATATATCGTTTGTTTTATGAGACATCATTAGTTTTATTTGAGAAATCACTGTTGATGACTTAAATGTTGCTGTTGACTAGGGACTCCTTGTAAAGCGCTTTGAACACGTAAAGTGGATATTGCGCCATATAAAAGCTCAAATATACCAACTTCTCTCGTGTTGTTCAAAATGTATTAATGGTCATATCAAATATTGACCAGGAATCATAAAGGTCGAAGTCGTAAAATCTATAAACGCGATCTTTAAATTTAAGCTTTTGTATTGCGCAATAACCACTAAATGTACCCAAGGCGCTTACAGTGGATCCCTGACCAACAGCAACATGTAACATCCAGGCTCAAATTCAAGACCTTCCAATCCGAAATCGACTGTCATACCACTTGACTTCATAGCTACACCTTGATGTCCAAGGATGATTTTCAACGAATTGGTCTTTTTTATAATTCGGGATGACTTATGTGCGCGCATGTGTGTGTGTGTGTGTGTGTGTGTGTGTGTGAGTGAGTGTCTGTGTGTGTGTGTGTGTTTTGCGAGAAGGAGGGGGGTATGGGAGAAGAAATAGTCCTTCAGAGCCATCTGGCCGGATTTTTTTCCCGGTTTCTATAGCGTGAAACGGACGACAGCAATTGATTGCTACCCTTTGGATAGGACGCTAGTACTTTCCGCCAAACCTAACAGACCCAGCTACCCAATCACTGTTGCATGGACAGGGAAGGTCAGAAAAAAATCTCGACTGCACACGGCATCAATATCGGTCCCTTTGCGTGTAAAACGAGTGCTTTACCAACTTGATGGGAGACGCGGGCTTCTGATGGCATTAATCAATAACTGAAGCTGGGCAGCAATAAATAAAATTTGGTTTCAAACATCAACAAGAGATATTTTCGTTCATAAAGGGTAGGTCATAAGAAAAAGGGTCGATGGCTCAACTGGACTCAAGCAATGCTTTTGTCCCAAAAAATAACACAGATGGATGATAAGGATTGCAAGCCACTGGTCCCTGCCTTCTATCATTGGGTATAAAACTTTAAACATAATTTCAGTCGACTGTGGTCTAAATAAGAACTTTTTTTTTCTGGAAATGACAAATATTGTAAGATCGCAAATACAAAAATTCGTTGTTTAAAAAAGCGACTTGTTTTGTACAAAATAGGAATTGCTACCGTTACATATTTATCTTGCAATTTCTTTACCTGTCTGTATTTCTGATTCAACCCCAGTACTACGGTCACAGAGAGAAGTTGAGGGTGGTTGGCCTGGAGGACAAGGTGGAGGAGCTGAACAGGAAGGCTTTGTCTATAGCCAGGGAGGTGGCCAGGTCTACGAGAACTCTCTTGGCGGGAAACATCTGTAATACCACAGTCTACCAATCGGATGACGAGGAATCGAAGCAAATGACAAGGTCTATTTTTAAGGTATGTTAAAGTTCAACTAGTCAATTCAATTATAATACTAAAACGTCTGTTTCTATCCATGTTTGTGACGCAAAGGAATTTCTCACAAACGAGCTAGAAACTCTCCCAATATCTAAATGGATATCATTTTTAACATTCTGGCGAAAGTTAAACGGTTTGTCACGATCTATTGCGATCGTTTTAAACAAGCCAATTTTCTTTTTGATTTAACAATGCTTCCCAAATCAGATGGCTATTCATGCCCTCCATTTTGCTGGTCGCTTCCACGACTTGACTATCCGTTGTGAGTTGTGATTCAGGTTGGTGCATTGCGTATTGGCGAATGCACACTACACAAAAGGCATGATCCGAAAGTGGTTATGTTGATGCGAAAGTGGTTATGTAGCAATGTAGTACCTTGAGGTAGGACCAGTTGGATTAGGATATTTGTTGTTAATATTTTGTAAATAAAGAAAACCAACCCAGCTAAGCTGGTCGGGCGATCTAGTAAGAGGATAAAATTAACACGTGACTTCTTTGACTCACAAAGGTTTAAATTATTTGAAGCGAAACAAAGGGAGTGAAGGTTTCTATATTTAATAACACATTTCAGGGCAATAACTCTCTTTCAAATAAATGATGTCCTTCCTTGCGGTGACTTTATTAGGAGAATGCGTTCATCCCTGTTTATGTACCTCAGTTATGTCCAGCACAGTGAATTCTATCACAAGGGCAACACACACCTAAACCACATGTTTCAAGGCTTGATGGTCTGTACGAGTGTGTGAAAATCACAAATCACACCAATCCACATGTTCAGTTCTAGTTATTTTTGTTTTGTCACCTATCAAGGGTTTCAATGAAGCATCTAATTCATTTACTCAATAACTCAGTATATATATTATATCCTTTCTTTTTAAAAAAATATAGCCTTATGGAGAACTGTGCCATTTGAGTCAATAAATGCGGCGCACAACTTTACTGAAGGATTTGAAAATTAGAAATGTATTTTTTACAGATAGATAAACAGATAACTTGATTTCCTTTTATAATTTAAAGTCAGTTTGAAAGTTAGTTGAGTCAAACCGGTATCATAAAAAATGTACCGACGACACTAACACTCTCCAAAACAACCAATCTCGACACTGTAAAAAGTTGTTAGTTTAGCGTTTTTACGCAAATCGTTGCATTCCAAATAATGTATTCACTTAATTACTTTAATAATTTTAGATCTACACTAAGTTTTCAACAGTTTTTATCTATTTATGACATCAAGTATTATTATTGCCCATTTGAGGCTTTTAATGTGATGGTTTTGGGTGGATAATACACAGGTTTAACTTATGGCCACACCCTCAACACTATCTGTCCAGTATAAACATCAAGTACAGAAATTCCTGAGCGAGGAGGGGGGGGGGGGGGGGGGTCGCTAGGAACTGTCCGATTGGCTTTTTTCAGCAAATCGTGGCTTTCTTAATGATATTATTCACTTGATCACATTAAGGTATTCAGATTATACAGACATTTTAAACAAGTTTCACCGATTAACAACATCAACTAATATTACTGCTAATATTACTGCCGTTTTTATCGATGTGATAATTATTGCCCTGGGAAATATTTTTGTTAAACGTTATCGGCAAACTGTCATATTATGATGGAATACTTGATACTGTTCGCGTCTGCTTCAGATTTTCATTTGACCTCAGGATTAAAGTGGTCAAAACACCCATTTTCTTTCATGTAAGTATAGATCAGTGTATATTAATAATAATGCTGAAAACTTATATAGCGCTATAACTCCGAGACACCAGACTCTAAGCGCTTAAATTACAAATTACTTTGGCTGAAACATACTCATTCACACACACAAGCACACACACACACACACACACATACACACACACACAATACAACACACAACACAAACCAAACCTATCTTGCTTCTCATACCATCTACTAAAATCGAAACAAATATGTTTTAAGCGAACGTTTAAAAATAGACAAAGATTCTTTTTCACGAATGCTCTGCGGTAAGGCGTTCCAAATAGAGGGTCCGAAATGAGAAAAGGATCTCATTCCAGCATTTTTCCGAATTCGAGGGACAACTAGTTTTGTGGAATCACTGGCTTATATTACTTAGTTTTGAAGTATGGGCAAACTCAATTGGACCAATCAACAATCAAAACATGATCACCAGAGTACTGCACTGTAAGGTAAGTTCTCGATCCCAGGATCGTCTCTCTACTCTGCTCACGTCTGCTACTTCAGGTTTATTTTCGCAGCTGATTTTCTTACCACAACCTGTTTTCACACACGGACAACTGTTTGTTGCTGTGTCAAGGGTCAGAGACAACGTTGTTTACTAATCTGCCCTCATTAAATAATGATGAGTACAATATCGAATGAAATTAGTTCTTTCCCCGCGAAATTGCCGGCTTTTTACTAGTATATATATATATATATATATATATATATATATATATATATATATAATATATATATATATATATGTGTGTGTGTGTGTGTGTGTGCGTGCGTTTGTGTGTTATTCTTTGCAAGATTCCTACATTTCAATGGAGATTGCTGTGCATAAAGTTTATTTGTTGATATATCAGGGAGGCTCATCGCGATAAAGTGGTATTCAAGAGGACAAGTATTTACAAATTGGTTTGTCTTTCGCAACATGGAGTAGTGTCAGGTTATATTGGTCAGCCCATCCCTCAATAGTTTCTCCGTCTTCGTTGTTATCATTGTATCCCCATTTGGTGCTATGGCTATTAATGTCACCTATCACAATCATTGCTTTATCACTAGTAGCGGATGTAACTGACCACTTTAATGGTGGAGGTTTGTAGATAGATATTACATAGAATTTTCCCCTCGCTTACTGTCCTGGTTGTATGTCACTATTGGTTTGTCTTTGACATATATAGCACAACCGTGAATATTGCTGCCATGTTGTATGACTAGGTAGATGCCAGGTATGTTTAGTGCCACGGGTTTGGCCGTCTCTTGTTTGCCTTGAGGTTAGATAGTAATTCTATCTTTGTTGATCTTTGTTAGTTCCTTCTGCGTTGAAGCTAATGATCTTAAGGTTGTCAATGATGGGGGCCGAAGGGATATCATTTTCCCACCCTTACCATGGAAGAGTTGTTTTGGGGATACATTGATAACAACGAAGATGGAGATACTGTTAAGGAATGGGCTGACCAATATAATCTGACACTCCTCCTTGACGCAAAAGACAAAAAACCATATTCAAGCGCTCGCTGTAGAAGAGGCCACATCCCAGACCTTGCATTTGTGTCTTCCAGACATCTCCAAAACTTTCAGAAATTTGTCGGCAATCCCATCCCAAAATCACAACACAGACTATTACCACTTAAATAGGACCAGTCATTAGGCCCGGGGAGAGCAAACTTCTACCCAGATTCAATTTTCGGGAGACAAACGGGGGGTAAATCTCATCAGACAAAAATGACAGCATCAAAACCATCGACCCAGTTCTCAAAAACAACGACCTATTCCAGAATTTTGTATGGAGAATTGCCGAAAAAAAACATATACCTAGAAGCTGCAGGAAAGCCATGCCTACAGGAAGACCGGAAGGAACGTTATAAACAATATGTGAAGGCTTACGAAACAGATCCAGTTGCCGAAGAAACTGTCCAACTTGGTGAGACCTTTAGTTTCATTGCCGAAACAAAATCAGAAAGATGGAAGAAATAATAACCAGCACAAACATGACCCACAACAGTAAGAAAGCCTGGTCAACTATGAAAATAGTAAATACAGAAAATAACAAACAAACTAGGGTTGCAGCGGTGATATCAAACGATGTAGCAAACCAACATATCAAAAATGGAAAAGCAAAACACAGATAAAAGGGCAAACTAAAGGAAATGAAAAGAAAAATGGAAAAGATCGCCCAAGGAAGTGAACAGAAAGTAGACCCTTTCTGTATCGAAGAATTAGAGTCAGCCCTTGAACACTCCAAACCCGGTAAAGCGGCTGGTCTAGATGGCATCATTGCAGAAATGATAAAGCATTTCTGTCCCTCAACAAAATTGTCGTTCCTATCTCTTATCAACAATTGTCTTGAATCGTGCACAATACCACAGCTTTGGCGATAAGCAAGAGTTATAGCTCTACTTAAACCTGGAAAATACCCAAGTAGCAGCAAGAGATACAGACCAATATCCCTCCTCTGCATACTGTACAACGTATATGAGCGCATGATACTAGCCAGAATTTCCCAAACAGTTGAAGAACATCTGTCACTTTATCAAGCTGGTTTCCGCCCTGGAAGATCATGTTGTGACCAACTCCTGAACTTCACACAATACATTGAAACAAATCACAGGGGCTGTGTCGTTGGTGGACATGACAGCTGCCTATGACACAGTAAATCACAGGAAACTGCTCCTAAAGGTTGCAAGGATAACTCGTAACACAAAAGTAGTTGCAATGATAAAATTCCTTATGTCAAACTGTCGCTTTTTTGTGGAAATGGATGGGAAGAAGAGCAGATGGAGATCACAAAATAATGGAGTGACTCAATGATCGGTACTGCACCTATCCTTTTCAATATTTATACCAACGACCAACCTGAATTCGGAGGTTTCTATATGCTGATGATCTGTGTCTTGAATCCCGGGCCTCTGATTTCAAGACCATTGAGGAGAGACTAACAGACTCGCTGAAGACACTCTCTGAGTATTATTTAAAGAACTCACTAAATGCCAACCCAGGAAAAACTCAAGCGTGTGCCTTCCATTTAAAAAATCGCCAAGCCAACAGGAAACTGAACATCTCCTGGAATCGGAACATATTGGAGAACTACACATTCCCCGATTACCTCGCTGTCACCTTAGACCACACACTCTCCTCCTCTCAGCACACAAAGAAAACAAAAGCAAGGGCTGCCACAAGAAACAACCTCCTAATAAACTGGCAAATACTAGATAGGGAGCAGATCCAAAAACAGTCAGGACAACCGCACTAACCCTCATCAGTCGAAAACGCCTCACCACTCTGGGCAAGATCCTGTCATGCCAAAAAGATTGACTCTGAGATCCATAACACCTGCCTGATCATTACTGGTACCTTGAAACCGACTGTAGTTCCAGTCCTACATCGGCTGGCTGGCATTGCACCTCCCCACATTCGAAGATCCACTGCTTCCCCAGCCCAGAAATATAAACAGATAAGTAGACTGAAGTCGAGAAAGAACTTCATGACAGAAGAAAGCATCAACCCTAATCAGGCAGCTATATACAGACTATCCACATGGAGGGAGTGGGACAGCCATGCAAATGAAGCCGTTGAAGATCCGAGAGAAGAATTGCCCCACGGAACTGAGTTCCCCAGGAATTAATGGGTAACACTGAACAGAGTACGGGCAAAAACTCGGGAGAACAGCTGGAAGCATGAAAAAGTGGGGGCTAACTGATACTAGCTTCTGTACAAGTGGATGCCGAGAGTAGCCGATAAAGCACATCCTGAGAAAATACCAGGACGGGCCCAGCTGCACTGACCATGACCGAAGAGTCTGCTCCCCAGATGCTGTGGAGTGGGTTAGGTGTTGGAGCGACCAGCTATGGTGATGATCGATCTATATATTATGAAGGATGAGTTTTCTGGCCAAATTTTTGAATACGTATCGATCCAGAGTACGGACATTAGCTGGTTAACGGTGGTGTCTTGTGGTATGACACTCGCTTTTGGATCAGAAGGTCTGGGATCAAGCCTCGATGGCGCAAAGTTGAGTCCTTGAAAAAGGCGCTTTACTCACATTCTCTCATCGTACTCAGGTGTAAAATGAGTACTTGGCTGTTAACAGCGCTGTCTCTGTCGGGAGAGAATTGTATTATCGCCTATTAGGCGTCATGTTTCGATTCCTGTTGGTCCGGGGGACTCTTTCTAAAGCTCTTTGAGCACGTTTAGCTGATATTGCGCCATATAAAAGCTCAATTCTTTTTTTATTATAGGAACAGATCGAATGGGCTGTGGACGAGGGAGCTGATTTGATTCTAGCTGAGACCTTCAACGAACTTGGTGAAGCGATGCTGGCCTTGGAATGTATCAAAGAGTATGGCAATGGTATGGCCTTGAATTCGTATGTAACCCATCGCCTCCAATCGATTCTTTTCAATTATGGAAATGTTTAAGTTCGTTCTTTTTACTGATTTCTAACTCCCCTTGCAATACTGTGACACGTAACGTGTAAATAACTGTCAGTGGTGTAGCGCTAATAGTTACTTTGGTGTCAGGACCCACCTCTGTTCTTGTCAATTATGAAAATTAAGTTCGTTCTCTCTACTGATTTCTAT
>NC_088362.1:61572003-61707003 GCF_034508935.2 Berghia stephanieae
CCGTTAATTTGTACCACATGTCACCAGTTTGATGCAATTTCTATTTGCATATCTGAGGTGAGAGAGCGTTTCCTCTAGAGCTCCCAGCACATATGTGTGGCCAACGTGAGATCCAGGAATTTGCTGAAGCCTGTAAGGAGATTGGTGTACAATTTGTTGGACTTTGTTGTGGTAACTGCTCTCATTACATCAGGACTGTCGCTGAGGTAGCTGCCAAAATACAAGCACACACACATACACACACACACACACACACACACACACATGGACATACAAAAAGAAGTACAGAAATGTTTTACTTCAATAAAAAACGGATCCGTGAGGCACCCATAAAAAAGAAAAAAGAAAAAGAAGATGAAGAAGAAGAAGGAGAAGAAGAAGAGGGGGAGGAGGAGGAGGAGGAGGAGGAGGAGGAGGAGGAGGAGGAGGAGGAGGAGGAGGAGGAGGAGGAGGATGAAGAGGAGGAGGAGCGGGTGATGATGAGGAGGAGGTGGAGAAGAAGAAGCAGAAGAAGCAGAAGAAGAAGAAGAAGAAGAAGAAGAAGAAGAAGAAGAAGAAGAAGAAGAAGAAGAAGAAGAAGAAGAAGAAGAAGAAGAAGAAGATAAATAATTAGAATTACCAGGGACATGGCTGATTCTAACATGAGTGTTACGTTTTTTACCCCTTGTAAAGCGCTTTGAACACGTTTTGTGGATATTGCGCAATATAAAATCTCGATTTTTCTTCTTTTTTAATTCTCTTTTTCTTCCTTCTTTTTTTAATGCTATAGTAAAATCGGTTTTCCCCCAAACCAAAGGGACGTAAAAAATAATTTGCATAGGTGCTTGTGTGAAATTGTTATTTCTGTGCCCCCCTGTCTTTCCACAGGTGTATGGCCGGAGACCCGATGCAAGCGACTATTCGCCAGATATGTCCAACCATTACACCTACGGCGACCCATCCAAATTCAAGAGTTATCACACAGATGAACTCTATCGATGGGAGACAGGGGAATAGGGAAGAAAAGTCGTGACAAAAAAACAAAACACTATTACTCTTTTGGTTACTAAATCCTTGGGAGTGTGTATGTAACCAGAGGAATAATAATGAATAGGTTACGTAAAGGTGGCATAACTATTTCAAGTTGAGAAACTAGAGGTCAGGTAACGGTGAAAGATAAAGATCTGAACGAGTTGATAGGTTACAGAAAGAAAAATACAAGGAAAAAACATCCCAAGAAGTTTTTATTCTCTGTTGTCTTCTGGCACTTTCCTACTCACTTCATTTCTTGTTATTATCAACATAAGTGCCTGCTCCACTCACTTTTCTTAATTAAAAATTCACCCCAAATATCGGAGCATACTCAATGTCTCAATCGTTTCTGTTACATGTTTGTGTTGAGAATATTGGCTATTTAGCTTAAATGCTTGCCAACGAACTTCGAGACGTTTGTGTGTGTTGAACCCGTGACCTAAAGAAGTCGGGGAGAACTGGTTCTCCATAGACTAGAATTTGAAGCGACCTTTTAGGGATCGTGGATAGCTCATACGGTAGAGTACGATCTCCCCGGCCAGTCGGAGTTGTACCAGTAAGGTCGCGGGTTCGAGCCCCTATCGCCTCCGCGAAGTTTTTATTCTCTGTTGTCTTCTGGCAATTTCCTATTCACTTCATTTCTTGTTATTATCATCCCAAGAAATCCGTCTGCCTTAACTGGTGATTGATCCTCAGACTCTGAAGAATATAGGAATTAAAAAATTTCCCAACTATCAGGAACCTCTGTGGTGTAATGGTAGCACGTCTAAAGGTCTGAGGTTCGATCCCCAGAAGAGGCAGACTTTTTTCTTTCTTGTATTTTTCTTTCATGCTTTGTCTGGAACCTTTCATTCACACTTGTTCAGATCTTCATCTTACACCGGTGCCTGCTCTCTAGTTTTCAAAAATATAAAAATGGACCAACTCAAATGTCTTTGTCCTTGTCCTCTCGTGTTCAATGTATGTGTTGTTTGATGCACGCGAGGGATCACAGCGTAAAACGCGTACCCTTGTGAAGAATAAAGGAATTAAAATTGTCCTAACTATCGAGAATCTGTGTGGTGTGATGGTAGCACGTCTGACTGGTAATCAGAAGGTGTGAGGTTCGATCCCCAGTTGAGGCAAACTGATTTTTTGGGGGTAGACTTTTTCTTGTATTTTTCTTTCTTGCTTTGTCTGGCATCCTTCATACACATTGTTCAGATCTTTTATCATAACGATTTCAGTAGCACAGTGTATTGACAGATTCTCCGGATGAAGGGACGCAAAAGAGCGAGGATGGATGATCTTTATTGACGACCAGAATACCATCACTCTGAACATTATCATAGCTTGTCGCTCCAACACCGAACCCAATCCACATCATCTGGGGAGGAGACTCTTAGGTTTTTCCCCAACAGTTGAAGAACATCTGTCATCTGATCAAGCTGGTTTCCAGTTTCCACCCTGGAAGATCATGCTGTGACCAACTTCCTGAACTTGACACAATACATCTAAGATGGTTACGAGAATAAACAAATTACAGGGGCTGTGTTCGTGGACTTGACAGTTGCCTATTAAAAACAATTGAGCTTTTTTTACATAGCGCAATATCCGCTAATCGTACTAAAAGCGCTTTACAATGGGGTCCCTGGCCAACAGCAACATTTACTATTTAGGAAGGAACATGACGCCTGTTAGGCGATGTTACAATTTTTTCGTACAGAGACAATGCTGTTAACGACTAGGTACTCATTTTACACCCGAGTACGGTGAGAGAATGTGAGTAACGAGTCTTCTCCAGGACTCAACTATGCGCCGAGCAAGGCTCGAACCAAGGACCTTCCGATCCAACAGCGAGTGTCATCCCACAAGACCACATAGCCTGTGGCACAGTAAATCACAGAAGACTGCTCCTAAAGGTTGCAAGGATGACTCATAACACAAAAGTAGTTGCAATAATAAAATCCCCTATATCAAGCCAGCACTCTGACACAAAAAAATGAATTACACAATATATTTATCTAGTCCTTCGGAAGAGTGGATTTACACTTCCAATAACTTAGAAACCAGTTTTTTGACATCACACTTTTCTTCCCTATTTTGATACCAAATTGGGTAAATAAAGCTTGAGCTTTTATATAGAGAAATATCCACTAAACTTGCTCAAAGCGCTTTACAATGAGTCCCTAGCCAACAGCAATATTTAACATGAAGAACGTTACATGGCGCCTAACTGGCGATATTACATTTTTTTTCGGACAGAGACAACGCTGTTAATGCCCGGGTACTCATTTACACCTGAGTACGGTGAGGGAAGTGAGAATACTACAGAGAATACTTTAGAACCTTTTCCAAGGACTCCACTATCCGCCGAGCGAGGCTCGAACCCAGGAGCTTCCGATCCCAAAGCGAGTGTCATACCACAAGACCACATTGCCGTTGCATTGTCTGATCGCTATGTTAAGTTGTCTTGGTTAATTAATTCAGATCGTGCAAAGTGCTTTATTTTTGCGTTCTATCCAAAGGACAGCAACAAATTGTAACGGCCTATATAACCCTCTCCTTACCAACCATAGGAAAATCGTCAAATTCCTTACGATGCAACCGACATTTTTTTTTCATTCTGATTTCTCTTGTACATCACAAAATGTAAAGAAATGCTTTGATTACAGCTAAAAATACTAAACACTGTGTTGTATAGCTCATTTTGCTGAACAAATTCTTTATAGAATGTGCGTTTTACTTTTGTGTGTGAGTAAGAAAAGTTTATTTTAATGTTGGGTGGTTGTGAATCTTCGGGGGAAATTCTAAAAGTGGCTGGTAAGGACAGAGATAGATCATGGGACAGAAACCAGGATTAACCGACTCCATGCGCTTTATAGCTCTGAATGACCGTTTTATTTTGTCTGGTACTGCACAAAAAATTTATCCGACAAATTTTCTGCTTATTGAAATGCTATCGGTTTTTCTTTTTGTTTCATTGAACTTATTTTATGAATGTAAAGGGCCTATAGATCCAGTATATTTAAGCTAAAAAATCTAAAGAAATTGGTAGTACCAAGCTAAATTTAATGTATTTGGTTGCACATGTTATACTGATTATCATACTAAAAATCCACAAAAAGAAGTGGGAAAAGTTATTGATGGGTGTCTATATATCCCATCAAAATGCTTGTGATAGTCAGTGTTTCGGAATTGATTATATAGATAATATGCACTTGTCTTAGAAGCTCACAACATTGTCATCCGAAAGTATAAAAAGTATAACGGACCAACACACAAAACTATGTGTTACCTTAAACGTTTATAGTCTGATTAATATAGTTAGGTGAAAATTGTTCATAAACGCGGATGGCAAAAAAGTATAGCAAAGATCCGAGTGACGCCAACTTCATTCTATCTATAAATGATTTCCCCTTTAACAATGGAGGAGAGTGGGGAAAATGATAATGAGTTGTTTTTTTTTTCAATTCATTTTTCATTTAATTATTTATTTTATAGAAATGTATGCTGAACCACCTGGACACAGTATATTTTGATCTGTCTTCAGCCTTGCAATTCGCCCCCCCCCCCACCCCCACCTTGAATCATTCCCCCCTTCCATGTGAATTTGTCTTTGATTTCTTAATGTAGGGATGCCTAGTGCCCCACACTGAACACAATTAATTAATATTAGGGAATGAAGATATAGCAAGGTTACAGACTTTAAATAACTGGCCTAGAGAGGCAATGCTTCCTCGTCCTCAGGGAAATTCCACTCAGAAATCCATAAGATAAGAACTTGTCAGTGCATATTATATTCATTTTTTTTCCAAAACCATTTTTCTATACTATACAAACGAAACTTTTTGATTCGTAACAGTAACAGTTCTGATTTTCTTTTCTCATTCATAGCAAAAATATTTTTGTGTCAGTGCAAATGAAAGGGCAAATATATTTGATTTCAGACGATGTGTACTCATATGCAGGTCTGACATCCGAATCCACTGAGGGGCCTAGTTTAACATTTAAGTAATTTGTAATGGACAATATTATTTTGCGTTATTTTTTTGAGATGCAAAGTGAGTAAAAGCCACGGCGAGATATATGTCAGGGGAAATAATCCAAGAAGGTAAGCTTTAATAATTTGAATTATTTCCCTTTAGCATTTTCAGTCAAAACTTTTTCCAATGACACTGTATTACCTATATTATATACCTACATCACTCCATCGGGTTCACTGAATAGTTCAGTTGGAAGAGCCCTCGATTCACAGGCGACGTGGCCGGTACGAATTGAACTTGGATGCCGTCGACAACCCCCCCCCCCCTCCCCCCACTCTTTCTCTTCTGGCCCCATTCTCTACCCAGCGTTGATTGGTTAAGCTGGGTACATGCGATCTGACGTACCGTACTTTGCGTTTGCGTTTGACTCTGAAAGTAAAGATGACTTTCGATAATTATTTCCTTTTAAAACCACTTACATTTTCTACTCTGGAAAGGCGCGTATTTCAAAATTTGGCCAGAAAACTCGTCCTTCAAATATAGATCTATTTAAATTACCCTCAGGGCAAAAACTCTCAAACCTGGAACCTCGCTAGGTCTTTAATTAAGTCCCAGGTTTGAGAGATTTTGCTAAGATGAGGGTCACTCGAATGGATTGATATTTGTGGGACGGGTTTTCTGGCCAAATTTTGAAATACGCATGTTTCCAGATTTCGGTATTTAACTTGTTAAAGCGGGCAATGATAGACAATGAGATTTCTTTGGATGAAATTTTAAGAAATAATTGAAAACTTTTAATAGCTTCAAGAATACAATAAAGATTTTAATTGTTTAAAAACCAAATTGGATGAATTACAATGACAAATAAAAGATAAATTATTAAATTATAAAAACAAAAACCATGAAATAATAGTGCTCAACTTTTTGATAAAAGGAGCTATTTATTAAACGTTTCAAGTATAATTATGATCAACTTGTACAATATTGTTTTACAAATATATTAAGTTCAGTCTGAGGAGCCGTCGCCTTATATCTATAAAAACAAAGACAACACGTCACCTTAATTCATTTGTTGCCACATGGTGTTCGATTTTTTAACGGGCAACTGTGATTTAAATTAAATATTATCTTTTAAATATACACACACAAGTTCGGGCTAAAGGCCGGAGGTATGGCCTATCTCAATCTATCAAATTAATATATAAAGTGTTGCTATTGGTTCTTGGTTGTATATTTTTACATTTTTGTACATTTGCATATATTATGTATACATCTTCGCCATATATTCTCAACTGTGTGTTTATACATTTTCATGCATGCCACGTCTGTAAACGAATTTCCATTTTTTTGGATGAATAAAGTATTATTATTATTATTATTATTATTATTATTATTATTATTATTATTATTATTATTATTATTATTAAATTATTATCATTATTATTATTATTACTGGGTGGGGTTCCTGACCTCCCATAGTGGGCAGGGAGGTACTTGCTGTGTCTTCTATCCCCTATATCTGTTTTCCAACTTGCTTTCTGTCTTTGTCTTGGAATGGGATTACTTAGTTTTGTCCTGGCCCTGGCCTGAGTCCTACCTGGGAAGGAAACAGTCAAATGCATAGTTATTGTTTTGGGAGATGATATTTTTTTCCTTGTAAATAATCTCTCTGTTATGTATTATTATGTTTGTTATTTTTAATGTATAATGTAAGCATTTGAGTGTATTCCTCTTTGTTGGATTTTGTGCTTGTGTCCAGATGAGACTTATAGGTGATCTCAAACTAAGTACATTGATGGTTTGCTCTTGGAATCTGCATCTGATCCCTATTTGTTCCCAGTTTCCCTTTGTCTTCCTTTCTCTTGGGTGCTTTAATTGAAATTCTAGAACTTTTTACTATCCAATTTTCTTCTCTTTTACTGGCGCTGATATAATCTAAATGTGTTGCAAGCACCGTAAAACCCTTAAAAACAACATAAAAACAACAACAACATATTATATTATTATTATTATTATTATTATTATTATTATTATTATTATTATTATTATTATTATTATTATTATTATTATTATTATTATTATATTAATTATTATTATTATTATTATTATTATTATTATTATTATTATTATTATTATTATTATTATTATTATAATATTATTATTATTATTATTATTATTATTATTATTATTATTATTATTATTATTCATTATTATTATTATTATCATTATTATTATTATTATTATTATAATTATTATTATTATTATTATTATTATTATTATTATTATTATTATTATTATTATTATAACAACAACAACAACAACAACAACAACAACAACAACAACAACAGAGGACCGGGAGAAGATGGAGTATGCACTGAACTATTAAAATATGGGTCACCCTTTTTAGATGAACACAAAGCGGACATTTTCAATCAGACTTTCGAACATCACCAGAACCTGGATATTAATAAAGGGACCTGATATCAATACAAAGCCAGGAAAACCAAAAGACCCTCCATAGAATTTGAGACCAATTACTCTGCTTAACACAATTAGAAAATCGTTCACCCTGATCACACTGGATAGGATTAGACCGATTGTTGAAAATTATGTGTCACAGATTTAGGACGGAGAAAAGACTGCAGATGCAGTTTGGACCCACAAATGACTTGCTGTCATAACCCTGCCAGAAAATATCAAAATAGTTATAACTGGAATAGAGATGTCTGCCGTATTCGATACCATCAATCACCAATCCTTGTTAAAGATTATGAAAGGAATAGTTATGGAAGATGAAGTTAGATTAATAATAATAATAATAATAATAATAATAATAATAATAATAATAATAATAATAATAATAATAATAATAATAATAATAATAATAATAATAAAATAATAATAATAATAATAATAATAATAATAATAATAATAATAATAATAATAATAATAATAATAATGATAATGATAATAATAATAATAATAATAATATTAATATTAATAATAATAATAATAATAATAATAATAATAATAATAATAATAATAATAATAATAATAAATAATAATAATAATAATAATAATAATAATAATGATAATAATAATAATAATAATAATAATAATAATAATAATAATACTTTATTCATCCATAGGAAAATTTTTCTACAGACCTGTTGAGCAGAAATGATAATAAGTTAGCAAATGACTAGGTGGTAGAAGTATGGATAATGTGAAAGTAATAAAATGTGTAAATTGATTTGCATATTGAGGAGTATTATAAATTTGTGTAAATAAGATATATATATATATATATATATATATATATATATATATATATATATATATATATATATATTCGTGAGAAATTGATATATGTGAATCATATAGAGTGCTCGACAGTTAAGGAGCGCGAATTATATTTATTATCTCACCTTTTAAAAGATATCATCGCCAACAAATCTGTTACAGCCGGCGCAATGGATTGTTCGGGGCGGCTAAATAAGTTGCAGATCCATCACTGCACACCCATATATATATATATATATATATATATATATATATATATATATATATATATATATATTAATTGAATAATTGAATGCAAATCCGATTCCTTATACGTGAAACCTGAATAACGACCACAATAATCGGTGCCTCTGAGGATAAATCATTCCTTGCAACAACGGTACAGCACGAGGATACTGTTTGAGCCCTGCTTTAAAAGATGTGCATAAATCTGTACCTTCGGCCCAATTACGTTTTGAAAACGATCTCCCCATGGAAATTGCATATGCAGACAACATTGACTTTATTGCCCTCAAACAAGTTAGTGTAAAAGACATCCAAAACGCTTTACAAAATCACCAACTGTACGTTAATATTGACAAAATAGATGTAACAGTACTGTCAAGGAAGAAAGATGAACGGAGAGCCACGAAAAAAGTAGGATCATTGATAGAAGCCATGAATACTTTTTTCACCCGGCCTGGACACAAGAAATTTCAAGGTAGACCACCACTCACGTCAATTCACACAGTCCTGAATAGAGGCCTAAAACGCCTCCAAAATAACAAAGAATTAAAATCAAAAGAAGACCTTATGAAATTAGCATCCACAGCCAAAAGACAGTGAGCTGTGGAAGGAAATGACACAGATGATTAGAGAGGCAGTCGAGGCGTCCCGGTCGGATGATTTGGAAGCGAAGGGCCTTAAGTCAACAATAATAATAATAATAATAATAATAATAATAATAATAATAATAATAATAATAATAATAATAATAATAATAATAATGATAATGATGATAATAATAATAATAGTAATAATAATAATAATAATGATAATAATAATAATAATAATAATAATAATAATAATAATAATAATAATAATAATAATAATAATAATAATAATAATAATAATAATAAAGCAAGGACAGGCGAAATTAAAATCGCTCCTTGTTGAAGCACCGTTTACGAATCTTTCCCGTTTAGGAGATGACCGAATTCCGAATCAGAGCGGGAGAGCAGACGACAGAAACGACAGACGACTGTCGTAAAATGAAAGGAAATGGGCGAGGCAGTTTGTGTTGTGAAATTTTCGTAACGGTGTTTTTGTTGTGCTCGCGGTGAGAGAGCAAGAGTGATAACCTTCGATTAAGACTGACTATCTTTAATTTTAGACGAGGAAGTTAAGTGACCAACTGAGACAGGAAACAAAAAATACAAATATTTAAAACATACATTTTTCGTGGTTTTTAAATGGGGAAATGGTTCTTGGCGATTTGTGAAAAAAGGTAAGATAATCACAGAGATCGGGAGGGTAAAAAAAAAGTAAGAATAAGAGAGTCTCAAACAAGACGTCTTCATTCAGAGTACTTAAGGCTACTCTGGACATTGGCTATCTCTGTTTATGTGATTGTTTCATGTTTTAATTTTTAAAAAGTTGAGATATCCTACTGAGCATCATATTCATATTTATATGATGAGCCTGAATTCGTGTGTGATTGCTCACCTCCACTGTCACTGCAAGTGTCCGATCTTGGACTGGCCACCAACCGCATATTACTGTTCTTTATTATTCACTATCTAATCATAGCTTTTTTATATTAAAAAAAATTGCAATGTAATGTGTCTTGTAATGTGCGGTGTCTGTAATTGGCATGTGTGTTATTGATATTGTTACTTAATTTATTGATTTGCTGAAATTTTACGACACAAAAGTTTACAAGATATCTTCATGGCAGTGGCTATTTTTACACAGTCCTGTAAAGACGGTACTATTTTTACAGTTCTGTATGATTCAGTTTATATATCGCAAATCCATTCATGGTATTTCTCTTTTCTCTTAAATAAATCACGCACCTTGGCTCAGGCCTCCGCACTGAAGTCTGAAGTACTGCCTTGCCTCAGAAATGTCAACTTCCTGATCTAAGATCTGCATTGATAGGTCTTTTTTGAGGATGGAATTTATGAATATGACAGAAGACACCTCGCTGCCCCTCCACCCTTGCAATTCCTCTCTCATGAAACACGCAGTAAGCGTGAACATTATATTTTATTGTAATTGATAAGAGGAAAAATGCCTCAATAGTTTCTTTTTAAAAAATTAATTTTTGTCACAGATTCTTGTGATTGTTAACATTAGAATTAGATAGAAATGGCCTTCTTTTCTTCATTTTTTTCTGATGTAGCCTATTCACGAAATTTAATATTAACTTAATTGTGTTAGCAATGGTCCTTGGTTTCTCTTTAGTCCCTTATTAATATTAATTTTGTAATCCTGACATTTAGGTTGCGGCCATTCAGACTGAATATTAATATTATTCTGTGGTTATTCAGACTCAAATTCCAATGTGCATGTGCAACAGATTATTCTGACTCAGTCTGGATAGACTCTCGTGACTGTGCAGTTTTAAACAGATATAATTTTAATTATTGATAATACATAAAATCAAATCAAAATTAGCGATTTTAATAACTATCAACAGGCAGTCTAAACCCGCTTTTTTTTGATGAGAAAGACAAAATCTTAGAACTTGAAATCCAGTTAAAAATTTAAAAGAAAGTAGTTAAGACTCTTTAAAAGTTAGTCAGTAACATCATAACACAATGTCCAAACAAAATCAGGACAAAAATGTTTACATATTCTGTAAAGCTGGACAGTCAACAATCCCTCTACAGTCTGAAGCAAGTGTATGAGTTGAGTCAGAATCAAATTTCTTCTGAACTCTTTTTCTATTTCTTTAAATATCAGTTCCACCCTCTGCCCATTGCCTGCACTGTGTCTTCCATCCCGTGTCCCCAACCCCGTGTGTATGCGTACGCACATTTGAGGAAGGCTATTCAGACTCAATCCGAATTGCCACTTCGGACAATTTAAGTGAGCTTTGTCACTCCTATTAAAAAGACAATTCGGTTATGATGTTATGCTTTTAAGTAAGATACTCGCAATATCGACATTGAGAAATTCAGTCTTGCTGCTAAACGATTAATTGACGATGTTGATACAAAATTACATGGTGTATTTGAATTGGAAATGTTAATTGATTCACAAAATGAGTCCATGATAATCATTAACTGGATTGAATTATAACTCTTTAAAAAAATATTTTGTGTTATTTAATATTAAATGAATCTTGACACCCAGTTCCATTCATTAAAAAGTATATTTTTCTAACTTTACAGTTCTTCTCACTGGTTATCGCCTGTGTTGTCTTTTCTCAAGTAAATCCTTCCCCAAAAAAATAAAGGGATTATTTTGTTTATTTTTGTTTACTCTTTCAGTTCTGAGGTTATATTCACAATTCCATCTCAAAAAGACTGACACCTGATTGAGACAGCATGAGAATGACAATTTTAGTCAAAGCGATATTCGACGGCGCAGCATCTCAATTAAAATACCCCCCTAGGGCCAATTGAATATTCTGATGAAAGAAATGATACCATTGAGTCAATTTATAGTACTTTTGTAGAAAGTAGGATTGGATTTCATTATTGTTTTTGCCTTTCAAGACCGCCTGCACTGTTCGGCCATTTGCCAGTAGAACAGATTTTGCTCTGGCCGCACAGTGTGGTCAATGGCTGTGAGAGAATTAAAATTTGATAAGGATAAATTGCTAGATTAGAGGTAATGGTCCTTTCCCTACCACATGAATTTTACCCATTCATAGCAAAGAAAACGAAACTGCATCATCATCATTGCCTTTTTCACTCTGGGTCAGGGTATAGGCCACAGACAAGGTTTCCGTCACTCTCTATCTTGAGCTAACTTTTTAAAATCTCATTCCATGTCTTATCACTTCTCTGTATTATATCTTCTTTAACTCTTCTCCATGTTCCCCGTGGCCTTTCCCTTGATCTTCTGCCCTGAGGGTTCCAGTCCAATACTCTCTTTGTTTTAGTGGAGTCATTCTTCTAAGCGTGTGTCCAATCCACCTCCATTGTCTTCTTCCTATTTCCTCTCCCACTGGTTTCTGCTAAAGAAACTGCACTTAACCGTAATATAGTCATCCATCCTATCCATTGAATCGCAATATATGGATTTGAAGCTAATTACGGATTTTTATACAAGTACTATTTTGTGCAGCTTATTCCTAGCCGTGAGTTTTGCAATTTTAATATTAAATATGTTTCAAACACGCTAAACTCGTCTTTAATCTCGTACACATTATGTTGTTTCAAATCTGTTTCATATAGATCCCTTTTTTTCCATAAGCAATGGGTTCTGTATTGGTCCCAAAGACATATATAAGAATTTGATAATTGATGATTTGAATTTTTAAATGTATTTAATTCTCTTCATGTTTCCTTTTTTCTCAACAGAATGAAAGGATGATTTGAATTCCCAGGATTTTTCAATCTTATTTAGGATGCTGCCATTATAATTGCCTCAATACCTTGGCAATGTTGAATCTTGTTGGCTTACACCGCGTTGCCCTGGATAAGGAAGGAGTGTAAACATTTCTTGTGATCTGGATAATATTTCTCGATCAGTTGACATCTTCATCGAGGATTTTCATATATTGATAGGAACTATGTATTTTTCATCATCATTGTCATGGATTTATTATCCAGTGTCTCTTTTGCTGTTGAAGGTAAGTCTTGTTAACTCTAATCTTTAATGCAGAGAGTAGCAAGCAGTTATTACCAGCATTCAACTTTACATTATAAATGGGATAAATATGACATGATGGACCTTATTATAATTCACAAAGACTAATTTATATCCAAATATCCACTGTTCTCTAAATTTTCAGCATTTAGTGTCCATATCTTATATGCCAATAGAAATATAAGAATAAAGTTGTAAGAAATGTGCGGCTTGTGGTAAGACACTCACCTCCAGACCTGTAGGCCCTTGATTGGTTATTATGTCCCTAATTTTGGGATTGGACCGTTGGTGAGTTTTAATTCTGGTATCACTTTCGAGAAACTTGAGTTTAAAGGCTTAGCAGGTCAGACTTTATTTGATATTCATGAATATCATTTTTTAAAAGGCAGAACCTGATGTTTGTAGTATTTTTTTTCATTTAGACTCGACCTCCCCCCCCCCCCCCTGCAAAACAAAGTATTCAATATTCAATAAGTAAATGACGGAACGAATTACTCTGCGGTTATGCGGTCTTGTGGAATGACATTGGCTTTTGGACTGGAAGGTCCTGGGTTCGAGCCTCGCTCGGCACATAGTTGAGTCCTTGGAAAAGGCTCTTTACTCACATTTTCTCACCGTACTCATGTGTAAAATGAGTATCTGGCCGTTTACGGCGTTGTCTCTGTCCAAAAAATATCGCCTAACAGGCCTCATGTCCCTACAAACTTTTTTATCACCATGGATGTAAGAATATTGACTTAAAACATAGATGCCGTACATTATGTGAAAGGTTTTCAACCGTTTTGTTAGCTGCCATTTACAGGTCTGCCATCACTTGAATTCTAATAGCAGTTTTATCATAGAACACAAGTTCTTACCTCTCTTGTCATTTGTGTTCTTACCTCTCTTGTCATTTATCCATTCATCCATTCTTTTGTTCTACTTTCCACCTTTTTATCATCCCCTTCTCTATGGAAAGTTGAAAAATAAAAAAGCAAAAAACGAAACTTGAGCTTTTACATATAGTGCAATATCCACTAAATGTGCTCAGAGCGCATTACAAGGGGTCCCTGACCAACAGCAACACGTAATATGTAGAATGAGACATACATGACGCCTGTTGGGCGATATGAAATATATAATTTTTTCCGACAGAGACAATGTTGTTAATGGCCAGGAACTAATTTTACACCTGAGTATGGTGAGGGAATGCGAGTAAAAAGCCTTTTCCAAGGACTGAACTATGCGCCGAGCGAGGCTTGAACCCTGGGCCTTCCTATCCGAAAACGAGTGTCATACCACATCGCCACATAGTTCCTTGATTGATTGGTTCTCTAAATATGTCCATTTCCCCATCTCCTCCTCAATGTTGTTTTCCATGTAGTTCTCTATGTTTCTTAAATGACTTTGATAATGGCACATTCTATGTTTTTTTAAATGACTTTGATAATGACACATTCTGGTTTCACCCAGACCCCAGCTAGAGTTCTTCATCTGATAATGGGAAACAGTCAAATGTGTGTGTATTTACACGCTTGGTCAACAACAGTTTTAAAACAATATAAGTGTTGGTTGTACCAGATGTTCTAAAGTAACTTGAAAATATTGAAATATTTAGTGATATGAAAATCTATTACCTATATTATAGTATTTCTCTCTTTAGTATTCCTCTGTGATAATGTGGTCTTGTGTTATTACACTCGCTCTTGGACTGGAAGGAGTTCGAGCCTTGCATGGATAGTTGAGTTCTTGGAAAAGGCTCTTTACTCCATCCTTTCACTGTACTCGGGCTTAAAATGAGTACCTAGTCATTAACAGTGTTGTCTCTGTCTGAAAAAATGGTAATATCGCCTAACAGGTGTCATGTCTTGTTATACATGTTGCGTGTAGCTGTTGGTCAGGGGCCCTTTGTTTAAAGTGCTTTGAGCATGTACTGTGGCTATTGCTCTCTATAAAAGCTGACGTTTTTTAAAAATAAAAAATTCATATAGACTTAATCCAAGTCTTCAATTTTTTAAAGCTCTGTAATTTATGATTAACTCTGACTTAAGGCCTTTCGCTTCCTAAACATCTGATCTGGACGCCTCAGCTGCCTCTCTAATCATCTGTGTCATTTTCCTTCCACAGTTCACGGTCTTTTGCTGTAGATGCTAATTTCATAAGGTCTTCCTTTGATTTTAATTCTTTGTTATTTTGAAGGCATTTTAGGTCTCTATTGAGGACATTGAATTGACGTCGGTGGTCTACCTTGATATTTCTTGTGTCCAGACGGGGTAAAAAAAAGTATTCATAGCTTTATTAGCTGGTATATTTTCATCTCTTCAGAGTATATGCCCAAAAAGCGGTCATCTTGCTCTAGGATTTGAATGGATAAGGGTCTTTTGTTGCATTTTTCATACATGATCTATGATGATAAAATATTTTCACTTTTTAGCATCCAAATCACTTGGACATTTTACTGGTTTTACATGATTTATGACAATATCACCATAGCCACATTGGACCATTTGTACATTGTCTTTTACTACCAATAAATTGTCTTTTTCCCTTTTTTCAAAAGGTGAAATTACCAATTTGCATTTCCTACATTCATTGGATTTAATCCTATTTATTTATATTATATATTTGTTAATTTAATTTATTTATTATTATTATTATTATTATTATTATTGTTGTTGTTGTTTTTGTATATTATTATCATTGTTTATATTATTTTCATTATAATTGTTATCATGATTGTTATTAATATATTAATTATTATTATTATTATTATTAATTATTATTATTATTATTATTATTATTATTATTATTATATTATTATTATCATTTATTATTATTATTATATATTATTGTTATATTATTTAATATTAAAATTATATATTATTATTATTTTATTAATATTATTTATTTATTTATTATTTTATATATTATATATTATTATTAGTTTCTTCTTATTTTTTGTTGTTGTCATTGAATAACTTACAATCATGCTACATAATGGCTGACTGTGTACAAATTATATGTGTATTTCAAACTATCAGTTGCTGTCTTGTCCAAAATTTGATTCATATTGATCTGCTGCTATTTTTTTTTTTTATTTTAAAGCGTTTGAAAACGTTTTATAATATTATAATATTATTTACTCCATAGACGCGTCTCTATCTCTCAAACCAGTAACGGTTCATGACAGCTTTGTTGATTTCGTTGTCATTAAGGTTATAGAGTGTAAGATTACACATTGTGAAAAGTGTCTATTGTCGTGATAATATAGGTACAGTAATAGAATAGAAATGATTCATCAATGACGTGATACGGATTTGAAATGTGTGTCTTGGAAGGGGGGGGGGAGAGAGAGAGAGAGAGAGAGGAGAGAGAGAGAGAGAGGAGAGAGAGAGAGAGAGAGAGAGAGAGAGAGAGAGAGAGAGAGAGAGAGAGAAAGAGAGAGAGAGAGAGAAAGAGAGAGCAGTCCCCCATCGGCGTCCAAAAAGGGTTGTTCTCAAACGATTTAACAGTCACAGAAAGGTCAGAGGTTTAAAAAAAACACAAAGCCCAAAAGAAAAAGATAATTGCATTGGGACTAATGGACCATGTGTAGACTTCGTGCCTTATCCTGTACAGCTAGGATAAAATAAATACCAATATATGTATTATATTGTGTATACTTTGTAAGGTTGCCTTACCTCTCCGCCCCCCGAATTTACAGCGTACAGTTAAGATGCGTGTCTATTTACACATCTTAAGTTGAAGTACCTGTGATATTATTTACAGGGCATGTAATAATATATTACACTATAGTTGTCAAGGGTGTCGGATTGGGGCGAACCTCTAGTGGGGTTGTGGTTGTAAAAACTCCTTCTGCACAAGAATAATGATGGTGACACACGATAGTGGTGCATACAAACAAGCAAGTCGTGACGGTGATGCAGTCGTGATATTGATATTGGTTATGATGATGATGATGATGTCAAAGTGGAAACTAAGCTGCAAGAAGTTGTTTACTGTAAAAAAAAAAAAAAAAAAGAATGACGATTCGACTTAAAAAGCAAACAGACAACAAAACACAAACAAACCTAAAATCTAAAGAAAAAAAACAACTACTCGGCTTACAAAAGACAGTGTGTGTGTGTGTGTGTGTGTGTGTGTGTGTGTGTGTCGCTAAGGTTGTCAATTTTCCGTATATTTACGGAATTCGGTATGTTACAAACCCACAGTATGTTTTTCAATCACTTGCCGAACGGCAAAAAGTATAAGTACAAAATGTCTTTTTATATTTGCCTCCTGAATTGGCAACCCTGTATTGTGTTTCTCTGTAGACGTTAATATGAAAAAACAATGGAAGAAGTTGATCGCATATTATTTTGTTAAGGAATATAAAAAAGCTTTTCGAGGAATAATAAATAAATACGACTCATTCTTTAAGTGTTGGTCATGGTATTTTTCGGTCCTATTAAATCATCGCCCCCTCGGGTTTAAGTCGGTTAACACAGATAATTTATTTACTTCCTGATTAGCCGTTTACTTAAGTAGATTATAGTCGACTGTTTGTATCTATTGCCCGGCCGTTCATTCGACATCTCTCTCGCTTTCTTTTTCTATATATCTCTGTCTCTCTATTGCTGTCTTTCGATCTATCTTTTTCTTTCTATTTATGTCTCTCTCTCTCTCTCTCTCTCTCTCTCTCTCTCTCTCTCTCTCTCTCTCTCTCGTTCTCTATCTGTCTACTCACCTACTTCCTCTTTATCTCTCTACCCTTCCTCTTTCTTTCTTTACAACGGTCATACGATCATTTCTATTCGATCCATAATCTTTGCGACGTCATTAAAAAAAACAACAACAACAACAACAAAAATCAAGTAAAAGACATAAAACAAACAAGAAAACGGGGTACCGGGATTGTAAATTTGGCCTTTTTAATGCCACATTCCAAAAACTTGGCGTTTTCTGTTTCTGTTTATTTATTTATCTTTTTTTAATATTTTTTTTTCAGTTTTTTTTTCTATGGCCGTTTGTCATGGAAAATGGATTTGTTATTTTAGCATTTTTAAGCAGTATATTATAATCTCTTAAGTTTACCTATCTAATACACAACTACAATAATGGCACAGATTTTACTAATTTTCACTCCGAAACTAGCAAGGCGTCGTGTTTGTTGTTGTTGTTGTTGTTCTTCTTCTTCTTCTTCTTCTTCTTCTTCTTCTTCTTCTTCTTCTTCTTCTTCTTCTTCTTCTTATTATTATTATTATTATTATTATTATTATTATTATTATTATTATTATTATTATTATTATTATTATTATTATTATTATTATTATTATTATTATTATTATTAATATTTATTATTTTATTATAATTATTCTTATTATTTTTGTGTGTCTGTCTCTCTCTCTCTCTCTCTCTCTCTCTCTCTCTCTCTCTCTCTCTGTGTGTGCGCGCGTGTGCGTGAATGCCTTCGGTAGAGAAAGAGAGAGAGAGAGAGAGAGAGAGAAAGAGAGAGAGATGGGGGAGGGGGATACAAAAAGAGAAAGGATTGGGGATGTTGGTAATTAGTTTTACATCGAGTGTGCATCAAGTTTGCGAGTTTGATATATTTATTTTAGTATATCGACTGTCTGTGTCTTTTGAGCATTACCTACGTACCTATTTAATCTCTCCGTTGACGGGCGTTGATTAAATGTATAAAGACTGAATGCAAGCATATTATTTCTAATTACTGCAAGAGACAGCGACCATCAAGATTTGCGGCTTTGTGGTCTGACACTCGATTTCGGATCGGAAGGTCCTGGGTTCGATCCTCGCTCGGCGCATGGTTGAGTCCTTGGAAAAGGCTCTTTACTCACATTCTCTCAGGTGTAAAATGAGTACCTGGCCGTAACAGCGTTGTCTCTGTCCGAAAAAGATTGTAATATGGCCTAACAGGGGTCATGTCTCGTTCTAAATGTTAAGTGTTGCTGTTGGCTAAGGACCCCTTGTAAAAAGCCTTGAGCACGTTTAGTGGATACTGCGCTATATAAAAGCACAATTTAAATTTAATTTAAGATGTTATAATCTTAACTGCTATAGATAGAACGAAGTTGACGTCACTCAGGTCTTTGATATTGTTTTTAATTTTTTAAAATTCATTTTAAAATTTTTATTTTTTTAATTTTTTTGTGCCATCCATCTTTATGAGTAATTCTCACTAAATTGTATCAACCAGACTATATATAAACCTTCAAGGTTACACATCGTTTTGTGTGTTTTGGTCCGTTATACTTCCGGATCGCAATGTTGTGAGTGTGAAGATGGTTCGTAAGTGATTTAGTCACAATGATTTATAGTAGCAGCCTTTTACTGTCCTGCTGAAATATGACAAGCAAAAAACAAAACAAAAGCAATCAATTAGACATCAAAAAACAAACATAGAAAAATAAACATCAACAGCAAAAAATAAAACGATCGACAAAAAAAAAACAAAAAAAAAAAAAAAAAATCCACATTTTTTTTTTCTCGGAAGATTTTGACATTGGTGGACTCATTTTAATCAGTCGATAATTTGAAGTAACAATTTTCTGGCCGAAATGAAAAACAAAGTATTTGGGGTTGTGCAGCGGAGTATGGAGTATTTATCTTTTAGGAAATATGCATTCGTCTATTTTGCCTTGACCTGATCAGAAAGAAAGATATATATATAAATATATATATAAATATATATATATATATATATATATATATATATATATATATATATATATATATAGAGAGAGAGAGAGAGAGAGAGAGAGAGAGAGAGATTGTAATCTCTCTCTCTCTCTCTCTCTCTCTCTCTCTCTCTCTCTCTTTGACATATCTGTTATTCAACTGCACAAAATACTTACGACGCTGTAAATAATTGGACAAGACAGCAAGTGTAAACGGAGGAAGACTGCAGCGGGGGGTTGGAGCAATTTTAATCAGATTGTCAGTCCAGATACATCCTCCCTATGTCTACAGACATACTGTGCTTCAAGGGCAATTTATCCCCCCCCCCCCCTCTCTCTCTCTCTCTCTCTCTCTCTCTCTCTCTCTCTCTCTCTCTCTTTCTTCATTCTTTTAAAGCATATTATATATTTTTATCCCTGACACACCTCATTGACCACGCCTCTTGTCTTCAATTTGAGACAGAAAATAACAAAATAATCCTTTTCATTGCGATTTTGTGTGTGTTGCTGTGTGTGTGTCTAGATTGTAATTCTCTCTCTCTCTCTCTCTCTCTCTCTCTCTCTCTCTCTGTGTGTTTTGAATGTGCTAAGTGCATCACATGTTCTAAACGGATATTTCCAATAGGATTCAAATTCAATAGTCTGGCGTCACGTCCACCCAGCTATCAGCAGCTTGGTTCTAAACAAAGAAAATCTGTACTTTTTAATATTCATGCTGGCTAGAAATTTTTCACATGTCATGTGATCAGAATTTATAAAAGTCGAAACATGATCAGAGTTATAATGTTTTTCTCCTCTGGATACACTTTTATGCTCGTCGTAGAAGTATTTCATAAGGGCGTCCGCCATTGTTCCGATACTTTAGAACCAGTTACTATGCGTCATTACGATGGAAGTGACGTCACGACTATTGAAGCCTATTCAAAGTGTTTCAAATGGACACCAATTTTGCAGGTCGTTTTCTTTTTACTTTTACCGTCAAGGAGGAAGCGTGCAGGATGCGCCAGGGGCAAATTACTATAAGTATGTTTTTTTTAGTTTTATTTTTTTTTTACCGAGACACTCCACCTGGTCCAGTCGACAGAAAATGTTGCCCCGAAGGCTTGCCTCAGGGTAACGACATTTACTAGGGGGAACATCACTAAATATGTCGTCTGTGACAGATGCTGACTTGTTTGAAATTTCAGGGGAGTTAAATTTACTTAGGCTTTCTGCTTACTTATGCGAAAAATGCGGCTATCTGGTCTAGTGGTATGGCACTCGCTTTCGGATCGGAAGGTCCTGGGTTCGAGCCTCGCTCGGTGCATAGTAAATTCCTTGGAAAAGGCTCTTTACTCACATTCTCTCACCGTACTCGGGTTAAAATGAGTACCTGGTCGTTAAAAGCGTTGTCTCTGTCCGAAAAATTGTAATTTCGCCAACATACGTCATATCCCTTCCTATATTTTAAGTGTTGCTATTGTCCAGGGACCCTTGTAAACCGCTTTGAGCACATTTAGTGGATATTGCACTATATAAAAGCTCATAAAAAAAAAAAAATGAATGAAACGAAATGATCATCTTGATAGTGGTATTTTTCTGATATATTGGTGCACTGCGATGTCCATAACACCTTCTTTCTCTAACCTTTGTACAAATATATGCTTTTCTTTTTAATTCTCTAACAATGTGAAATTGAATGCAAGCTTCAATTTATCATCAAAACACGATGAATGAAACACTACAGAAAAGCAACATTTACATTACCCGTATTCTATTTGGATTCTGCGATTTTTGTAGAATCAGTTCTCAACATTTGACTGTTTTTATTCGGTTTCTCTAATACTTCAGAATTTTTTATTTTTTTAATTTTATATCAAAGACACGATTTTACCACCTATAATATATCAACAGTTCAGGTTCAGAAGCGTTGAGTGGTTTGTTACTATATTTCTTTACTTGGATATTTGTTTTTGTTTTTTTTTTTTGTTTATTTGTTTTGTTTTGTTTTAATTCTAAATACTTTTGGATATTTAAACGAAAATGTAATCTGAGAGACGACTGCAAGTTTACATTATCGGTATGTAAAATTCTTCTCCCCAAATGTCACCCCTTTTGAAAAGCAGTCTTATATTGTTTCTTATGTTGGGGTTGGCAGCCCTATATATTTGTATGTATTGCACCACTGGTCACACTAAAACGTGCACATTACAATGGGGTTCAACAGTCGTGACGTCACTTCCCCCGTAATGATGCAGAGTAACTTTAACTTAGTAACTGGCTCTAAACTATCGGAACAATGGCGGGCGCCCTTATGAAATATTTTCCGACGAAAGTGTATCCAGAAGAGAAAAACATTATAAATATGATCATGTTTTGACTTTTATACATTCTGATCACAAGACATATGAAAAGTATCGGTTTTCTTTGTTTAGAACCACGTCACCGTTGCTGGGCGACGTGACATCATACTATTGAATCCAATTGAACGTCAAAAGTCAAAGGCTCACCGACACTGTATTGAATTACCTTGTATTTATGGATAGAATGAAGTTGACGTCACTCGGGTCTTTGTTATTGTTTTTTTGCCATCCGCGTTTATGAGTAATTCCCACTAAACTATATTAACTTTTAAGGTTACACATAGGTTTGTGTGTTGGTCCGTTATACTTCCGGACGGCAATGTTTTGAGATTCTTAGCCAAGCGCATACTATCTATAGATGATGTGTGGATTTAAGATATGAAGAGATTAACATTTTTCATTGTTCGTTGAATGACCAGATCAGAGATGTTTGTAATGTCATCTTGGACATCATAGAGTACTATAAGTATTAAGCTTTGAGCTTTTATATTGCGCAATATCCACTAAACGTGCTCAAAGCGCGTTACAAGGGTTCCCTGGCCAACATCAACGCTTAGCATGTAGGACGGGACATGACGCCTGTTAGGCGATATTTTTCGGACAGAGACAACGCCGTAAACGGCCAGATACTCATTTTACACATGAGTACGGTGAGAAAATGTGAGTAAAGAGCCTTTTCCAAGGACCCAACTATGTGCCGAGCGAGGCTCGAACCCAGGACCTTCCGGTCCTAAAGCCAATGTCATTCCACAAGACCGCATAACCGCAGGGTAATTCATTCCGTCATTTACTTATTGACTAGTGAATACTTCTCGGCTAAAAGTAGGGATGACACCCCACCCCTCCCCTTTGAACTTTTATATAGAGCAATGTCCACTAAACGTGCTCACAGCGCTTTACGAGGTGTCCCTAGCCAACAACACTTTTTAGTCCACAGCTTCAAGCAGCTTTAGTTTCAATACTGCCTAATTTCATGTCTTTTAACCCGGTCTGTCTATAGTCTGGTCTCTTTCGAATGTCACCGTTTGTTTTTCATTATTTTTGAATTAAGTATTTGGGGAATTTGATTAATTTACGAAATAAAACAATAAAACAGAATGATATTCTACTTTGATGTCATCAATGCTAAATTGTTTCTCCATTGAGTCAGAAGTGTGACAGCGGGGTGACGAATTGGATTAAAACGAAGTCCCCCAATCTTTACTGAATTGATTAAAACCAATCCCTTCCTGTATCGAAAACCCTTTTTGGTTTATATTTTATTATTATTATTATTATTCTTTTTTTTTTTTTAATTTCGAGGCGATGATAGCCGTAGTTAAGTGGAAACATAGTGGAAGGGGTGGGGGGGGGGGGGGGGGGGGGGGGGGTTGCTGTAGTTGGGAGATCCCTAGTCATGTAAAACTGTCAACCTTATCAATCAAAACACGTATGGCTACTCCAGCCATCAATCAAACGCCCTCTTGACTTTTATTTATCCCAAAGCCTGTTGGATAATTCGTCCCGTCATTTACTTATTGGATATTGAATACTTCTCGGCTAAAAAAGTTTGAATGATCCCCTTCCCCCTTGATGAGAAAGACCGGGGAAAGGACGTGAATGTTACACTACATCAGAGCAGTTTAGGATGTTTTATGTCGTAATAGCGGTAGTTAGTTTTTGGTTTGTACGTCATGTTTTACATCTAAAAACTTTTTTTTTCTTCTTTTTTCTTTCTCTCTCTCTCTCTCTCTCTCTCTCTCTCTCTCTCTCTCTCTCTCTCTCTCTCTCTCTCTCTCTCTCTCTCTCTCTCTCTCTCTCCCCCCCCCCCCCTTCTGTTACAGCTTTTGTGCTCGACTTTCGGTATATATGTCACAGTTTTAAAAAAAAATCCACAAGGACTCAGTTATGCGCCGAGCGAGGCTCGAACCCGGGACCTTCCGATATGAAAGCGAGTGTCATACCACAAGACCACATTGCCGCACTTTGATGTCGATCATTATCCTAAATAACGATAAAGTAATTAAATCAAACAATCCTTTTTCCTTGAGCTGACATGTCGTAGTATACCATACAAGTGTCGCAAGCGCTACAAAAACCCTTAACCAGTTAACTTCACGCAGTCCCAGATTTGAGAGTTTTTTTTATGAGGGTCATATAAATCAACCGATTTATATTTGAATGCCGAGTTTTCTGGCCAATGTCTAAATACATGTTTTTTCAGAGTACGGCATTTATCTGGTTAAAAGCATATGAAAAAAACAAAACAAACCAAAATCCAAAGCGTTGAAACCGATCACCCACCATTCATTGTCATGACAATACTAGTTGCTGTCCCGTCGGTTCTGGAATAAAACAAATAATGCTGTATGATCGGCATGACATTGGCCTGCCTGCACATCGATTTTCAGGCAAAATTATTATTGCATGTCGTCATTCCATTCCACTGGGTGGGTGGCGAATAAAGCAAAAAGTCGATCCATGGATTCTGATTCTGATTCTATGAGTAGTGTAGGTGTTATAGGTGAGTTGAAGATCAACAAATTATTATTCTGTCAACATTCGCTATAACTTGAGTGGTGGATGGCTCATAAGGTAGAGCCACGCTCTCCCCGGCGAGGCGGAGTTGTCGTACCAGTAAGGTCGCGGTTAAGCCCAATCATTCTCTATCGCCTTCTGGCAATGGAGAGAAAGATAAAGGGGGTAAATGTGACTCATATATAAGGGAACATCACAAAACAAACGACGTTTCGGTCTTTTGCCTTTATCAAGTAAACACTAAATCTGATCTAATACATATATATATATATATATATATATATATATATATATATATATATATATATATATATATATACTTGTAAAAGGCCAAAGGCCGAAACGTCGTTTGTTTTGTGTTGTTCCCTTATATATGAGTCACATTTACTCCGATATCAATATCTTTCGCTCCATTTTATTGGCTCATTTAGGCATCTCTATTTTTTGTCTTCTGGCCCTTTCCCAGTCACTTCATTTCTTGTTATTATCACTATAACTACAGCATCGAGGTAAGATTTGGGTTATCAATTCTGATTCGACAAGTAGTGTAGGTATTAGAGAGGATTTGAAGATCAACAAATTATTATTTTGTCAACATTTACTATAACTACAGCATCGTGGTAAGATTTTGGGTTGTCAATTCTGATTCTACAAGTAGTGTGGATGTCATAGAGGATTTGAAGATCAACAAATTATTATTCTGTCAACATTTACTATAACTACAGCATCGTGGTAAGATTTTGGGTTGTCAATTCTGATTCTACAAGTAGTGTGGATGTCATAGAGGATTTGAAGATCAACAAATTATTATTCTGTCAACATTTACTATTACTACAGCACCGTGGTAAGATTTTGGGTTGTCAATTCTGATTCTACAAGTAGTGTGGATGTCATAGAGGATTTGAAGATCAACAAATTATTATTATGTCAACATTTACTATAACTACAGCACCGTGGTAAGATTTTGGGTTGTCAATTCTGATTCTACAAGTAGTGTGGATGTCATAGAGGATTTGAAGATCAACAAATTATTATTTTGTCAACATTTACTATAACTACAGCATCGTGGTAAGATTTTGGGTTGTCAATAATAGCGCAGTAGTTTATTTAAAAAAAATAAATAATAACGATAAGTATTGAAATGTAAGCTTATTCGTCCTTAGTATTTCATTCATCGTGTTTCGAAAAATCAACGTTTAATAAATTGAATCTTACTTTTCAATACACATCGTTATTTTTATCCTTAGAGCTTCAATCAGCAACATTTTTATTAACGGTTTTTAAATCAGTTAATTGTCATTCTGTGGAAAGACACGTATTTAGAAATTTGGCCAGAAAACTCGTCCAGTGTTTACAGTAATCTCAAAAAGATGGAATTTTATTTGTAAAAAAAATGTCGATGCGTGCGTTTTCTCAAATTTGGCTAGAATTTTTTTCTCGGTTCAGGAGGAATCATCGTAAAAAAAAACAAAACAAAAGAAAAATATTATTGTGATATCTTCCGACGTGTACATATTTGCAAGTCTGACATCCGAATCCAAGTTTAACATTGCTGTAATGGACAGTGTTTTGCGTCATATTTTTTTTTTTTTTTTTTTTTTTTTTTTGAGATTTCCAATGAGCGCATTAGGAATTGTGTTATCAGACCTGCAAATAAGTGCCCCTCGACGTCTTTCTTTTTGCAATTTTCCACCAAACCCCCTCCCTCCTCCCTCTCCCGGGAGACCGAATCCAGTGGATTATGAATTATGTATTAACGATGATAACTTGATTCCTTTGTCAACATTTGCCTTGATGTCCAGGAATGCTCTTTGTAAACAATGATGGGCTTAAATTTCAGCTCCAGAGACGAAAAGTAGGGACGTTTCGAGTTTCCCCTTTATATTATCAACAGACAATAAGACACAACACACATGGTCGTGGAGGATATTTATACTACGGAAAAACCTCGAGCATTTATATAGCGCAATATCCACTAAACATTCCCAAAGGGCTTTACAAAGGGTCCCTAGCCAACAGCAACACGTAACGTGTAGAACGAGACACCTTTTTAGACAGAGACAACGCTGTTAAAGGTCATGTACTCATTTTACACATGAGTACGGTGAGAGATTGTGAATAAATAACCTATACCAAGGACTTAACTTTACGCCGCTCAGAGTGGGACTGGAACCCTGGACCTTACGATCCGAAAGCGAGTGTCATACCACAAGATCACATAGCCGCAAATAGACGAAATATAGTATTATAGGTCCTTTTACACGTAGGTAAAACAAGTGCGGCTATGTGGTTTAGTGGTATGACACTCGCTTTCGGATTGGAAGGTCCTGGCTTCGAGCCTCGCTCGGCGCATAGTTGAGTCCTTGGAAATGGCTCTTTACTCACGTGTTCCCATCGTACTCAGGTGTAAAATGAGTACCTGGCGTTGTTCCTGTCCGAAAAAAATTGCAATATCGCATAACAGGCGTCATGTCTCGTTCTACGTGTTAAGTGTTGCTGTTGGCCAGGGACCCTCTGTAAAGCACTTTGAGCATGTTTATTGGATATTGCGCTCTATAAAAGCTCGTTTTTTTGTTGTTTTTTTTTAATTGTTTTTTTTTAGCTTTGCTTCGAGACGTTTTTTGACACTGCTCGCTGATACATGACATGATTTTTGATAGCCACCCTATAATAATAACTGGGGAAGTTTTCTATCAAGTGTATGGCAAGGGAGATAACGGATATCAGTCTCGTTGATCTGTATGACCCATAGATTAGTGAGAGGGTATGACCGCTGCACGGTTGGTTGTAAGGACCGCCGATTGTCTTTTATCAAGATAGTAGTCCCATCCTATGTCACTGTCCGCTCCCTAACTGTTTTCACTATTGATTTGTGTTACTTTTGTTTTTGTTGTCTTTCTTGTTGGTTTTATTTGTTCGTTTCTCTCGCGAAAAGGCCTCTTAAAGACATATTTCTACTTGCGGTGACTAAAAGGAGGGGGGGGGGGGGGGGGGGCAGGCACGGGGATTGCTACATTTCCCTGAGGTCGGGGGAACAACCATTTTTGCCTTTTTGTTTCGCCTATATCTTTTTCACTGCAATGCAATTTTATTGTTTCACATTGACCCTGGCGTAGATACTAGGTCAAATAGATTCTTCTTCTTCTTCTTCTTCTTTCTTCTTCTTCTTCTTCTTCTTCTTCTTCTTCTTCTTCTTCTTCTTCTTCTTCTTCTTCTTCTTCTTCTTCTTCTTCTTCTTCTTCTTCTTCTTATTCTTCTTCTTCCTTTTTTTTTTGAAAGGAAAACACATTTTTAATGGGGACAGGCCACACCCTCTCTCTCTCTCTCTCGCTCTCTCTCTCTCTCTCTCTCTCTCTCTCTCTCTCTCTCTCTCTCTCTCTCTCTCCCCCCCCCCCATCCCCTACTACTCTCCCATGTCAAATCATTACTCTGCTATTTACTCTAGGGTGATATTTACAAGTTATTTAGCTGGTTACTTCTAAGGTAAATCCCAGGCCTCCACTCCAATCGTATATTTAATTTTTTTCACATCCTGGAATTTAAGGCTCCCAATACGTCGTTTTAACCAGCTAACTGCCGTACTCTGGGAAAACTCGTAGATACCAATTTGGCCCGAAAACTCGTCCTTCAAATATCGATCAATTTAAATAACCCTCATTTTGGCAAAAACTCTCAAACCTGGGACTTTAATCAAGTCCTCGCGAAGTTCCAGGTTCGAGTTTTTGTCAAGATGAGGGTCATTTAATTCAAGCGATATTTGAAGTGAAGGAGGAGTTTTCTGACCAAATTATGGGCATTTTATCATAAACGCACAGCATGCTCGGGACCAGCGGGAAAGTTCCGTTTGTTTTAAATTACTTTTTTATATTTAAAAAAGAAATTGAGCTTTTATATAGAGCAATATCCACTCAACGTGCTCAAAGTGCTTTACAAAGGATCCCGGGCCAACAGCAACACTTAACATGTAGGACGAGACATGACGCCTGTTAGGCCATATTACAATTTTTTTTCGGACAGAGACAACGCTATTAACGGCCAGGTACTCATTTTACACATGTGTAGGTGGGAGAATGTGAATAAAGAGCCTTTTCTAAGGACTCAACTATGCGCCGAGCTAGGCTGGACCCCAGGATCTTCAGATCCGAAAGCGAGTGTCATACCAGAAGACCACATAGCTGCACACTCAAAGTGAGGTGGCCTGTTGCCAAATCTTGCCGATCGTTATCTCTGCACAACCGTACACGGAAGTTAAAAATCAGTTCATAACAATGCGGCCCGTCCAGCTCTTATCACATTACCATAATATAATGGTTAATTATTTTTTTACTCTTACTAGTCTCTCATCCAACAACCAGATACACAGTACAATATCGGGATATCGACGTGAACTGCTGACGTCATATTTATGGCCTTCGTAAACAATGGCATGTCGTATTATTACACACTGCCCCTCGATTGCCAGAATTTCCCGGGGATAAAATTGAGGTGGACAAGGAAGTTAAAAATTGCACTCAGGAAGTCACGCCCACCTGCAGTAAATTTTATTTATTAAAATACAGTGAATGACATAATCAGTCGGATTGTGAAAAAGTTTGAACTGAGATATTGCCAAGTTTAGTTAGAAAAGGTCAATTTAAAAAAAAAAAAAATCAAAAATGAGTTCTTGTCATAAATGATTAAATTAACCCTTTTTGTACAACTTCGGGAAATGTCAAAGCTTAATTTCACTTCTAAATGTTTTTACAGCTTGTCAAGTTAGTTTGAGAAAAGTTACTGGATACCTTTCCTATACATCTGACCATAACTTCATGAAAAATCACCCGATTTACTTCAAATAAAGATTAAAATGCCCTTTCCACCACCCTCCATCCAAATACTTATAATATGGTAACATATCTCTATCCCCCTCTATCTATCCATCCATCCATCTATCTTATATCTTTCATACAAACCCACTCCTAGAAACACACATGCTCAATAAACACACACACACACCTTCCCCCTTTCTCTCTCTCTCTCTCTCTCTCTCTCTCTCTCTCTCTCTCTCTTTCTTTCTCTCTCTCTCTCTCTCTTCTTTCTCTCTTTCTCTCTCTCTCTCTTTCTCTCTCTCTCTCTTCTTTCTCTCTCTCTCTCTCTCTCTTCTTTCTCTCTCTCTCTCTCTCTCTCTCTCTCTCTCTCTCTCTCTCTCTCTCTCTCTCTCTCTCTCTCTCTCCCTCTCTATCCGTCTACCCCCACCCCTTCCTATTTTATGTCATGCTTGGCAGAAAGAACATCATTTAGACTGTCAAGAGAAACATGTTCGGATTGGCGATCCCATCAATTTTTATACATGGGGTAAAAGCTAAATTGCTCATGTCTCATTGCGTCATCAGTCATTAGGTTAAGGAAGACATGCCTGTTTAATGTCTTTCCCAAGGGTGTACAATTTGTTTGTCTGGTCGATTTCAAACTCAGACATAAGCTCACTCAATATGGTCCCGGTAACCTTTAAAAAAACAAAACAAAAAAAACACACACACACACACACACAAAACAAACAAAAAAAAAAACCCAAAAAAAACAAAAAAACAGGGTCATATACTGAAGGGCAGAGGGTTCCAGTAGCTCAGTAAGTGATGAACTCGCTTTTTTTTTTTTTCTTAGGCAAGATCATTAACCCCCAATTTGCTCACTTGGACAACATGAGTAATTCCTGTTGACATCAGACATCTTGTTTGATGAATTATTTATATTCCTTTGTGGAATGCCTAGGCGACGGTATCTTATGATGTCATGATGTCGTGGCGGTAGGGTATAATTTAAAAAAAAATAATTAAAGACTCTGGGGCTCCATGGTCCTGCCTGAACTTGTGACTCCGGAGGACTACTTTGCAATTACCGGAGGGTTAGAGTCTATCCTGCCAATTCAGTTTTATTTTGGAATCTTGTTACACCCACCAGTTAACGTTTCAGGAGAAGTGATTGTGGCTTGTGGTGTCCGGGGTCCCTCAACTGAGAGGGTGCAAGAATAGCCAAACGCCAAGCCAGCGGGTCGTAAAAGGCGACTAATGGTGTGTGACTCCCCCTTTTCGAGTCACCTGGTCCTCCAGCCTGGGGGTTGTCGAAGGGTTAACACCCCTTTCATAAAACTCAAATTGTTACAGAAACACAGGCGGACAAATCATATCCTTTTTCTTAGCTTGGGCGACCGACGAGTTTCTGCAATGACAGAATTTATGAAGGAAAGTAGCTGATATACAGATAAGTGATAAGACATGGAACGAGATAAATAAGTTAGCTCATGATAGAGCAGGATCATGGCCGACTAGAGTTTATAGGTCATTGTTTATATATTTTCCAGTAAAAAAGTGATTTTAAGCAATATGTTGTATAGTAATGCTGCGACAAGAACACAGCGATAAGATTTAAAAAAAACAAATAACCCCCAAAAAACCCCAAAAAAACAAAACAAATCAAAACAATAACAAATATAATAACAATAACTTTAAAACAAAAACAATAAATAATAAAAGTAAAACATCAACAAAAATGAAAAGAAAATTCACTGTTCAATGTTTATCCATCCGTCCATCACTGCCATTTATGCGTTTATTTATTTATTTATTTATATATTCATTTGATCATCCCCGGTGTCATCCCCTGAACACCCTCTCTCCCACCGCCCTTTGGCATGATACCTAAAATACCCAAAATATATTCTATGAAGAGTAGAGAGAATGCACGGTTTTATTGGATGAATAATGCTTATGCCACTTACAAATATTTTTTTTACAAATTATTTATCTATTCCATTAAGATGTTAACAGCTGTCGTCTCCTCTTTCCCCCTAGGTCTCATTGTTATGGCCTTCCAGTTGTCTAGCCGACGTAAGGAATCCCGTGTTAAGCTCCACCACTTCCAGCATCAGTTTGAGTTTTGAACCCAACCCATCGGCCACCAACTACACAGCTACCTTCAGTGTGTTCAACAGCCCTTTCCTCAACGACATCGCCTTAGAACCGCCTTACAACACATCGGACCGCCTTAATGCCACCTACTATGCTGTATCGCCTGGATTGAATTATACAGTCAGTCTCTATGAGAATGGGACCAGCATGGATTCCATTGTCTTCAGCCAGTCTATATCCACTGGTAAATCCAATTGATTTATATATATATATATATATATATAATATATATATATATATATATATATATATATATATATATAATATATATTGTAAATCATCTCTCTGTTATGCTTTATATTATTATTGTTTTACATATATATATAATTTGTAAACATTTGAGTTTGTTTCTCTAAGTGAGGACATGTGCTCGTGTCAGGATGAGACATTTAGATGATCTCAAACTAAGTCCTTTGAGGTGTGCTCTTGGAATCTACATCTGTTATCTATTTGAACTAATTCCTTTATGCCTTTCTTTTTCTTGGGTACTTAAATTGTAAGTCTAGAACTTTTTACTATATCATTTTCTTCCTTTTTTTACGATATCATTTTCTTCCTTTTTTACTGGTGCTGATATGACCTCAATGTGTTGCAAGCGCCGTAAAACCCTGAAAAACAAACAAAAGTGTCTGTGATATTCCCGTCCTCCTTATCTTTTGTCTTTTTGTTCTTTTTTTTCTTTCCCATCTCTAGTGCCTTTGGCTCCAATCGACGTGAGAATAGAAGACAAAGGGACAAATTATCTCCTCATAGCCTGGAATTCTTACCAGAATATCACCTACTCTTCTCATCGGGTAAGACGACGCTGAAAAGGAAACTGGAATTGACGTGTTTTCATTATTAATACTTTTGCAAAGCTGAATTTCAACTTTGGAGTTAATTCTCAGTGACTTTTAGCTTTGTATTATTACTTAACTTACTTTCCCCCTAACCCTTTAAAAAAAATTAAAAAATTCCCTGTATTCATCCCTAAGGGGATCTTTTTCTTCAGGGTCTATTCCACGGGAAGACTAGAATAACCCAGGTGTCAGTACGGCAAAGTGAGCTAAGGGTAGGTGACTTGCTCAAGGCCACATAATGCGATGGGTAGTCAAACTCGGTACCTTTCGGGAACGAAGTAAAGACCATACCACTGAGCCACGCTGTCTCATAACTGAAACAACCAAAACAAAAAAACAAAAAAAAAAAACAAAAGCAAAGCCTCCTTCCCCCCCCCCCCCAACCAAAAAAAAAAAAAAAAAGCAAGAGTGAAAAAAAAAAAACAACAACCAAAAAAACCCCAACAAAATCAAAACAAAAAATAACAAGGGGAAAAAAACATTTTAAAAGATGAAGCAACAACAACAAATACAAAAGAGCAAGAAAATTACAGTGCATACAACACCCCCCCCCCCCCCCCCCCCTCCCCCCTCCATGAATGTACTCACACCTTTTAAAAATAAAGCCTGCACATCTATTCTTTCCCCACTATTCCCAGATGCGTTATTTTTTGCTTTAGCCAGCTTATTGCCAGTACAGAATACGAGTACTACACACACCTTAAAGTGTCCACAACTCTTAATGGAATTTGAATGTCAATATAAATTAAGCTATTTTTTCCCCCCTATTCACTCTCTCTAAACTATGTTAATTTTGGATTTTGCAACAGACATGGTTTTGCCAGACCAATGAGTTTACTTACCGGTTGCTGCTATTACTGCATTTGAGTCATACTCACATCTTTGATAAAAGCATACACAACTTTCAATGAAATATATGAATGCATATATAAATTAAGATCCACATTTCCTTCTTCACAATCCCTAAATCCCTTATTTTGAGTTTTTAAAAATAGATTTTTGCTTTCAACAGACCAATACGCCAACTTATCAGATTCTTACTGGTACAGGAAAAGAATATCACAATGCCTTTAAACAAAATAAAGAAACACAACTCTTGGTGAAATATTGGTGCCAAGATATTTTTTACCACTCACTCTCTCTAACATATATTAATTTTGGATTTTGCAACAGATATGGTTTTGTCAGACCAATGAGTTTACTTACCGGTTGCTGCTATTACTGCATTTGAGTCATACTCACATCTTTGATAAAAGCATACACAGCTTTCAATGAAATATACGAATGTTTACATAAATTAAGATCCATATTTCCTTCTTCACAATCCCTAAATCTCTTATTTTGGGTTTTAAAAGATAGATTTGCTTTCAACAGACCAATTGTGACCCATCATCTCAAAACAGTATTATGTCGGGATGAACCAGATACTAAAAGTAACGAATTAAAGCTAAACTGGTCAAATATTTGAATTATTGCTATTATCATTTTAAGATACGACATTCATTCTCTTCCATAAAACATACAAACTCATTGCAAGGCTGATATTTCTGACAATAAATTCAATTTTCAGCATCTTAATCATTTCGACATAATACCATTTTGAGACGAGGGATCACAATTTGTCAGCTTACCAGATTCTTCCTGGTACAGGAAAAGCATGACACAAAGCCTTTAACAAAAATTAAGAAACACAGCTCTTGGTGCCATATCGATGCCAATCAAATTTATATTATATGTCACCCCTCTACCAACCCCCCTTTTTGATTATATGATCGCCTAACAGGCATCATGTCATGTCTTATTCTTTATGTTACGTGTTGCTGTTGGTCAGGGGACCATTTGTAAAGCGCTTTGAGCACGTTTAGTGGACATTGCGCTATATAAAAGCTCCACGTTTTAACTTTTTTTGCTTTCTGTGTTTTCTACAGATTTGCTTTTTAGATTATGATATATTTTCCCCCTCCATCAACCCCACTTTTTTGCTTGCTCGATCTATATGATTTATTTCCCCCTTCTACCAACCGCCCCCCCCCCCCCCCTTTTTTTTTTTTTTTTCTTTCTTGATAAATATCCTTTTTTTTTTGTGCTTATCAACAGATATACTTTCGACAGCCCACAGAGTCAACTTATCAGGTTCTGACTGGGACAGAATACGAATCGTACACATTACGGGGGCTCCAGCCAGGATACTTGTATGACGTGTATGTCACGGCCATTGCTTTTGATTTCAAGGATGACAAAGAGAGTCGGTCCTCAATCTCTGTCTCTTCCCCTACCTGTAAGTTGTTAACTAGCAGCTTCTCTCTCTCTCTCTCCTCCTTCTCCTCCTCTCTCTTCTCTTCTCTCTCCTCTCTCTCTGCTCTCTCTCTCTCTCTCCTCTCTCTCTCTCTCTCTCTCTCTCTCTCTCTCTCTCTCTCTCTCTCTCTCTCTCTCTCTCTCTCTCTCTTTCTCTCTCTCTCTCTTTGAATTTTTAGTTATTTGTTCTGTACAAATAATTTGTTTTAGGTGAAGGCCTTCTGGATCTTGTATCTTCGTCTGGTAGGGAATTTTTTTCCACTTGTTTTTTAAAACTTTGGGCGAAATAATAATCTGCAAAAAATTCAAATATAACACTGGTTGTGAAAAGTTCCAGGAAATTTCACCGAGCTGATGTGGCATCTCTGTAGTTATGGATTTTGCGATTTTGATAGTTTTAACTTCACCTTACCTCCTCAGTGCCAGCCCCACCCACTAATCTGACAGCCAAAGCTGAAAACACCACACACATCACAGTCTCCTGGTTACCCCAGTCTTCATCATTCCAGGTTGGTTATCATTGAATATCAGTTGTCCTTCAGAACCATTAGTCACATGGATCTGCAGTTTATCCCGGTTTATATCGCATGAAACGGACAAAAAACAATTGCTTACTATCCTTTTGTTAGGAGGCTAGTCTATTGCAAAGTACTTTCCAGCAGATCTTACAGACCCAGCTACCCAATCACTGTTGGGTTACTTCCTCAGTGCCAGCCCCACCCACTAATCTGACAGCCAAAGCTGAAAACACTGCACACATCACAGTCTCCTCATTACCCCAGGCTTTGTCATTCCAGGTTGGTTATCATTGAATATCATCAGTTGTCACATGGATCTGGAGTTTATCCCGATTTCTGTCGCATGAAATGGACAATAACAATTGCTTGCTATCCTTTGATAGGAGGCTAGTCTATCGCAAAGTACTTCTTTCCAGCAGATCTAACAGACCCAGCTACCCAATCACATTTGGATGGGCAGGGAGAGGGGGCAGAAAAAAATTTCCAACTGCACTGGGGATCGATCATGGTCCCTTTGAGTGGGAAAAGAAAGTGCTCTACAAATTTACAAACTGAGTTATTAGCCATTGGGACCCATTTTTGCAACAGTTAACACAAAAAGACGTCGTTATTAAGTTGGGTTTTGTATTTTTGTTTTTGAAAGTTCTTTAGAAAAAATTTAGTTTTCATCAGTTTTTCTGAGTGAAATGATGAAAAATAATTCAAAGACAGACAGTCAAGCACTCAAAGAATAGCAAGAATAGCTCTTTAAAGTGTTTAAAAAGTGTGCACAATTTTGATAGACAGATCTCATGTTTTTGTTTTTTGTTTTTAAGAGTTTTACGGTGCTTGCAACACATTTAGGTCATATAAGCGCCAGGTAGACGGATCTCAAAGGAAAATTCCACTTGAAGATGAATGGTGGAATGTTTATTTATATATTCATGGAAGAGAAATTCTATCTTGTTGTCAATGGATTATGATAAAAAAAGTGTTTTTTAGATGGTACATATTCTTCGTAGATCAAATATGATATATGTAGACCTGAATGTTTGAAATGTAAATTTCCAAACTGACCATATAACTACCTGTTGTTCAAATTGTCAAAACTCGTGTTGTTTCCATGGAGGAAATCGAAAGAAAAAATATTGTCTGTAAAATAATGTCTATCCTCAGTTCATTGTTCCAAATGTATAAAAGGATCATAGTCTACAATCCGACATGCAGTAAAAGCTCTAGGCTTGATAGATAAAAATCTTATTTTTTTAAATTGAAATTATATTTATTTACTTAATTATTTTTTTATTCATTTATTTATTTATTTATTCATTTAGTTAATTAATTAATTGATTAATTTATTCATTTATTTACTTATTCATTTATTTTTTATTTATTTATTTATTTATTTATTTGTATATTCATTTATTTATTTATTTATTTAATCATGAAAAACAGGACTCGTTTGAAGTGATATATCTGGTCCAAGGGTCCAACACCACTGCCCCTTGTCAGGAGTCCCCATGTAGTGTTATACCAGGACCCCCTGCTGGCCAAGAAGTCATCGTTTTCGTGTCATCTGTCAGCCACGGAGTAGCAAGCATAGCAGAACAGATCAGAACCTCAACTGGTAAAACTCTTTGCTGCTTCTATTTCTGTGCGCGGAGTTCATCTACTTTTATTTATATATTTATTTGATTATTTTTGTATTTATTTGTTTATGTATGTATGTATTTATTTATTTATTTGTTTGTTTATTTGTTTATATGACTATTTATTTACATTTTTATCTGTCTCATTTTTTGGGGTCATTTTCAGCTTGATGGCCATTGCTGATAAGATTTTATTTATATTGTCATTTTTTTTTCCATCATATATTTATTTTTACATTTCAGTTTTAAGTCTTATTTGATATCTACAAAGAATAAAAACAGTTTAGTGAGCAGTAGCAACAAACAACTGCTGCAAGCTGCAGCCGCATACTACCACAACCAGCACGAGCACAAAAACAACAATATTAACAACAACAACATCAATAACAGTATCATTTGCTACAGCATCAGCTACTGTGACCACTACCACTGTGATCACCACCTTCACCATCTCTACCACAACAACAATATTAACAGCAACAACAATAACAATAACAACTCCTGCAGCAGCAGCTACTGTGACCACTACCACTGTTACCACCACCATCACCATCTCTACCACAATAGCAATATTAACAACAACAATAACAATAACAACTCCTGCAGCAGCAGCTACTGTGACCATCACCATCACTACCACAACAAAAACATTAACAACAACATACAGACTATACTATAAGATCAAAATCATGACCATTGACATTTTTCATTGTGCTTCTTCCTTACAGAACCAGATCCTGTGGCCGATTTGAAAGCCAAAGAAGGTGTCCGGTCCTTAGAATTGTCCTGGAAGGTTCCCGTCAACGCAGCCATCACATCCTTCCACATACGAGTGGTCAACATACCAGACAACTCAACCAGAGAATTTACCAAGGGGGCCACTCAAGGCGAAACCTTAGTCACATTCCCCTTGACAGCCTTGATAGGGGGTAGCGTGTACAAGGTTTATGTCGCCGCAGAGACGCCTTATGCAAGAGGAGAACCAAAAACAGATGCGTTCGAAACCAGTATGTTGATTCCTGCTATGTTGAATTGATTTATCAGGGTTATGATTTTATATATATATATGTGAAATATCATCCCTAAACAATTTATTTTTCTATCATAGTGGAGATTAAGCATTGTTGATGTCTTGTGTCCATTTCCTTTGAATAGAAAGACTGTGGTTTCAAATCCTGCTTGAAAATAGATAGAAGTAGCCACTTTAATAATAATCTCTATTTTTATGCGGAGAAGGGCATTAATTGAAACATAAATTTAAAAAAAAAAAAAATTACAAAGGAAGGCTTTTAAATTGAACAAAAAATCCAAAGCACTTTCATTTCTGGTTTAAAGGATATTTTGCTCAGCATCTTTTCAATTTTTTTTTCTTCTATTTTTTGGGGTTTTTTTTTCTTAAAGAACAGCGGAGCACGGTTTTTGACTGCTTTCGGTTCATTGTTTGATTGTTCCGCTTGCTATTTTCGTTTTAAGCAGTGTAAATTTGAGTCAAATTCCTGTAAACTGGTATTATTTTGATTAATGTTTTCATTCAAATATTTTCTCGTATTGGCATTGCGTTTTTTCTTCCTACGTTGATGTCACATGTTGAAAGCAAAATTGAGGATTAAATATTTGGATATTATGTTGTGCAGCTCACGCAAAGAGACCAAGATCGAGATTTTGTTCTGTGATTGGGTAGCTGGGTCTGTTAGATCTGGCAGAAATACTTTGCGATAGACTAGTATCCAATCCAAAGGGTAGCAAGCAATTGGTATTTTCCATTTCATGCTAAAGAAACCGGGATAAACTCTGGCTCCATAGGCCTATTTGCTCTGAAGGGACTACTATATTGTTCAGCTATGTTGTCTTGTCGTATGACACTCATATTTTGATCAGAAGGTACAGGGTTCTATTCCTGCTCTGAATGGCGCATTGTTGAGTGCTTGGATTAGATCCTTTATTTACATCCTCTCACCATATTTAGGTGTAAAATGAATACCTGGCCGTTAACAGCATTATCTCTGTCGGAAAAAAAATAAATTATAATATTGCTTAACAGGCATCATGTCTCATCCTACATGTTAAGTTTTGCTGTTGACTAGGGATCCCTTGTAAAGCTCTTTGAGTATGTTTAGTGAATATTGCACTTTATAAATACTCAAATATATTTTTTTTTAAATATAAAAATATGTACTCATTAACTTTATTACTTATAATCCTATCCTAGTTCCATCCTTTAATATGCAAATATATAATTACCTTTATTACAGTTCCAGAACCAGTGTCAGGCTTGAAGGGAATGCCCATCAACACCACAGCTTTCCAGTTATCCTGGAAAAATCCAAGGCATTCTGTCATTGATGAAGTCATTATTACAGTCGTCAAACCAGGTAAATATTTCTATGTAGTTAACAAGAGTAATCATTGATCATATTTTCTGATTTTTCTAAATTGTAAAGCATTGCTTAACTCTTTCCAGAAGGCCATTTTCAAAAATATCCCCGAACAAATCCTGACTGCACTTTAACATCATCTTGTGCCGTGCTTGGTAGTGCTGGAGGTCATGGCTCTACAATCCTCTCTCTCTCTGTTTTGTTGGGTTTTTTTTGGGTTTTTTTTTGTTGCTATGATGGTGCTGCTGTTTCTTTCCATTCCCAGCCAGTCTGACAGGGAATCCATCATTTTCGCTCTGTGTCTCCCAGGGGATCTCTTTTCTATTACCTTTCTGGTCATACACAGTTTTTCCAGGCCCTCTCGTCTCATCACATGACGTAGGAATTTTGCCTGCTGTTTACGTATATTGTGTCAACTACTTTTTTTTTATACACCCAGCCTCTTTCAGAACATCCTCATTTCTCTTTTTATCCATCCATGGAATACGGATCATTCTTCTCTTAGCTGGACTGATAACGACTCCTATACTTGTGAAGCATATGCTCCACCTTTGGAGCTACCAGGACCCGCTCCGATGATAATTTTTGAAAAATCGGACTATAAAAGACAATGAAAACAATTAATAATGGATAAAAAGTCTTGATTGTTATTTTTCAACATTTTCCTTTTCAGACAGCACAGTTCTAGAGATAAGGGAAGACAAAGATACCCAGAACAAAGAGGTGATTGGTTTGGTGCCAGGAGAAACATACCAAGTGTCGGTTGTCATCCATACACCTCTCACTCCTAAAGTCAGCGAGGCCCTCAATGTCACCATCATTACAAGTAAGAGGGAATATTAGTGAACGAATTAATTGTTGGTCTTATACTTATATTCTGTATGATTTAATATAAATAGAATTTAGCAAAAATGAGTATAGCAACTTCAGAATTAGAACAAAATACTCAAACAAGGGATATTTCGGGCTCAAAATGCTTCCTTCTTCAGGCAACAAATACAATAAAGTGGTTATGAAAAAAATAATTGAAGATTGGTGAGAGACTAGGCTATAGTCACTACAGATATATCAGTGCTGTTGATTTTTCTCGGATCTGAGGAAATCTGTGATTTTGTAGTCAGAGGAGGAATTACCTCCTTTGAAACGATTAACTTTCCCACTGTACTGGCAGCGAGAGACGATGTGTTTTGGAATAAATAGGTGCAGTTTCCTACTCTCTAGAAGTAAGAGTATCAACGATAATTTATCATCTCAATTGCTCCAAAAGTGGGGGTTAATGCAGTAAAAATGGGGCTTAAAAACAATTGTTCGAAATTCCCACCTTTTTCACGTTTTATTACCATCAGCACTGGATAAATGTTAAAAACAACAACAACTTTAGTTTTGAATTATATTATTTTGTGTAGATTAATTTGATTTCCATTAATTGAATTAAGAATGATAAATTACATATAGGTTACAATGAAGTACCATATTTATTTATCATACAATTGTTTTCATTTCAGAGCCCATCAAACCAAAGCTACTGTCCTCAATATCAGGGGAGAAAGTTATTTCTATTGTTCTGTCTCGTGAAGAAGAGAGTGGTTCTTTCTCTTCCATTCAAGCATCCATTAATTCTGGCACCATGTAAGTCATCATCATAGTGCTCTCTACATCATCATCATCATTGTGGCTTATCCCTCCTTGATGTGGCCTCCGCATCTGCTAACCGAAACAAGCTTCTGTCATGCGCCATCCCTTTACATTCAGTCACTGGCCTACTCATCCATTCGCTGATATCTTGTGACGATCTTCTTCTTGGTTTCCATTTCCCTCTTTTACCCTCCACAATACCCTCTAGAAATTTTTTTTCAAGGGTGTCATGTCTCTTGATATGCCCCCCAAAAAAGCAAGTTTTAGTTTCTGTATCATCTTGGTGAGATATGGCTCCTTATTGCCCAGGGACTCTCATATTTTGAGTAGTTTCCTTTGCTGTCCAGGGATTGCGGAGAATTTTCTGGTAGCATTTCATTTCAAATGTGTTGATTTTATTCTCATCTTTTTTTTTTGATTGTCCACGATTCACATATGGTAGAATATTTTATAAGTTAAATGCATTTTAAATGAAAAGATATTGACCGTTTTGTTTTATATGAATTTATAGATGTATTCATATCAGTTATGCCAATGAAAACATTTTATAATCAACACATATGTAATTTCAATGGCTTATGGTCTGCTATAGAGAGCCAATAGTACCGTGAATCTGGAATTTATCCTGGTGTCTATACTGTGAAATGGACACTAGCAATTGTTTGTTACCCTTTGGATAGGATGCTAGTCAATCGCAAAGTACTTGAATAAAACTGATGGCGTCCATGGCTTTCTAAAAACTTTAAAACAAAAATGTCTGTCTTCTTTATCAATCTGCTTGTACAAATCTTTTGTGTTTGTTATGGTATTTGTGATATGGCACATACCGTACATATTGCCACAATATTCCAAATTACTTTCCACAATAAGAATGACTGGGTGGGGTTCCTAACATCCCATAGTTGGCAGGGAGATACTAACTGCGTCTTCTATCCCCCTATACCTGTCTACCAATTGCTTTCTGTCTTTGTTTTGGAATGAGATTACTTGGTTTTGTCCAGGTCCTGGCCGTATACCCTAGCTGGGAGGGAAACAGTCAAACATGTAGAGAGAGTTTTGGGATATGATATTTTTTGTCTTGTAAATCATCTCTCTGTTATGCACTGTATTGTTGTGTTTGCATATTATATATAAAGATTTGAGTGTATCCCTCTTAGTTTGGACCTTTACTTGTGTGTGGATGAGACTTTTAGGTGATCTCAAACTAAGTACTTTTATAGTGTGCTCTTGTAATCTAAATATTTTCCTATTTGAACAAATTCCCCTTTATCTTACCTTTTCTTGGGTCGTTTAATTGTAAAACTATAACTTTTTACTATCCCATTTTCTTCCTTTTTACTGGCGCTGATATGACCTTAGTGTGTTGCAATTGGTGTAAAACCCTTAAGAATGAACAAAACAAAACAATAAGAATGTTGCTGCTTGAAGCTCTAAAAACTTATTTTAAAAAACAAAATAACTACAAAGTGAATTATGATAATAATGAAGTTAAGCCCGAGCTGAGCTTCGGCTTTGACATTAATTTTTAATGGTGTCGTTTTGTACATTTCCCCCCATGATTCCATAGTAAATTACAAACACTGAACATCATCACTGTTTTTGTTTTTCTTTCTATTTTGTTTTTTTGGCGGTGTCAGGCAAACAGCCACAGTGGATGGAGTAATCACCTTTGACAAGCTGACTCCTGGTACAAAGTATGCCTTGGACGCTGTCACCATGAGTGGGCAGGAGAAAAGTGATGCCATCTCTGTCACTCTTTACACAAGTAAGGAATATTTTTCATCTTTGAAATCTCTTAAAACTATTGAAAGAGAGATAAGGGGGGAAATCAAAAACTCATTCTGTTATTTATTTATTTTCTTTACCATTATTATTATGATTATTTTCTTTTATTTATCCCAAAAGATGAGAAAAAAAAAAAAGTGGGAACAGGCACACAGATATTAAAAATTATACAAATTATGAATTTATCTGGACAATAGTTAGGTATGCAAATTTTTTCCAAGTTTCATAATGTGAGAGAGAAAGGATTGTTAAAATCTAAGAATCAAGAAATGGAAAAATACAAAATTAAAATTACTCTTTAATGACCCCCAATGCAAACAGTTTTGAAAGCTCAAAGGGAACGATGTTTTCATTATAACAAGATTATAGAATCATGATAATAGCTCACAAAAAATGAAGTTCTGCATATAAGCATGGTCTTGCCCCAACCCAAGCATCTTCCTGATTCCAGAGGGCAATGCTTATAAATAGAGGCTACTGTATAGACTTCAGCATCCGTTTCATCCTGAGAATATTCTGTGTTGAGACAACTGGTACATTATTGTTTTTTTGAGGATTTTCTTACAGATTGAAATTGCAACTGATGAAGCAACGTTGATAATTAAATATATTATATAATTCATTTTCTATGATAGCTTCTTAAATCCAAAACACGTCATATTATTCTGCAAAGTAATAAACAAAAAAAATACCAAACATGGAACATTTCGGGCTCAAAACTCTTCTTCAGCTAAACATAAATACACAACTTAAAAACCAGTTAATAGATATTTGTATTTGTTGTGTTTTTATTTTTATTTTTTTATTTTTGTTGTTATTGGTTGAAGAAGGGGTTTAGTCAGAAACGTTCTGTGTTTGGTATTTTGCTGCTTTTTTTTGTTCGAAGCTTACTTAGTTTTGTTTCTTACCTTTTAGAGTCCACAGCTTCTAGCTTAGTATCAATTCATTTTCAATGAAAGCTCCTTGAAACCCAAACAAATATAATTCTAAATGTTCTATCCTAATATAAAATTTAGAAAATAAGAAATAAAATAAAAATACCCTTTATACATCCCCAAGGGGAAATTTGTCGTTAGGGTCTATCCCAAGGGAAGACCGGAATAACCCAGGCATTAGCCGCAGTGCAGCGCCGCAAAGTGAGCTAGGGCGAGGTGACTTGCTCAAGGCCACACAATGAGGCGGATAGTCGAACTCGGTACCTTTTGGGTACAAGCAAAGACTACACCGCTGAGCCACACTGCCCCCTTGTATCTTATATCATTTTGATTTGTGAAGAAATCGTTCAGATATACCAATTTTCTTTTTCTCATTGTTAAAATGTTTTCTGCTCTATTCTCCAGAACCGCGGCCACCTCAAAACCTGGATGTCCAGGTAGTCAACAGTACCAGCATTCGAGTGGTGTGGGGAGTGCCAGATGAAGGCGGATACGACAACTTTATTGTCACTGTGGAGGAAACAGAGGGAGGGAGTCAGCAACTGGTTAGTCAGTATAGCCTAGTGTTATAGAAGGAATGAAATTGACATCACTCAGCTCTTTGTTATTGCATTTAGACAGACGTTTTTATGAGTAGTTCTCACTAAATTCTATCAATCAGACTATAAACTTTTAAGGTTACACATTATTATTATTATTTGATATAGCTCCAGTATCCACAAATAGTGCTCAGAGGCGCTTTACTATAGTTTTTTTTTGTTGGTATCACATATGTTCATTCATTCGACTACAAAATCAACACAACAGTCACACACATATCTTGTTCGAACTTCACATAGAATCACAATAAGCAGAATGAAAAAGATTGTTTTTTCAATGCCGTTTGAAGACTGGTAGACTTTAACATTGTAGGGTTTTAGGTGGTAAAGAATTCCATATGATTGGAGCCGAAAATGCAAAACTATGCTCAGCAAACTTTGTTCTTGGGATGTTTTTCTCCATTAGCGAAGAACTGCCGGATCACAGAGATCAAGTTGGTTTATATTCCCTCACAAGACATTCAAGGAATTCAGGTGATGCATGGTGAAGGCAATTGTAAACAAAACATGTGATTTTCTATATTATTCTTTTCTCTATTGGAAGCCAGTGTAGTGACATAAGGACCGGTGTTATATGGTCCCAAGGCTTTGTCCTTGTAACTATATGAGCAGCTTTGTCATCAACTGTAGTCTGTTCAGCGATGTTTTTGGTAGACCGTACAGCAGAGAGTTACAATAATCCAAGCGGCTGGTTAACAAGGGCATGGATAAATGTTTTTATGTTTCATCATGAATAAAATTTCGTATTCTGCATATCATTTGGAGAGTGCCATGAACCGTCTGACAGCACTTTGTTATGTGCACGCACATGTCTAGGAGAGTATCAAAATAGAAACTAATGGCATTGGAATTTTTATTAACGGATTTGCTGAAGGACAGTTGGTCAATTGAATTTTAAAAAATAAATAAAAATAGATGTATAAGTAGATAAATGAAATTCCCTTTATTCATTCTCATGGCAAAATTTTTTTTATGTTCTATCTTGAGGAAAGATAGATAACCCAAGCATTAGTGACACAACTGAAGCAGTAGTGTCTTCATGTCGTGCAAACGTTTGATTGTCTAACTGAATTGAGTTGTTTCTTGATATGGTCTTTGTTTCCTGAAGGTGAAAACAACGTCTGAACTGGAGGTTGACTTTAATGGTATCATGGCTGGTACGACTTACAATGTATCTGTAGTTACGGTGAAAGGAGACCAGCAAAGTTCTGCCTTACAGGAACAGAATACAACAGGTAAGGACTTTGGAATGGATGGGTGCATGGGTGAGTGTATGTATGGATGGATGGGTGGGGGGGGGGGGGGGGGTATGGATGGATTGATGGATGAGTGTGTGGGTGAGTGTATGGATGGATGGATGGATAAGTGGTTTGGATTAAATGGAAGAAAATCTTCACTGAATGAGTGGGACGAGTTGTTTTTGTCACTATTTTTCTAATTAGAAATTTATTTTGTGTACTTATTTGCCAAGACTATCAGAGCTTTTATTTATTAATTTTTTTTTTGTATTTTTTTTTTTTTTTTACTTTAAAAAATTATCTATACATATATGCTTTATCTGTGCACTTTATGCTCTCTCTCTCTCTCTCTCTCTCTCTCTCTCTCTCTCTCTCTCTCTCTCTCTCTCTCTCTCTCTCTCTCTCTCTCTCTCTCTCTATATATATTATATATATATATATATATATATATATATATATATTTTTTTTTTTTTTTTTATGTTGATAGAAAAAAGCAAAACAGACACAAACTCTATTTGTTAGCAGCCATTGTTGTGCTCAGTTTGGTGTTCATGATTTAAGCCAAGAGTTTCATTCAAAATTCTTTTGTCCTTACCTTTTTAAAAAGAATATTTACATTCTGTAACTGTTGCTTCTTTTGAATCTGCTGTTCCTATTGCTCTTCCACTACCTCTAATATAATCACCACATGACATTACTGCTACCACCACTACTACTATCACTACTATTTCTGCGGTTTTAAATGGTTACAGAACTATAAAAAAAAACTTACAAACTCCATGTGACTAAGTTAGAGCCAAGAGCGCATAATAATCTGACATTTTTATCGCTTACAATGTTTCTATTCGTTTTTCAGTATTTTTCTTCTCTTTTCTAGTTCAAAAGAATTTTTTTAAACCTTTTTTTGTATTATTTATTTATTAATTATTTATTTATTATTATTATTATTATTATTATTATTATTATTATTATTATTATTATTATTATTATTATTATTATTATTATTATTATTATTATTATTATTTATTATTATTATTATTATTTATTTTTTTGGGGGGGGTGGGGGGGGCAACATTTTATAATTCATGAACTGTTTGAAAATGATAAAATGTCATGTTTAATACAGGCCTGCCAAGTTTACAGATTTTAACCATCAGTGTATACCAACATACACATATTAACAGGTCTGCTAACCTGCATTGTTATGTCCTCATGATTGTGATTGGAGTCACTCTCAAACCAATGCAATATATTCCACCATTCCAGCAATATAAATCAAGTCCATAATCGCACTCAGTTATCAGACCTATTGATATGGACATATAGGTATAAACTGATTGTGGCTACATTTTTTTCTTTCTTGAAATCTGGATCCACCCCCCTCCCCCTCCCCCGAAAAGAAACATTATTTGTTTAGTTTCATTACCTTTGGCAGGCCTGTCAATGTATTGTGTGTGTTTTCAATCCATCCCGTTGATTTCCATTATTTAATATTTTAAAATTAAAAGCATGTGTACAAATCAAATGTATGGAGTCTTGTGGAGGCTTGTGAACCAATGAGTCGCATTCATTCCTGCTCGACTTTTACTCCATTTTACCCTGATTCAAGCCCTTTTCCTTTCCCTTCCATCTAACAGTAACAGTCTTCTACCCCTTATCCTTCCTGATGGATTGAGTTTTGCATCCCGATCCCAAAATCCCATGTCAAATACAGTCACGTATTTATAATTTGAAACCTCAGTTCACAGAAATTTGTCAGCAACTTCATCATTATAATGAAAAAATTGAAATTTTTTTTACCCCAGCTCATAATTTGAGACTTCTGTTTTTTGAAATTTGGATTATAGAGATGTGACTGTAACCCAGTAGTGCCCAGTTGTTAACTGCTACCTGGTGATTGAATTATTTTAATTTCCTATTTATTTTTGAAAAAAAGAAAAATTCTGAACAATTAACGTGTCCTTTTTTTTTTTTTCTTCTAAAACATGGAAACATGTATTGGCTAAAAGACATTGTTGATTTTATTTATTCTGTAAAGGAGGAGACCATTTTTGATGATTTTTTTTTTATTTTGCTTTTTTTCATTTGTTTTTTCATCGTTGTGCAGCTTTGTGATCTAGTCGTATAACTATACTCGCCTTTGGACGGGTTGATCCCAGGTTCGAGTCCTGCTCTGAGTGGTACAAAGTTGAGTCCTTGGAAGTCTCTTTACTCACATTAATTATCTCACCATACCAAGGTGTAAAATGAGTTCCTGGTCATTAACAGTGTTGTCTCGGTCAAAAGAAATTTGTAATATTCCTTACACGTGTGTCATGTCTTGTCCTACATGTAAAGTGCTACTGTTGCCAACGGATGAATTGTGAAGCACTTTTATCATGTTGATTGTGCTATATAAATGCTTAAGTTGGCAGAAGTATCTCTGTGATTAGTGAAAGTGTAATCCAATTATTCTTGCCCACGACTAAATCCACAAACTCATATAATATGTCCAAACAAACTCAACTTCACCCAGCTCCCCTCAGCGTCTCAGACATCCGAGTCTCAATCAGAGGGATCGATTCCGTCACTCTGACTTGGAACCCTCCTGTCGGGTCGCATCTCAAGGGTTATGCCTTGACCTTTGACCTTACCAACGTGACCCTTCTGGAGCTGCCGGCGGCCACCACCCAGTACAAACTGGAAGGGTTAGAACCGGACACCAATTACACTATACAGATCTTCACCTTTGCCATACGGCCGGATGACGGTGTCAAACTGTACAGTTCACCCAGACGATTTAACTTCTCTACTTGTATGAAAAAAGATTCTTTGCACTTATTTTTTTTTTCTCTTTAAAAAAAATTTATTTATTTTTTTAAATGTTGTTTTTGATAATTCAATTTTTTTGGGATAATGTTTGGTCTTGCTCACGTTATATGTATATATGAGGCTGTCTGAGAACACCCGGGAAGATGTGGCAAGCTTTGATTCGAGATATGAGCCAAAATCGAAGATAAAGTGTTTCCCATAGCAACAAATTTTATTCAGAAAAAAATTCATAACTTGGGTTCTAATAGACATAGAAAGAAAATTTAAAGTGGTAAATGATCAGAAAGATGTGGTCTACACCACTGCATACATAACTCAATTTATGAAATTTGCGCATCTTTCCGGGTTTTCTCAGCCAGGTTTTTATAATTTTATTTATTTTGTGAGTATTTTATAGAGGTGTTGGGCACAGATAGGTAATGTTTGATTTGAGAATGTGTTGTTTTAATATATTTTTTTTTGGTTCCAAATGTTGTATTTTTATTTTAACATCATTGGTGAAGGTGCATTCACTAATGTCAAGGATTTCTAAAATTGATGTTGTTTTTTTAATTTTCAGGACGACAATTCAAATCGCATTAAAAGGGATTTTTATAGACAAAAAAAAAAAGCAAACCACCCCCCTCCCCCCCAGAAATAACAAAGAACAAACAAACACGAGACAAGAAAATAACCCACACGTTTCGTATGCAATTATATTTCTAAAACTAGATAAAACCATTTATTTTTGTTTTGTTTTATTTTATCTTTCCTTTGAGAACTTTGAATTTCATTTATCAATTTTCTATTTTCCTGCTTGTTTGCCGTTTTTATCAATAAGTCTAAATTTAGTGATTTCGACAGGACAACTCTAGATAAATTGCAATGTTAAGTTATTTAAATAGACCTTCTGCTTGGATTTTCTCACCTCACTCATGTGTAAAATGAGTACCTGGTCATTCACAGGATTGGTCTGGCCAAAAAAGTTTTATATTGCCTTAGGGGCATTATACCTCAACCTACATGCTAACTGTTGCTTTTGGTAGGAATCCCTTGCATAGTGCTCTGAGCACATAATTTAGTGGATATTGAGTGTATAGAAACCCAAAAGTTATTGTGCTTTTTTTTTTTTTCTTTTTAATCATCATCATTTGTATCTCTTAATTATATTGGAATAGAAGACTGTGTATTTTACAAAGTGTAATTTACAAACTGCAACTCTCATATATTATTTAGCCATCCCATTTGATCTTGGTAAGTAGTATTGATCTGAGTAATGGAACAAGTGCTTTCCTCTTTTGTTCAAGTGGATGGGTAAAAGTATTTTATGTTGCAGCTAGACGCTTCATCGGCTGTCGTTCTGAGTCTAATGAAGTTACATGTGTGAGGTTGTGCAAAAAGGTGGCTTTTGTTAGGCTTCGACAAAAATATCAAATTAAGAAATTAGGAAGCAGGTACCGATGTAAGATAAAGATCTGAACAAGTGTGTATGAAACAGTGCCAAACAACCCGAGCATGAAAAATATAAGGAAAAAAACAAAACACTCCTAGTCGAGGAAGACTAATTTTTTGGGATGGTATATTTTTTTGTGCGGCTATGTGGTCTTGTGGTATGACACTTGCTTTCGGATCAGAAGCTCCTGGATTCAAGCCTTACTCGGCGCATAGTTGAGTCCTTGGAATAGGCTCTTTATTCACTTTCTCTCACCGTACTCAGGTGTAAAATGAGTACCTGGCCGTTAACAGGGTTGTCTCTGTCCGAAAAAATTGTAATATCCCCTAACAGGCGTCATGTCCCGTCCTACATGTTAAGTGTTGCTGTTGGTCAGAGACCCCTTGTAAAGCGCTTTGGGCACGTTTAATGGATATTGTTCAGCTCAATTAAAAAGCTCAATTATTGTTTTTTTTTTTTTGTGTGTGTATTTTTCTTCCTTGCTATGTCGGGCTCCATTTCAAATACACTTGTTCAGATCTTTATTTTAGACATCATTGTTGATGAAATAAAGAACTATGGAAGATTATACCCTTTTTATCAGTTTTCTCTGGAGAATCAATCCAAAAACGAAAGGTTTGAAACCAAACGAATTGCCAGAAAAGCTTCTCAAACTCAAAATGTGATTAAAAAAATGTGGACAAAGATGTTGCCATATCGTGTGTGTGACCCACTGTCCCAATGTAGTTTTATGTCGGGGTGAACCAGCCACTGAAATCGGACTTAAAGATTTAAATTATGGAATTTTATTGGAATCTGTATGCTTCATTGAGAAGAATAGGTATTTATACAGTCGTGTCTCTCCAGTCTGGACACCTCAGTTCCCAGCATTTTGCCTGGATTACAGAGACATCTGGATAGTGGAATCAGTCTCTAAAAAATAAAAGTAGTCCTTCTGAGCCATGGGGCCGGTTTCTATAGCGTAAAACAGACAATAGTAATTACTTGCTACCCTTTGGATAGGACACTAGTCTATCGCAAAGTACTTTCCACCAGATTTAACAAACCCAGCTACCCAATCACTGCTGGGTGGACAGGGGGGTCAGAAAAAAATCTCGACTGCACCTGGGATCGATCTCGGTCCCTTCGATTGTGAAGCAAGTGCTCTACCAACTGAGCTAATAATGAGCTAATAAAACCCATCAATATCTAAAGTGTACAAATAAAGAAGAAAAAAAATTTTGGGACCTGTCTGGACAATGGAGACATCTGGATTGTAGAGAGACGGGACTGTAGTTCTATAAAAAACTTAAGTGTAAGTCTTAAATCTTGTAATTCTAAACGGTTTTGTTTTTTTCTCTTTAAATTCAATTGTCGGGATCTGGTTGATTCCGACATACAAGTACTTAGTGGTGGGCCATACATTTCTGTTTGCCAATAAAGCCATGACTCGATAAGAGGGTTTGCCATACCTCGTTGGAGTGTTACAAAACCTACCATTTGGCATAACCTGATTGACTATCTATATTCCAAAGTCTTTTAGTTCCATCATTGTGTGTGTGTGTGTGTGTTTTTCTTGGTACAAGAAACAATGCATGTTCCATTATTGATTTTGTTTTTATTTGTTAATTTCGTTGTTTTCAATTTTTTTCTTCAGTATTCTTTAACTATCTCTTTCATTCTTTACGATATGAATGATAACATTCATCATGTGTCCTAAATGCTGTGATTTTCTTTCTTTCTTCTTTTTTTTCTTTTTCTTTTTTTTTTTGGTCAGGCCATCAACATAAATGTGTTTCAATGAATTTTAATTTTAAACTACTAAAACTTATGGGCTGTGTAGAGTATTGAAAAAAATTTACAACAATGAATACAGCGATGGAATGTATAAATCTGTTTTCAGTCCGATGTGTTCCGTACAAAGTATTCTGCTCTTTTTTGAAGCTGTTTTATTCGCTATCTATTGTATTATTTGATAGAAGCCTGTAGTGTTTCCAGTTATTTATTAAAAATGTCTTAATCATAGTTTGCCAAATTCTGTATTACATTTCTTTAAAAATATCATTTTAGCTTCTTATTCTCATATTGGTGGTTTCATTTTTAGTATTATATGACGGTAGTAAACCTCAAAATCTTTAGAAGAATCCTTTGTTTCTGTTTAGTAAAGTGGAAATTGATGTTATATTTTAAAACCCATGTCATGTCATCATCATCATCATCATCATCATCATTATCATCATCTTCATCATCCTCATCATCATCATCATTGTTATCATTATCGTCATCGTCATCATCTTCCTCATCATTGTCATCATCATCACCATTCATCTTTATTCATACACTCATCATTTATGTAAAATTATGTGAACAATCTTTATCATCTCACAACACAAATAATTTATTTAAAAAATATCCCCTCATCGTTTTCATCATTTGCATAGCATCTATCAACCTTCTTCAATTCTTTGCCTTGGAAAGTTTAATAGTCTTTTCCTCCACACATTTCCATGTCAACCACCCCATCAACATCAGCGATTTTTGACGCATGATCAATCCCATTATAAAACTGCATGATATTTTCTACATCTATTTTCCATAAAAGTCTAGCTTTTTTTTTCTATTGAGAAAAAATATCTTGTTTTTCTTTTTTTATCAACATGCTGATTGCATGCACGTGCCCTGCTCCTATTGTATCGTAATTTGAAATGGTATGATGTATTAAATAAATCAAGATATAAAGTTAAATTTATATATAAAAAAAAGGTTGTATGGCATACGTTTGAGTTGTTATGATAATCACATTACTGTCTGCATCTTATGCATACAAGCTCAAAAGATAAGTTTAGGCCTCAGGCCAATCAATTGTTACTTGTTGGAAACATCTTAAAACAGCCTTTTTGAAATTCACTGATTATGCATGTCATCTTTTAGAATTAATGATTTCCATCAATAATTAAGTTTAATTGAATACTTAATGATTAAGTCTCGTCAAAAGATAAACATATCAATAAATAAATTTTAGAATGATTAGTGTCTTTCGTATAGAAGTTTCGAAAGCTGATACCAAGAAACTTTACTTGCCTTTTTAATTTTTGTGTTGTTTTTAAAATTACAACTGCCCATGAAATTGGTGATGGTTTTTATATTTTAAAAGTTATGCACGTTTCTTTTACCCTTATAAGATTTAACTTGATTTATTACACAAAATGTTGAGATTTCAGATCCATGTAATACCATTAAAAGAGCAAGAAATTTTAATTTTCATATTTTCTCATAAATTGTCATTCATAATGTATAATGCTTTCTTGTGCAGTTCATTTTATATTTTAGATAAGTGTATATTAAAAAATTATTTTAAAAATTAAATCATTGATTTTATTTTCATCGTTGAAATATATGGGTTTGTCATGAAAAATCTGTGGTAATATACTGTAATCATTCAGATACGAGTATGATTGATGTCGATATTTGTGATAGTCAATAACAATTTTGATTTCTTACAGTTACTTGAATATCACATCATGTATTGAAAGGACAATATTGTTTCCTAGTTAACTTTTCAGAAGATAAGATATACTTCTAGTAGCCTTCAAACATTTTAAAAGATGGATTTTTCACGGTTGTTTCTTCAATATCACATCATGTATTGAAAGGACAATATTGTTTCCTAGTTAACTTTTCAGAAGATAAGATATACTTCTACTATAAGCCTCCAAACATTTTAAAAGATTGTTATTCTTAACGTTGCTTTTCAAGCATATTTTGTAGTTAAATTCAAATCAGACTATTATTCTAAAACACCGTAAGTGTTTTGTTTCTATTTCTACTTCAAATCAGTCTTACACTTTACGTGTTATATTTCTACTTAGATCCCGAGTCTGTGGCAGCGTTACAGAAGGTGGACGCCTCACAGAATAGCATCACAGTCAACTGGACAGATCCAGCAGTAGGAGACTTCAATCTCTACAATTTGGGCATCAAGGAAGAGATCTCTGGAAGGGAGTCGAGGCCTTTGTTTTTACCCAGGTGGGACTTGTGTGTGAGTGTGTGTATCGACTTTTGATATCGTCATCTGGGATAACTTTGCCTCTGTGAATTCGGGGCATATTGATTAATCTTAGCTTTGTTGCAGTTATTATACCCGTTAAAAGATTTGCATTTTTAACAAAGGAAATAATTGCCACAAAACTTAACAATCTCTTATTGGTCCAAATTTCAAGAGGCAAAGCTACCCCAGTTGACGGTATTATCATTTATTGTGTAAAGGTCGTTTGAAAGGTGTTATGAGATTCTTTCACTTGAGGATTTCATAGAAAAGGCTAAATTTATCTCTACTGCAATCGTTATATATGCATGGGAAACAACCCTGTAATACTATTGCCTTGATCTTAATCGATTATATCATTGAGTTATGTCCTTTGAGCAGTAGACATCTGTTACCGTGTCGTTACTGTTGTCACTGTGTAGATCTTGTTGGCACAGATATGGGGAATGGAGTCAAAATGTTCTCTACCCGTTTATTAAGCATTACTTATGACTAGAACCCAACCTGGTTTACAATACTGGCCTGTAAATCTTCCGACTATTGACAGATTTCCACCAGTACTATTTTGCTCGATATATTCTGTTAGGTGCTGACATTTAAAAAAATAAAATAAATAAAAGTAAAAATAAAATTTGTAACGTCAAAAGACTGAACCAACAAAAAAACCAACAAAAACGAAAATTAATGAGTTTTATTTCTGTCTGAAAAAAAATAATAAATTGTAATATCGCCTAACAGGCATCATGTCTCATTCTTCTTGTTAAATGTTGCTGTTGGCTAGGGACCCCTTGAAAAAAGCTTTGAGCACGTTTAGTGGATATTGGGCTATATATAAGCTCAATTTATTTATTTTTTCAAAGTTCATACATTATTTCTCTCTTTCTTTCTTTTTGTTGTGCCAGATCTCAGACAAATTACACGTTTGAAGGACTTCTTCCTGGCAAAGTGTATCTGGTGGCCATTAGGACTGTGTTGAGATTGTCATCGGGGAGACAGAGATACGGAATCCTGGTCAGATTGAGGGCCGTCACTAGTGAGTATTTTTTGTTCGGGTCTTGATGTCAACATGGCAAAAATGTGTTATCGTTATAATAATAATAATAATAATAATAATAATAATAATAATAATAATAATAATAATAATAATAATAATAATAATAATAATAATATGATGATGATGATGATGATGATGATGATGATGATGATGATGATGATAATAATGATAATAATAATAATGATAATAATAATAATGATAATCATAATGATAATCGTAATGATAATAATAATAATAATAATAATAATAATAATAATAATAATAATAATATTAATATAATAATAATAATAATAATAATAATAATAATAAATAATAATAATAATAATAATAATAATAATAATAATAATAATAATAATAATAATAATTAATAATGATAATAATAATCATAATCATAATCATAATAATAATTAATAATAATAATAATAATAATAATAATAATAATAATAATAATAATAATAATAATAATAATAATAAAGATATATTACCCAAAGAAATGGAAATTCATTTTGGTTCACATTGGTGCCAATATAACAGTCAATGAAGGTAGAAATTCCTTGAATACATTGATATCTTTTTGCTGCTTTGTGGTGTAGTGGTAAGACCTCTGTCCTCTTACCGGTAGGTCCCTAGTTCTAGTCCTACTCTGGGCAGGCAGTGAAAAAGTTGAGTCTTTGGAAATGGCTATATACTTGCATTCTTCACTGTATTCAGGTGTAAAATGGGAACCTGGCAGTAACATCATTATCTCTGTAAATAAATATTGTAATAGTGCCTCACAGTAGTCATTTCTCGTTCTACATAAATTTTGCTGTTGGCTCAGGGTCCCTTGTAAAGCGCTTTGGTGAAATTTTAATTGGTTTTGCGCTGTATAAAATCTATCATTTTTAGATTAAATTTTTTTTTTTTGTGTGTGTGTAGAAGCAATCCATATGAACATGACCTCTTAACAAAGCCTTAAATGCATCCAGAATATAGTGATGGATTTAAATGATGTTAAAACTTGAGCTTTTATATAGCGCAATATCCACTAAGCATGCTCGACGCGCTTTACAAAAGAGTTCCTGACCAACAGCAACACGCAACATGTAGAATGAGATGTGATGCCTGTATGGTGATATTACAATTTTTTTTCCGACCAAGATAATGCTGTTAACAACCAGGTACTCATTTTACACCTGAGTATGGTGAGAGAATATGAGTAAAGAGCCTTTGCCAAGGACTCAACTGTACGCCGAGTGAGGTTCAAACCCAGGACCTTCTGATCCGAAAGCGAGTGTCATATCACTAGACCACATAGCGCACTGCACTATTTTTTAAAAACTCATTCTTTTTATTTTTCAGAACCATTCCCTGTTGACTCATTGCAAGTGTCCACTGTTAACACCACTGCCCTGCAGGTTACCTGGATGACCAATGATACCAGTACTCAAGATAGGTTTTTGGTATGCTCATTTGTTTTATGTTTATTGATATCGTTGTTATTATGCTGTTGTCTTTATCATCCTCTTCTTCTCGTATGTCTTTATATCTGGAGTCCTGTTTCGTAGATGTTGTTGGCTGAAGAAGGGTTTTGAGTCCAAAATGTTCTGTGTTTGGTATTTTCATTCTTTTTTGAAGCTGTTATATTCATTTTTGTTTATTATTTTTGTATCCTCATCATCATAGTAATTAACATATTGGTTTTACATTATAGAAACTTGGGATAATGGGCGAATGGGCAGTGGAGGTTGGGGGGGGGGGCGGTGTAGCTATCTTGTATGATTTTGTTATTAGTGTTTACCTTTTGCCATGAAATATCAAATGGATTCTAACACTCTTTGTCTCGATGAGTAAAATGGAATTGGTAATTAAATGATAACACAGAAACCACATGAAAATTACTCCGTAAAATACATGAGTAAAGAATGAAATTCAATTTTAAAAAATAAAATTACGCCCTTCTGCATGGCATTGTGAGATGTCATCGCTTTGGCATTCCATGATGGAATATAGAAAATCCATCAAATAAATGTCTGATGTTAACGGAATCAACAATGTTTTCCAAAGTGAGAAAATTTGGGCCACTTCGCCTAAGTTAGTACTTATTTCTCTTCACTTTTATTCAGATATGGAAATTAAAAGGTTTTTTTTTATTGTTTATACTATGACACAAACAGATAAGCTATGAAGCGGAGGGTGTTATCAAAACAACAGAGATGACGGCATCCAATAGCAGCCAGGATTATCAAGTGGCCATCGGTCAATTATTAAGTGGATCCAGCTATCAAGTACAAGTGGTGGCCATTCGATCCATCACGACAGACTCAGAGGACAGCCTTCCTGTCATCACTGAAGGATTCACGAGTAAGTTTGGAAAGAATACCATTACTCTTACTCTGTTTATTTAACATCCTGAAATTGTCAATAATGTGTGTGCTAAGGTGTGGCTAAGTGGTCTTGTGTTTTATTATTCAGACGAATAAATAGAATTTCACGAAGGAAATAAACTAAAAATGCCATATTTCTGATCAGTTTAACGTCACAGGTTATCCTGACATTTAGGTCATCCTGACATATTACCATATTGAAGCTTTGGGTTACGTCTGAAAGATTTTAAAAGATAAATAAAGAATAAAATTCCCTTTATTCATCCCATAGGGGAAATTTATCTCTTGGGTCTATTCTAATGGAACAACCAAGGTGTCAGCTGCAGTGCAGCACTGCAAATTGAGCTAAGTGAGGTATCTTGCTCAAGGCCACACAGCGCAGCAGGTAATCTAACTCAGTACCTTTCGGGTACGAAGCAAAGACCATACCCCTGAGCCACACTGTACTAGTTTTGATTATCCCCTTCAATTTATTTAAAATATCCTATGTCTTACTTCTTTCTTTCTAATTACAGAGCCTAACCCTATATCCAACTTGACTCTAGTGAGAGATGTAGACAGCAGCATCGCTGTGATGTGGACAGCCCCCTCTATGGGAGGCGTGGACGATTATCGTATCCGCTACAGATCGGTGCTGAGAGATCCGAGCTCCGAGTTTCAGATGAGCACCTCTTCATTGACCTCGAAAAGGCTGGTTGATTTGTTTCCAGGAGAAAGATACGAAGTGCAAGTAGTTGCCCTTAGACATGGGTTAGAGAGTGAGGAAGTGAATGGCTCCATTGTATTGAGTGAGTATGCTTGGTGTTTTAACTTGTAATTCTAAACACATCATGTGATCTCTATTTTAAAAAAAATAGAAATCTCCCTGTTCCTCTTTCCTTCATTCCTTCATTCATTCATTCATTCATTCATCCATTCATTCATTCATTTATTCATTCATTTGTTCATTTATTCATTCAATCATGTTTTGGTTGTGTAGTCTAGTGATATGACACTCGCTTTTGGACAGGAAGGTCTAGGGTTTGAGTCCAGCTCTGAGCGGCGCATAGTTGAGTCCTTTAAAAAGGCTCTTTACTCACATTCCCTCACTGTATTCAGGTGTAAAATGAATACCTGACCTTTAACAGCCTTGTCTCTGTCCTGAAAAAACAACCATCTCAAAACCGTTTTATGTCTGGGTAAATCTGATGCTTGAAATTGAAGCGAATACTACTAATAATAATACTAATAAATTGGAATTTTAACAGTGCATAGCGCATGACGATATTAGTAGCTGTAGAGTATAAAAAGTACTGAACAACAATGAATCTAACAGCATCAAAACAAAACTTAACTACCAAACACAGACTGTTTTGAGCTCAAAACCTTTCTTCAGCCAATAATAAAAATAGTAAAAATGTTAATACATTGCTTTAAATCTGATCTATACAGATGGCAGACGTTTTGATTTCCTATTTGCTGACTCGTCATGCCAAATTTTTCTCTGCTACTGGATTTTAAGTGATGTATTAACTTCTTAATTGTTTTTGTTCTTGACTGAAGATGGGTTTTGAGCCTGAAATGCTCCTTTTTTTCTAAAAGGAAAGGTATCTTGCCCTTTTTTAAAGCTGTTTTATTCATATGTGAAAGGATTGAAATTGCATCAGAATAATTCTGACATATTTTGAAATGAATTGTTGAGTATGCTCAATTATCACCTTTGAAATAAATATATATTTTTTTTACCGCTGGTGCACATGAATAATATTTTAAAATAACTTCATATATAGTTTATGACTCCTTTTATTTTCAATTTTTCCAGAGCCTTTAGCTCCTGCTTCATTTTTACAAATCAAAGAGAAAACCACTGAGAATTCAGTGACTATTCAGTGGAATTACGATGCTGACAGTTATTACTGCCAGAAGTGGGTAATTACCTACACAGATGGCAGCACCAGCAAGGATTTAGAGGAACCGAGGAGGGGTAGCGGCGTGCACACCCGGTTTATCACCGAGTTGACAGCTGGCCAGACTTATACTGTCACTATCAGGAGTGAAGTGTTCAACTTGACCTCAGAGCAAAAGACACTGGAGGTCACGGCCAGTAAGTTTTGGAAGGGATAGAAAGTCTTAGAGATGATGCTGGTCTTCATCATCTTTATCATCATCATCATTGTCATTGTCATCATCATTATTGTCATCATCATCATCTTTGCCATTATCATTACCACCATGAATATTTTCATCATGATTGTCATCGTTGGCATCACTAAAACTAAATATCCATTTGTAATAGGTCCTCAAAATTAGCTCATACTGTGTGATTGTAATGGGGGTTGTGAAATTCAGATTTAAAATTAAAAACAAAAACCAATGGAACTAGAAAAAAAAAAGATAAAAATCTAAAACAAAATAAAAAGCCCCCCAAAAAATATATATTTTAAAACTTTACAAGATAATAAGCTTCTATTTTTTTAGTTGAAGTCCTTTCCAGTGGGTTTTATTATGATGTTGAATACAAGACGATTAAGAAGAATGCTTTGAAATGCTTTGGGGGGAAAGCACCGTACAGATATAATTATTATTTATATTATCCAAAAAATTATTTCTATTTATCTTATGGAATATATAATCTATCCTCTAACAGAGCCAGTCATCAACACTGCCATAGATGAGATCTCAACCAGCAACGATTCCCTCAACTTTGCCTACACCGTCAAACCCTCCGACATCTTTGATCAGTTTGTGTTCACCGTCGACCCAAATCATACAGAGCCCGTCTACAGATTTAAGAACGAGACCCTCACCACTATGACTGTCATGGGACTTGAGGCTGGTACACACTATATGCTCTATGCGCGCACACAGAGTAAATCGGAGACGAGTATTGGATTCATCAGCATGGAGTTTATAACGGGTCAGTTTTATTGTGAAAATGATATTGAAATAACTTTTGCTGCTAGTTTTTTTAATTAAATTTTTTAAAATTTTTGTTGTGGTCTTTTTTTTTGTTGTTGTTGTGTTGTCGTTGTCATCATCAAAGCCATTGCCGCTGCTGTTACAGTTGTCAGTGTCATTTCAGATGTGATTTTTGTTGTTGTTGTTGTTGTTATTGTTATTTTTGTTGTTCTTCTTCTTCGTGTTGTTAGTGTTGTTGCTTATGTTGTTTTTGTCTTTGTTTGTGTTGGTGATCACACAGGTCGAGGTGTAAAACGTATACAGTATGGTTTCAAGACATGAAAGATAAATAGTGGAAAAGGGTATATGGGGCTGTGTCAATAGATCGATTTTGTATCCTTTTGACACTGGAATCTGGTTTGTAGATGCAATATTACACCTTGGGCTTTTCGCTCCTCATAACATACCATGTTATAAAGACAAAATGTCCAAAACAAAATTCTTGGAACATGCATTTTGCTTTGCGGCACCAACAATTTGGAATTCTCTCTCTGTCTTAACCAGAAGTGCTCATTCTTTTAAGTGCTTCAAGTCTAGACTGAAGACAGAATATTTTAGATTAACTTTTCTTTACTATTTCAAAATTTAACATTTAATTTTCTTAAAATTCTCATATCACCCATGACTTGTAAAGTGCCATTGAACACGATAGGTGAAGATTGGCACTATATAAATTTGATTTATTGAGGTCTTCTTTTTAAATCTTTGTTTTTTTTTTTGTTAGATCCAAACCCAGTGCCAGTTCAATTGAATCCCTTGGCCAGACAGATCACTGTGAATCTTGGAACGCAGCAAGGTGGAGCTGCTGAATACGTCATCTCATGCACACCGGACTGTGGGAACAAGACTGTGCCCGTCGGAACAAGAATGGTTGCCTTCGGATCTTTGAAACCGTTTTCTACGTATTTCTTCAAAGTCATCACCAAGACAATGGATGTCGGGGGAAAAGTGAAGGAGGTCACAAAGGAATATGAGAAGAAAACCGCGGAAGCAGGTGAGAAACCAGAACTTAGCAAGTTGGTAATGGTAACAATGATAATAATGATAATGATCAATCTCATCGATATTTGTACAAGCTCAAGTGATTTACAACTATATGATTTGTTTTGCTTTTATTTTAACTTCTTTTTTTTTGGTCATTTTTAACATATGTGTGGCTGGCTGAGAAAACCCAAAAAGATTGCGCAAATTTCATAAATTGAGTTATGTATGTAATGGTGTAGACCACATCTTTCTGATCATTTACCATTTTAAATTTTGTTTCTAAGTCTGTTTGAACCCAAGTTATGAATTTTTTTTCTAAATAAAAATTTGTTGCAATGGGAAACACTTAATCTTCAATTTTGGCTCATATCTCGAATCAAAGCTTGCCGCATCTTCCAGGGTTTTCTCAGCCAGCCACACATATGTAAAACAAAGAAAGAAAAAATTGTTTACTGTTTGTTGTTGTTTTAATCGTGAATGAAATATTGTTTAGGGTAACCAGCATCTCTCTCTCTCTCTCTCTCTCTCTCTTTCTCTCTCTCTCTCTCTCTCTCTCTCTCTCTCTCTCTCTCTCTCTCTCTCTCTCTCTCTCTCTCTCTCTCTCTTTCTCTCTCTCTCTCCCCCCCCCCCCCAAGCCCATCACTTTTATAATTTTTGACTATAACATTGTCCCTATCACAGCCCCATCACAAGTGCAAGCATTGACGGTAACAGCCAAGAGCATCCACTCGGTGAAGCTGAGGTGGCAGAGACCACTGGAGATCAATGGACTGTTAAGGAACTTCATCGTCTCATTCCGGGGAAGAGAGGAAAATTTTCCTAATGCTGTGAGTTATAGAGATTTAAATATAGTTGTTGGAATAAAATGAATTTAAATTGAGCTTTTATATGGAGCAATATCCACTAAACGTGCTCAAAGCACTTTACAAGGGATCCCTGGCCAACAGCAACACTTAACATGTTGTAAGACGAGACATGACGAAGGGTCACATATTATGTGGTACTATTTGAAATGAACTATGTTTCTCCTAAAGGAGAATAAGTGCAGCATTGTGGTCTAGTGGTATGACACTCACTTCGGATCGGAAGGCCCTGAGTTTTAATCCCGCTCTGAGAGGAGCATAGTTGAGTCCTCGGAAAAGGCTCTTTACTCTCATTTCTCACTACTCAGGTGTAAAATGAGTATCTTGCCGGTTATAGCATTGTCTCTATCTGAAAATTTTGTAACAATGCCTTACAGACGTCTTGTTAAGTGTTACTGTTGGCTAGAGACACCATGTAAAGCGCTTTGAGTACATTTAGTGGAAAATATGCCAAATAAAAGTTAATGATTTTAAAAAAATATTTATATTTTTAATGAAACAGTGTGAAGCGCATCGAGCATAATTAATCATTCGAAACATTGCTATATAAATGTTTATATTTATTTGTTTATTTTTATTTTTCATCTTTACACTTGTTTTCTTTTGTAACTTTATCAAGCAATGAGATCATCCGCAAATGCTCTCTCTGTCTATACTAATTTTACCCGTTATTGTTGTTTATTTTTCATTGATTAAAGGTCTAATGCAAATGTTGCGGCTTAAAGCTTGAAGATGTAGAAAACAATGCAAATGTTTAGGGAGTGATGTAAATTTCATTTACAAAGGAAAATGATACCGCTGTTTCTGGTTTTAAAGAACTCAAAATGATCAGAATTAGGCGAAATAAGTTAATCGAAATTTAAAGAACAAAACTCACTCTTCCCATTTAATTTTATACTAATTGAAGATGATCGGTCACATATACAAAATTTAAACATTCTCTTTTCCTTGTATTTTCAAAGTATTGATCATTACTTAACTGTTTTTGTTTGTTTTCTTTCCACCCTTTTCAGCCTATCCATGAGAACATCATGACCCTTGGACCGACACAGCTGAGTACGGATATACAACGTCTTGAGGCAGGCTATTCATACATCTTCCAGGTAAACTCGTTTCTCTGAGTGTAAAATAAACGAAAAGTTTTTGTCGCAGGTCTGCTCGTAAAATCACAACAAATTGTTTTCATTTAATGGTGATCATTGTCATCATAGCTTGTTGCTCCAACACAGAACCCACTCCACAGCATCTGGGGAACAGACTCTTAGGTCATGGTTAGTGCAGCTGGGCCCATCCTGGCATTCTCTAAGGATGTGCTCCATCGTCTGCTCTGGGCATCCACATGTACACAAGCTAGTCTCAGCCAGCCCCCACTTTTTCATGCTTCCAGCTGTTCTCCCAAGTTCAGTGTTACCCATTCATTCCTGGGGAGCTCAGTTCAGTAGGGCAGTTCTTCTCTCGGGTCTTCAATGGCTTCATTTGCATGATTGTCCCACTCCCTCCATGTGGAAAGTCTGTAAACAGCTGCGTGGTCAGGGTTGATGCTTTCTTCCATCATTTAGTGATAAAGACATTTTATTATAATTTTGGAATATTTGATTTATGTATCAGTGAATATAAGGCATTTCACTAATAACCTCAGGTCCCAAGTTTAAACCCTGCTGTTTGCATCTTGTTTTTTCCCTTGCTTAAGAAATTTAGCCCCTATTGCTCATTTTCCAATGCTACTGTGCGGCTGACACCTGAGTTAGCTCGAAACATACTCTAAAGATAAATTTTATTAATGTTTTTATGTTTTTATTTATTTATTTATTTATTTATTTTATAAAATAATAATTTTTGTTGTTGTTGTTGTTTATTTTGTTTTCAGGTGTTTGCAAAAACAGTAGCTGATGGACCATCTGCCCATGTTGACATCACCATGAAAACTGCTAGTAAGTCATTTTACTTATCACATGCCATGTAATGTAACAAAAGGTTTGTTCTGAATGTACATAAAAAAAAGAATGAAAAATGGTTACACTTTGGGCAAAGAATTCTGATCACTTCTTAGCGAAGACTAAAACAACAATCCACTATCACTATCACTTATCCTGTTCTTTAGATTTCCTTGAATTTGGTTTTGCAGATGTGGATTCATTGAAATACATTAGTCATTCATTCAGAAGAATTCTGAAAATCAATGTTTCCCTACAGTTCGTCTTGACTAATTCAGATCATCTTGTAATGTTGAGACGCCCAATAACCAATTAAAAAAATTCCCATCATATTGTGTTGATTGTAGGTCTTGCTGTTGACATTGCTTTGCAGATATTAAAGGAACAATGTTTTGTCTTTGTTTGAGTATGTATAGTACAGTTGTACTATTATGATCGTCGTTTGAACCTTTTCAAGTTGACTGTCTTAAAGTTCTGAAACTTAAAATTTTGAAATTTTAAAGAGATTTAAAAAATAAATCCATCAAAATGATATCTTGACATTAAACCATATATAGTTTTTTTTCATTCTATTTTTCTTTCCCTATTCTTTCAATTGTCTTGATTTTAAAAAAAAATTAACTTTTATATATAGCGCAATATCCACTAAACATGCTCAAAGCGCTTTACAAATGTTCCCTGACCAACAGCAACACGTAACATGTAGAACAAGACATGATGCCTGTTAGGCGATATTACAATTTTTTTCCAACAGAGAGAATGCTGTTGACGGCCAGGTACTCATTTTACATCTGAGTATGATGTAGAATGTGAGTAAAGAGCCTTTTCCAAGGACTCAACTATGTTCCGATTGAGGCTCGAACCCATGATCTTCCAATACAACACTGATACAACAATATTACTACTTTTTAAAGTTCATTGATTCCACTTGATGAAATCCTGATTCTGATAATCTATATCCTTAGGTCCAACATTCAAATCCAACATAACACCTGACAGCAGCAAACCCACTGAGCCAGACGCTGGCAAGGACATCTCCCAGAAGAGTTTCTCTCTCAAGTTCATCAATCCATTCAGCGCCGAGGCTGGTTATGTCAGGTGAGATTGCTGGTAAAAGGAAGGGATAATGGCAAGAGTAAGATATGTTATTGAATAGAGTCTAATCAGTTTGAGATTGTGAAAAAAGAAAAGAAATGAACGTGAGTTTTTATTCCCCGCAATATCCACTGACTGCCCTCAAAGTGCTTGACCCAAACCAACATGTTGGATAAGACATCACGTCTGTAAGGCATTTTTACAATGTTTTACACAAGATACTCATTTGACACCTCAGTGCAAAAAGAGAGAATATGAGTAAAGAGTCTTTTTTATGGACTAAACTTTGCACTGCCCTGAGGGTCGACTCAAATAAGAGCTCTACTAGTCCCATAGTGGTTCAATAAATACTCCAAAAAGGATGAAAGGAACATTAACATTTTGATATAGACTTTGGAAAAAATGTCTGTCAAATAATGCTTAGATCCTTTTTTTTTTCTTCTTCTCTCCTTCTTGATATTCAGATACTACTCAGTGATTGTCTCCCGAGATCCTGATGCCGATGACAGCAGTCGCACATTGCCAACCTGGGAAGATGCCAAGAAGGATAAAGATATTCTTGTCTATGAGGCTGTCACACAGTAAGTCCCCATCTGAAATCTGTGCAAACATTGGGGTTCCCAATAGCTCACATGTAAAGGGACTTAGATCGATCCCGAGTGCAGTTGAGATTTTTTCTGAACCCCATGTCCACCCAGCAATGATTGGGTAGCTGAGTCTGTTAGATCTGGCAGAACGTACTTTGCAATAGACTAGCATGCGATTACTATTTACCTTTTCACGCTATAGAAACTGGAATAAACTCCAGCTCCATGGGCCTGAACAACTACTTATAGGCAAACATTCATTGCCCCTGGGCTTTATAATTACACACTCTTACACTCTCTTCTATTCCTCCTAGGTTATTTATCCTTTCTTTGCGACTGTGTGTCCTTGTTAAGGTAAGGGACCATTTTGGTTTTGCCTGAAATGAATAACGCACTGTATAGTCACCTCAAGGTCCCGATAACTCAGTTGGTAGAGCACTCGCTTCACAGGCAAAGTGACCGAGACCGATCCCGGGTGCAGTCGGGATTTTTTTTCTGACCCCTCCTGTCCACCCAGCAGTAAATGGAAAGCTGAGTCTGTTAGATTTGGCGGAAAGTACTTTGCGATAGACTAGTGTCCTATCTAAAGGATAGCAAGCAATTGCTATTGTCCGTTTCATGCTATAGAAACCTGGATAAACTCCGGCTCCTTGGGCCCAATGGCTCTGAGGGACTATGTGACTTTGTGTCCTTGTTCAGGTAAGGAACCATTTTGGTTTTGCCTGAAATGAATAACACACTGTATCAACTACAAAAGACTTCTAGCTTCTATGTCATGGCACAAAACTGAAGGATTAGAGCTCAGCTGGTCGTTGGTTCTGATAAGTTAGTATGTAAGCCTGAAATGAATGATGATTTTAGGCAAAAAACAAACAAATTTCAAATCTATAATTGTTTTAACTTGTTTGTTATCATTCAATTACCCCTACATAATGCTAGAGCCTACATATGTTCATATTTTTGTGCATCTATATATATAAAATAAATTCACTCACATATTTTTAGCCGAAACAATCGTTTCTATGTCCTCCATTCCTACGGATTCTTTGGATAAATGCCAACTGATGAAATGGAGGACATAGAAACGTTTGTTTTGGCTAAAAATATGTGAGTGAATTTATTTATTTTTATATGCTCTAACCTAAATTATCGAGCACTCTCATACCTACAAGTACCCACCAACACTCATATATATATATATATAATACCGTTTTAAGAAAATGAACATGTAAATAAAATTGATTGATTATTTTCAGATGTACAGACTTCTTCACTGCTGGATCGTCATGTGGCATCAGTGGAACTTCCAGAAAGCGACGTGCTGTAAAAAACGACCTTTTGACCCGAGAATTTGTTGTAGGAGCTCAAACGGAATCGGAATGCCAGGGACAATCCTCTTGCAATGGTCCCTTGTCGGAAGGCACCACCTACTATGTGAAACTTAGGGGTTTTACCGCGTCAGGCCAGTATCAGGATACAGCTTACTCAGAGAAGATAAAGACAGGTAAAGATCAATATAGGTTTAATTTTTAGTATTAAGTTTATTATATAGTTTGAGGCATATGTGTATTTGTGTGACAAAACGTTTTTGTAAGGCTTCGACACAAACGACATCAGTGTTAATTTATTTTGAGGAACTATTGATGGATTTAGTTTTTATCCGTGCCTTCTCTGGGTTTAAACGCTTCGAGTCTGGTGTCTCGGAGTTATAATGCTTTAGAAGTTTTCAGCATTATTATTATTATTATTATTATTATTATTATTATTATTATTATTATTATTATTATATTATTATTATTATTATTATTAATGGAAAATAATTAAAAAATCAGAGATTTAGCACCAAGAAAATAGCTTGGATCATTGAAAAAAGTATGGACAAAGTTGATACTTTGTCTAAATATTTTTCGTCACTCTGAGAGGCTATTCTTGCTATTCTTTTCAAGACAGGCTCTAAAATCAGTGCTGCCAGATGGCCAGAGTTCTTTGTGACCAATTTCGACTTCATAATTGGCCTAATAGAACCTCACTCCACGTTGTCAGACACTACTAATACTCTGACACATCCTCCTCCCATCCCCACCCCCTTGAAAATTCATCAGTTATGATAAACCAAAAAAAACCCCAAAAAGACTAGAATAGGAAGAAATTATTTTTGAAATAAAAAAAAAAAATTAAAGAATGATAAATATTAAATAATATAAACCTGATTCGCTGTGGCCATCCGTCAGCCCTGTCTATAATTCTAGATCCCATATTATATTTGAACCCTGAGAAACTGAAAGCAAAATCGTATCTATGATTCTTGAATCAGTATTGATGTCAATTTGTATTGAGGCTGTTTGGCACAGACTCGTTTACTGTATATTTTCAATGGAGGGCTTGTTTGAATTTTGCTCAAGAATTTGGTTATATTATTTTATGGAATCAATTTAGACTATTTGAGATTTAGTCCATTTATGTAATGGTAGAATTTGATTTGATAACTTGTATGACAGAATTCATTCAATTGAATCTACAGATGGTTCACATGGTAAGGCGAAGCGTTTGTGTGTGTGTGTGTGTTAGTATCTAGGATGTTGTAGATTGTAGAGTGGACATTTTATTTTACTAACTGATGTATTGCTTACGATTAATATCCATTTTTTTTTCTACACAGGCTTTATACAAAATATATATGTGTGTACGCATCACATACACAAGACACATTCACACATACAGAGGCACATACACGCTAAACACACAAATAAAAGTGAAGTTTTCAGCTTATTATTTTTACTCACTGTGCAGGTGTGATCTAACCCCATCTTCACCCAATTTCAGTTGTCTAATTCCCTAGTTCAGAGTAATTTTAAACGCAGTCCCAGCTTGTATGTCATGATTTATTTAAATTGAAGATTTTGATGACAAGTGCTACATTTGAGACTGTGTCAAAAGGTCCTTTTCCCAACATCAACATCAATACAAAAAGAAACTACTGGAAGGATTTTGTTTGCATCAGGTTCTCGGGGCTAAATACTAGAAAACAGTCCAATCAGACAATGATAAAACAGCTTTTTAAAAACATTTTGGCCAGAAAACTTTAACCCTCATCACCGGCCATTTAAAACGATCCAGAATTCATCAAAAATTATTAACCCCAGGACTTCCAATTAACCTTTATTTCCTGGTAGATTTTGCTCCCACCTCAGGGAGAAACTCGATATTAGTGCTGCGAGCCCCTATTGTCATATCGGCAATCGTCTAGGTCACACATTATATTTGAACCACAAGAAACTGTGAAAGAGAAATATTATCAAAATTGTTTGACACAGACCCATATACTGTATATTTCAATGGAGGGCTTGTTTGAATTATTAATTCACTTTGCTCAAGAATTTGGTTATATTGTTATATTGTATATTTACTAACACTAAGTAATTCATGATAAAGTTTGTAATATTTCAAACTCAGAAAAATACAGGGGAGGTAACCTATGTATAGTTGTAACCCTTGCAGTTTGATTTGAGTGAGGCTTGCTGAGAATTGTTTGACTCAGTCACAAGAGTTTTAAAATTCGAGGAGTATAGCTGCTCTCTCCATCCATGTTGTTAATTGTTTCCATTGGTCACTGACCTGGGCCAGAGTTTTGAGGCTGTCAAGATCTTGTTGTGACTTTATGAAAAGGAGTACAATTTCTTAATATACCGAAGAAAATACAGGGGAGGCAACTAATGTATTGGAGTGCTATCTCATAAAATACCTCAGAAAATACAGATGAGATACTAATGTAACGGAGTACTTTTTTTTGTAACATATCGACCTTAGAAAATACAGGGGAGGTAACCAATGTATTGGAGTGCTATTTCAAAACATACCATCATTATAGAGACTTGAATATTATTGATATGTGGTTGAGTGTGCCTATGTGTTCTGGATTTGCTCTCTGTAAAGTTGGCGGCCATGGTTTTGGTACACACCTGTGACATGTTGTGTATAACCAACAATTTTATTTACATCCTCACCCCTTCACCTTCCATATTTTTTCCCCTCTGCTTTTATTTATTGGAGAGGTTTATCCGTTATATTTTGAAAAAGCATTACTCTATAGAGCTTTTTATCATACCAAGCAGTAGAAACAAACCTAATTCTGCATTTCGGTTTTTTAAATTCTTATTTCAAATTTTTGTTTTTGGCTTCTTTTATTATTTTTAAAAATATATTTTTGCAGGATTCAAATATGTAGAAATATCCTTTTTTTCTTTCTCTTGATTGATATTTTCACAGGTGGAAAAAGAAACAGGTGTATTATTTTCACTCCTCATTTTGGCTATTCACCTTTTATAAAAAAAAAAAAAAAGAAAAGAAAAAACATTAGAATCTCAGCGCTTATGATCTCAAAGTAACTTGTGAACTTTTGTCTTTATTTTTTTTTAAATAGCAAACAAAAGATTGCATTTTTTCAGTGCATATTTGCATCATTGAGCAACATGTTCTAGGTGCTATACAGTTTCCTTTTTTAATCACACAATGCAACGCATATGATAGAAGGACTTGCTGGATTTTAAATGCTAGTTCTATTTTCCAACGTGAAACTAAGCTGCTGTACACTTGGGAAATCTAAGCAGAATTTAACACCAATTTTCTTCGAGAGGTCTAGGAAATCGGGTGCAAGATATTTTTCCTATGGGCTTACCGTCAAGGGGATCCCAAGAGCTCAGTTGGTAGAGCACTCGCTCCACACACAAAGGGACCGAGATCGATCCCGGGTGCAGTCGAAATTTTTTTCTGAACCCCCTGTCCACCCAGCAGTGAATGGGTAGCTGAGTCTGTTAGATTTGGTGGAAAGTATTGTGCGATAGACTAGCGTCCTATCCAGAGGATAGCAAGCAATTGCTATTATCCGTTTCACGCTATATAAACCAGGATTAAACTCCGGCTCCATGAGCCGAATAGCTCTGAAGGACTACTTTTTACCGCCAAGTTTCTGAAGTACTGATTTAAACCCCAGGACTTAATGTAGATTGTATTCATCACATAGCCACACAGTGATATTATAAACACACTCCTATCTCAGTCGTATTCCTTCTCTAAGACACGTGTTACATTAGATTTCATGTGTCATAGTTGAAAATCAAGTAAATAAATCATTAGTCTTATTGGTGTTATGTGTTTAGGTAAAATACTTGCAACATCTACCCGACAGTTATAAAGAACCATCACACTCAACTATGTGTAATCTTTAACGTTTACAGTCTGATTGAAATAATTTAGTGAGAACCAGCCATGAGAATGGCTGTCTTAAACCAATAGCAAAGAGCCAAAACAATAACAAGGACCCAAAACAATAACAAAGAGCCAAAACAATAACAAAGACCCAAAACAATAACAAAGAACCAAAACAATAACAAAGAGCCAAAGCAATAACAAGGAGCCAAAACAATAACAAGGAGCCAAAATAATAACAAAGACCCAAAACAATAACAAAGAACCAAAACAATAACAAAGAGCCAAAACAATAACAAAGAGCCAAACCAATAACAAAGAGCCGAGTGATGTCAACTTTGTTCCATCTGTACTCATATTATAAAGGAGATTTTGTACTGCAATGAATGCCTCTAATCAGCCATTTATTATTTAAACTATCTTTTTCAGTGCATCTTTTTGATAAACTGTTGGAGGAGATCAGTCGTGTCTATGCTATGATGGACTAGAGAAAACACATATTATGTCTTCTCTTTTGAGTTCAATATATTTATTTTTCCACTTTACTTTATATTTTAATCCGACGTTTGCTAAGCCATTTCTATTCTGCTTTGCAAAAATATCCATATTCATATTGCTTTGAGCTGAGATGAAATGCTTCATCTTTATTTTTTGTTCTTTCTATCTATCTATCGATCGCTCTCTCTTTTCTGAAATGACTGTATAAGTTGTTTGTTTGCATAGGGCATGCCATTGATACGAGATTGATTAGCATGGACGAAATAAGCTTTATATCATGACTTGATTATGCAGTGTGGTTGTAATCTACAATCCCTCTGAAATATCTTTCTCTCTCTCTCTCTCTCTCTCTCTCTCTCTCTCTCTCTTCTCTCTTCTCTCTCTCTCTCTCTTCTCTCTCTCTCTCTTCTCTCTCTCTCTCTCTCTCTCTCTCTCTCTCTCTCTCTCTCTCTCTCTCTCTCTCTCTCTCTCTCTCTCTCTCTCTCCTCTCTCTCCCTCTCCCCCCCCCCTCTCTCTCTCTCTCTCTCTCTCTCCTCTCTCTCTCTCTCTCTCTCTCTCTCTCTCCTCTCTCTCTCTCTCTCTCTCTCTCTCTCTCTGCGGGTGGTTGGATGGGAGCATCACCCTTGAATCATATACCTATGATGTTCGCATGGGTGTACGATCCGATAGTGATGTCGTTTCTTCTTCTCTTTACTAGCCTATCCTGCTTCTTTGGTTTGTGATTGTATTTTTGACAGGGGATATTTTTTTTTCCTGTAAATCCTCTGCCTGTTTGTTCTTGGTTATTTATAATTTAGCTTATATCTTTAGGTTATGATTTTGATTGACATTTGTACTATTTTTGTTAGATTGCTTGTTTTTTTGTTTCAGCGGTCTCTCATATAACCTCAATTGTGTTGGAAGAGACCTAAAGCAACAAACAAACAAATCTCTCTCTCTCTCTCTCTCTCTCTGATTCATGTGAATGAGCAATCCAACAAATTGGTTCAACTGTGACCAATGGTTTCCCACTGGTATTTCTGATGTCAGGTTGAAATGGATGACAATTCGTGGATAAGAAAAAAACAAAATCATAAATATGAACGTTTTTGCTGTTCATTCACACCATAAAATTTACTTATCTCTCTCTCTCTCCCCCCCCCCCCCCCCCCCCCCCCAATGATTCTAAGCTGCTAGAAGCTGTGGACTGTAGATAGTAATTTTTAAAAAATGAATATAACAGCTTCAAAAATAAGAACAAAATACCAATCACTGAATGTTTCGGGCTCAAAACCCTTCTTCAGCTAACAACAAAAATAATGTATGAACATTGATTCACAGTTTGCATTCATGTTGAATTTCAAGAGAATTAACTCATTCAGTCCTAGCGATGTTTGCTACTTTTCAAAATTGGAAAAAATGTATTAAAAATGAGCATGTACATAGTTAGTTTTATTCAACTACCATTAATATGCAAAAAAAAAACAAACTAAAAACATTAGCTTTGATACTACGCCTATAATTTGTCTCATAAAAATGTAACAAATAGCCATGGGGTAAAAGTAACCCGGGTAAACTACGGATATAGTCGGTGTTAGGTTAAGTGATTTAAGTGCTTCATATCGTCATCAAACTCTGTATTAGTTTTTCTTGTTTCTCCCTTTTATTCCCTCTTGAAATTTCACTCTGTCGTTGATCATGTCGTAGCTATTTTATGACTTGATAAAGCTGATTATCTCTTTGTGTGCCAGAATGTGGTCAACTCATTTACAGGAAATGTTTAAAGCATGAATTATTTTCATAACCAGCTACTGGATATCCCACATTTTACCTCATTATTATCATCATATTGTCAATCATCATCGTCATCGTCATCATCATTATCATCACACATCATCATCATCATCATCATCATCATCATCATCATCATCTCCTCGACCAGAATGAGGGAGAGAAAGAAAGAGAGAGAGAGAGAAAGAGAGAGAGTGAGGGGGGGGGGAGGAATTTGATTTCATATTACTATTGTTGTTTATAGTTATGTGTGTATCATAAGAGATAACTGTATTCTTTTTTCTGAAAAATAAATATTTCTATGAGTTATCAACATCATCTCGAGAGCTGCTCTCTATTTTGATTTTTTTTTTCATTTTCGACAGGTGAGAGTTCTTCAAGTAGTGGCAGAATCATTGGTGGAGTAGTGGGAACCCTAGTCGCTCTGGTTGTTGTCGCTGTCATAGTTGCTGTTGTCGTCCTCAAGAAAAGACGACGGCCCAAAAAGGCAACTAAACATGCCGGCCCTCGTGCTAGCTGGGAACAATCGACCATGAACAAATTCAGGTTCTAGTTCTTGTCTCTTTTACAGTTTCAAGTTTCAAAGTTACTTTAACTCTCTCCTTATCAGCTATTTGCAGAATTTTACTCGAAACTTCAAACTCACCCAACACAAAAATAGATTTTTGAAACAGAATAGTAATGAGTATATTCTATATTTTGTTCAGAAAAATTAACTCTGCAACACATTGTCGAGTTTTTATAGCTGTAACTATAACAAAATGAAATTAGAGTAAGAAAATTGTTGGCTGCATCAAATGTAACAAATGTGATGATTTTCCTATGGGTGGTAAGGGGAGGGTTAAGGCTTTCGCCAATAAATCACACAATCTGATGGCAACATACATGAAAGAAAAAAATGCTTAATAAACCTAACAAAACAATATGGCAATACTAATAATTGTATTAAAAAATAGAAAGTCTTTATCCTTGTATGACTTGGGGGGAAAAAGAAATAAACGGAAACTGCGCAATATCCACCAAATGTACTCAAAGCGCTTTTCAAGAGGCCCTCACCCAACAGCAACATTTAACATGCAGGACGAGACATAGTACGCGTGAGGTAATATGACAATATTTTCCAACCGAGATAACACTGTTAACGGCCAGGTACTCATTTTACACCTTAGTACAATGAGAAACTATTAGTAAATAGCCTTTCCCAAGGACTCAACTATGTGCTGCTTAGAACAGGACACACAAACCCTGGCCCTTCCAGTCTGAAGTCGAGCATCATAGCACTAGACCACATAGCTGCACTTAGTTCATCTATATCACATTTTAAAAATAAAAACACAGAAACTCCTCAATTATTTCATGGAGGTAAATATTATGCTGCTAAAATGTATTTGTTAAGAAGGAAAAGGATCTGAGTCCTCTTTCCATCATTCATTTCTATCTAACTGTATTGAAGTAGATTTATGCTATGCATTTAGGTAAAATTCTCGCATGGCTGTCTAAAAACAGTAACAAAGAGCTGAGTGACGTCCATTTCATTCCTTCTATATTGTCATCTAATATTTTTAGTGTTGCAAGAAAGTCGAATGTATAGTTAGAGTTTTGGGAAATGATAATTTTTTTGTAAATCATCTCTCTGTAATGCACTGTATTATGTTTTATTTACATATTATATATGATTTGTAAATATTCATGTGTATTCCTCTTAGTGGGGACTTGTGTTTGTGTCAGGATGAGACTTTAATGTGATCTCAAACTTTGATGATATGCTCTTGGAATCTACATCTGTTCCCTGTTTGAACCAATTCCCCATTTGTCTTACCTTTTCTTGGGTGCTTTAATTGTAATTATTCTATAACTTTCTACTATCCAATTTTTTTTTCCTTTTTACTGGCACTGATATAGCCTTATTGTGTTGCAAATGCCGTAAACCTCTTAAAAACAAACAAAAACAGAATGAGGGTTAAGACAATTGTACAAAGAATAAGTGATAAATATGATACCATGAATAGTGCTGTTGCTTTTATAATGTGTTTCAGAATATTTAAGTAACTGAACTATCTTTTTATCTTCTTTTTTAAAAAAAATGATTTCAGTCGTCCTGTGAAGCTTTCATTCTTCACTGACCATGTGAGGAAAATGGCTGCCGATTCGGACTTCAAATATGCAGAAGAATATGAGGTAAAGGCTAAAAAGATTTACGTTCATGTATAGTGTTACATGGACCATTTTAAACTGATATGTGAGGCAGGATTAGAAAATCCGGGAAGATGCGGCAAGCTTTGATTTGAGGTATGAGCCAAAATCGAAGATAAAGTGTTAACCACAGCAGCAAATTTTATTCAGAAAAAAATTCATAACTTGGGTTCTAATAGACATAGAAAGAAAATTTAAAGTGGTAAATGATCAGAAAGATGTGGTCTACACCATTGCATACATGACTCGATTTATGAAATGTGTGCATCTTCTCGGGTTTTCTCAGCCAGCCACACATACATTTGTACCAGCTATGAATGGAAATTGTCAATAACTACTATAAAATGCATGTGAGTGATAACCCTCCTCTTTGCCAGGGATCACAAGCCAACATTTAACATGTAGGACAAGACATGATGCTGATCCTTGTAAGACACCATAACAATTATTTTTTTTAACACACACAACAATGTTAGAGGCCAAGTTCTCATTTTACACTTGTGGTGAGAGAATGTTAGTTAAAAGCCTTTTCCAATGACTCAACCTTGTGTAGCAACAGCTGGACTTGAACGAGGGGCCTACCAGTTCAATGGCGCAGCTCATGCCACAAGATCAAAACAGTAGCTCATGATGCCAGAAATTGTTTTAAAATTCATAATGATATACTATTTTGGTTGTTGACAACTTTCAACCTGTTGATGCTTGTACATGTACAATGTTTTGGTGTTTATTTGCCTTGTGTTTGAGGCTTGAAGAGAACTGTTGGCATGATACGTTTAAAACATTTTAAAATCCGACTCAATTCAATTCAGGTCATATGATAATTTCTCATTCTATAATTTTTAATCAAATCTCTGTTTTCAAGGAAATAAATTAATTTTTAATTCAAGTATTTGGTTCCTAAGGTAATGGTAAGGCATGGTAAAGTTGAATAATTTTAGTCGATAAACAAGCTGTCGAGAGAATTTACAACTTAGATATTTCTAGTGGGTTCATTGACACATTCTAAAAAATAATACCTGCTAGTTGTCAACAAAATGCACACACAATTTTTTTTCCCTTAGTGATCTTCTTCTATTTATTCATCTTTGTGTTGTCGTAAGAAACCCCTCGAAACAGAGGATCACATGACATTTTACAATGTCATAATCACACATCCAACTCTGCTATGTTTTTGTTTTTTTCATGCTTCCACATTTCAGATAAATAGAAGTATTAGATTATCAACTCACTCACTCAATCCTCTCCGGGCCTGCTGACACTTGAGCTAATGCAAGGGATCTCCACCTGGTCCTGTCAGCAGCTATTCTTGGGGCCATCTCGAGGAACAGACCTCTCTGTTTTAGGTCCTTTCCACGGTACGTCTCCAAGTCTCCTTGGGGCGGTCTCGCTTCCTCTTTTCCTGGGGTGTCCATCGCAGAGCCTTCTTTATGAATGTTTCATCAGCTCTGCGACAGACATGCCCCAACCATTTCCATCTTGTCCTTTTAATGAGACTCTCCAGAGACTCTACTGCAGCTCTCGCTCTCAGGTCCTCATTTGAGATTCTTAGATTATCAAGCCATTTTCATATTATTTTTTTATAGGATTTGAAGGAGGTTGGTCGTGACCAGCCCACCCTGGCTGCCGAGTTCCCCCCGAATCGTCCCAAGAATCGATTTACCAACATCTTACCGTACGACCACTCTAGAGTGAAATTGTTGCCCACAGACGACGAGGAGGGATCTGACTACATCAATGCTAATTATATGCCGGTAAGTCTGGTTTATACAGTCACTAGATAATCATTTTCTCAGATATTCCATTTTCTCAGGGGTTTTTTGTTTGTAGATAAATCTTTGTAGTAAACCTGTGTTTAAAAATATCCTAAAATTTAATCTGCATTTTACTCAATAAGACATGTTTTCCCAGTCAATATAATGGGTTGAAACCAAAAAAATTATTCTGGCAAGGCAGTTTTTTTCCAAAAATAAATCCAAATTTTGCAAGCTAAACACAGCAAAATTTGCAAAAAAAAATTGCTGTTAATTTTCCTAAAAACCCATAAATCACAATATGACAACCACACTTACTTTTTGGGAAGTGCTGTATAATAAGCCAACACATTGTGGTTTTAATATAAAAATGAATTTTATGAATGTGATTGGTTGACCACTCTATGACCTTGCCCGCTCTTCATTTCCTGTTTGAAAATTAGACTCTAGTTGTTGTTTCTCTCATGGTAACTTTTGGTTTTTTCTTTCACCAGGGCTACAATTCCAAGCGTGAGTACATAGCCACCCAAGGTCCTCTGCCAGCCACTAGGGATGATTTCTGGAGAATGCTGTGGGAACAATGTAGTCGAAACATTGTCATGTTGACTCGTTGCCAAGAAAAAGGCAGGGTAAGGACATTTTCAAAATTGCTTGATTATTTTTTTTTTTTTTTTTTTTTGGAATTACATCTTTTTTATTTTCTGTAATATAGTCAGTCATTCCTCAAAGCCACCACCACACCCATTAGAGGTCCTAACAACCCAGTTGGTAGAGCACTCACCTTACGACCAAGGGGATTGGTACAGATCTTGTGTGTAGTGGAGATTTTTTCTGCCTATCTTGCTTCTCAGTTCATCTACTACATACATTAAGAAGTTGTTTGCGGGTGGTTGGATGGGAGCATCACCCTTGAATCATATACCTATGATGTTCGCATGGGTGTACGATCCGATAGTGATGTCGTTTCTTCTTCTCTTTACTAGCCTATTCTGCTTCTTTGGTTTGTGATTGTATTTTTGACAGGGGATTTTTTTTTTCTGTAAATCTTCTGCCTGTTTGTTCTTGGTTATTTATAATTTAGCTTATGGTATCTTTAGGTTATGATTTTGATTTACATTTGTACTATTTTTGTTAGATTGCTTGTTTTTTTGTTTCAGCGGTCTCTCATATAACCTCAATTGTGTTGGAAGAGACCTAAAGCAACAAACAAACAAAAAACAAAAGAAGTTGTTTGATTATATGTTTATAAAATCGTTACATCATCAGGGTTTATTTTTTTCTTCTTCTTGCAGGAAAAGAGTGACCATTATTGGCCTAGTGATTCCGAGCCTAAATTTTACGGCGACCTACAGGTGGTTATTCTTAATGAGACGCACATGCCAGATTGGACCATTGTAGAGTTTAAGGTTTCCCATGTAAGTTGTTTTACATTAACCGGTTAACTGCCGTACTTCAGAAAGACACTTCTTTAAAAATTTGGCCAGAAAACTCGTCTTTCAAATAATGATCAATTTAAATGACCCTCCTCTTGGCAAAAAACTCTGAAACCTGGGACCTGTGAGGTCGAATGGATATATTATAGTTTTGAATGGTGTGCTTAAGGGAATAAATGAAGCCCTTTGAAGCACAATGAGCTTGGTAAATATATGGAATGTTCTATATAAGTATAAACTTATATTTATTTATTTATTTATTTATTTATTTATTTATTTATTTATTTATTTATTTATTTATTTATTTATTTATTTATTTTTATTTATTTATTATTTTTAAAAATTCATATATTTATTTATTTATTTATTCATATTTATATTTTTAAAAATTTTTATTTATTTATTTGTTTATTTCTTTATTTGTTTATATATTTATTTATTTGTTGATTTATATATTTATTTCTATTTTTATTTATCTTCCATTTCTATTCCCAGGGAGAACAATCAAGACAAGTACGACATTTCCATTACCGTGTATGGCCAGATTTCGGCGTTCCTAAAGACCCAGCTAGTCTCATACGATTTGTCAGAACAGTCAGGGAAAAGCTGATACGAGAGGGTGGACCCATCATATTGCACTGCAGGTCGGACAGCTTTTGCTCTGGAAAATGATCTAATTAAATATTTTTTTAATTTTTTTATTTGTGATTCACTATGTCAGTTTGGTATTATTTTGGAATGAACGAGATGATAGAAATTAAGAAGTAGTCAAAATGATCAGATTTGGACATTTAGGTTGTTTTGAAATACTAATGGAGAACCTGCAATATTTACATGGAAATATAGGCTATTACAGACAGACACATATCTATTTTGATTATTAAACTACTGCATTGTGGAACTAAACATAGAATGAGACAAATCTTTTGAGCCATCAACAATCAAACTAGGTCTGGTAATAAAATCTGTAGGTGCGTGCAAATGAATTTGGCAATAGGGCAGCCATATGGCGATTCCCAACATCAATAAATGACCAATCATTATACCTTTGCAGATTTTATGAATAATCATTTGAGTCAAACGGGTGATAAATTTACCCTTAAACAAAAAAAGTTTTGCAAGTTAGTCTACATATGAATCTTTAAAATATAGTTTTATAACGTTTATATTTGCCAGTGATTCTTTGCTCATGGGCAAAAATTTAACATAGGCTGTAGGCAACAATTTTAACCCCTAACTCTATTTTTTTTTTTTTAATGAATAAATACACCCAAAACTGGCTCTTCTGAATGAGGTCTTTTATTTAAGAATGTCTAAAATTCAAGAAGAACAACAACAACTACAAAAATAAACACCACCACAACAACTACTACAACTACATAATTAAGAACAACACCAACAAAAATTTACAATAAAGCAAATGAATCAAATGTCTAACTCCCCTTCAAATACAAAATGTCTTTACTTTAATATTATTTCTCTTTTCTGTACATTTTCCAATAGTGCTGGTGTGGGTAGATCAGGTACATTTATCGTCCTAGATCATCTCCTACAACTCATCAGAGAGAAAGACGAAGTGGACATTTTTAGCATCGTCTACAAACTTCGTAAAGAGAGGGTGCTCATGGTACAGACAGAGGTAAATCTTATTTTAGAGTTTATTTTCTCCTTTCTGTTAAAAACAGCTTTTACCCTTTTCTTTCCTATTATTTTTATCTATTGCACGTTTATATGAAGAGTAATAGGATGTATTTGATTGTATCTGTATTCATCTATAAGATAATATCATGTATTGAAATTATGAGAGAGAAGGGGGAGGGGGTATGGGATGGAGAGAGAGAGATAATGTGAGAGATGTATTTTTTTTTTCTCTCCGTTTTAGTTTTTGTTTTTCTTATTTGATATATACAATACTCACAAGCAATTTCTCTACACAATAGTAATTTTGAAAAGTCCAATATGAATAACGAGTTTTAATCTTGAGTCTTTATTTTCAAAGAGTTTATTTTACATTTTGATATTCTGATTTCTACACTAATTTCTTATGATATCTCGAAACCTTCAGAGTAAAGAAAAAGTACACTTTAGGACAGACCTGCCTACTTGAAAATCTAAACATTCGTAATTTTTGGAAGACAAAAATTGTAATCATTATAGTTAACTTTAAAAATCAACAGTTTACCATGACAAGGATTAAATACTCCAAAATCCTCAACAATGTACGTATTATGTCATCAACTTTCATTTTCAATAAGGTTTAGTTATTTAGAGATGCTCATGAAGTTCTGAAATTGGCGGCAAAATTTTGTAATTCTACACATTTTTATCGTAGTAGTAGGCAGGTCTGCTTTAGGATAACAATATTTTCACACTTTAAATGGTTTGATCTCCAAATCAACTGACAACTTTCATCACCTTGTTTTCAGCGTTTTAGGCCACGAGTTGAGTTACAAGAGTATTTTTCGCTTGTATGTTTTTTACTCCATCCGTTTTACATTCTTTTGTATTTTTTTCAAATCCAAAGATATGGAAATGTAACCTTGTCTTTTAAAAATGTTAAAATGCATGATTTGATGGAAAAGAAATCAGCTATTTGAAGTTGCAGAAACAATCAATGGATTCAACAGTTTGACAAAATATTTGGCTTATAACAACTTACTGAATGCTCTTGTGATGAATTTCTGACTCTGGGATTTTTCATTCTTTTTCTAAATTATGTTTTGGGATTTTATGGGCAGTAATGGTTTTTTTAAACAACTGCATGACTCTTTTTCTCCGATTTTCTTTTCTATTTATTTATTTATTATTATCAATTTTTTTTTACTTATAAGAAATGAAAGACTCAAGATTAAAGAATTAATTTTTTGATGATCAATATCAAACTTATTATTTCTTCAAGTTACTTTTGGAAATTTTTGGTGTTTTTTTAAATTTATTTATTTTTGTTTGTTGTCAATCATAATAATTATGCATTTTCATCTACTAACGTTAATGATTTTGATATTTACATATCTCTATTTTTAGGGTCGGTAGTTAATTCTTTGCCTTTCCCGCCATCAAGTGATTTAGATATAAATATTTTGGTAAAATTCTTGTTTCCATTTCATTATGCTAATTAGCTTACACTAGAAAAGATACCGAAACACCACACAGAATCCCACGTTTTTATCCTCGTGGGACTTCTTTCACGTAGGGTCCAGCAAAGTGGGAAATAGGGGCTAAATTTCTTGCACAGGATGCTGACACTGGGGCTTGAACCAGGGCCTCTTGGGTAGAAGTGCAGTGTCTTACGCACTCGGCCATCATGCTCCAGTTAAGGGCATTGACCCTTTAGTTGCACCCCCACACCCCACTCTGCACATATATTTCCTCCCTTAAAATTATCAACCATAAGAAATTCCACACCTCAAGTGTATCTGTTGTTTTTTTTCTGCTTGAGGACTTGATGGCAGCACGACTGTTGGGGAGTACTGCACTTCAAAACAGACTGTTGAAGAACAACACGTGTTTAAATATTATTTTATTACATCTTCCAGTCTGCAAACATTTGTTCTTAGATCATTTTATAATTTGAAGGAGCAAGAAAATAAATGTGTCATACTTAAAAACAAGGCCAAAACATAGGATATAATAATACATCAGAATTTTGTTTAGTAGGTCATAGGTCATGTCCATTTTAACACATCACATCGCATTTCAAACACATCGGACATCTTGGTATTGAACGATCCTTGTGTCTTCAATCATACAGACATGTTTTTTTTTGTTTTTTTTTGTTTTGTTGTATTTTTCCTTTTGCATGATAACTCACTTTAATAATATTTTTTTTGTATACTTCTTGAAGGGGAGGTTACATTGTTTTCAAATGTACTGAATGCAAAATCTCTATAAGTTGTTATTATAGTGTCATTGGTACAGTCCAATACAATGAAGTAGTCCATATGTCCCAGTTATTTTATGCCCCTTGTGCACTCATAGAGAAAGGTTATTAAAATGTCATTGTCTGTAAGATAGAAAGAGCTGCTTTCTTGAAATTTCAAACATTCATAGTTCCAAGGGGGAAAAAAAAAAATTCCCTTTGAACAGTGTAGAAATAAACAATTTGCTCTCAGCATGATCCAAAAAATGATCCGAAGTCCTGAATATAGGTTGTAAGCGGCTAAACTTTCCTTTTCAGAAAAATTTATGGAGTCAGAGAGTTGAATCCAGTTCTGTAGCTGGAGCCAAAAATTCGTATTTCTACAAATTTTTCGTCGTATTCGGCAGATCTGGAAAGGAAAGACTAACAATGATTTTTAAAAGTCATTTTTCATTTTATGTTTTAATGACATATTCAAACAATTTTTTTTTTTATATATACACACATCCTCAGTATGGAAAGCAGAAAAACAGTTTTGTTTGTTTTTTTACTTTTTTTATTTTATATTTTTTTCGTTAATGTTTAGTCCTCTTTTTTTTTTTTATTTCCCTCCAGCAACAATACAAGTTTATCCATGAATGTTTATTATGTGTACTAGAGAACCGTGAAAACGACACGACGTATGCAAACCTCGGCCAAATCAACGTGGGATTTGAAGGTAAGTTTCTGTCAGGTTTATTTAAAGAATTATTTTGTATATTTCTTTACTCTTATATATATTCTATTCATTCAGGAAAAGTTTTATTTCTTTTATCTTACTTCTAAATACACTATTGTTTTTAAATTTTGGTGTGTAGACTTTTTGTATATTATACTACACACGGAGAGCAAAAATTGTGACAAAACATTCAAATAAATTTTACTCTTTGTTTGAAGGCCTGGTACAGTCAAAGAGACTATCCAAAACATTCATTACTATAATCAAGCTTAACTAAGATAATAATAATAATAATATATAATAATAATAATAATAATAATAATAATAATAATAATAATAATAATAATAATAATAATAATAATAATGATAATAATAATAATGATGATAATAATAATAATAATAATAATAATAATAATAATAATAATAATAATAATAATAATAATAATAATAATGATAATGATAATAATAATAATAATAATAATAATAATAATAATAATAATAATAATAATAATAATAATAATAATAATAATATATTAACAATATAATAATGTAATTTATTTATATAGCGCCTGTCCCATACTAGCTCTAGGCACTCAATAGACAACGTTTAAATTTGTGTTGTTGAAATGTGTGCGTCCATAATTTCAGAAAAGAAGCAAGCTTTGGGTATTTAAAAATTCACTCATTTGACTCATTAAAAATGACACCTAATATGAAATTTAATATGTTTGACAAATCATTATACTAAAAGAATGGAAAAAAAACAATGTTTATTTCACTCAGTTGACTCATTAAACTTGACACACAATATGAATTTTGATATATTTCACACAGCCGTTTATTACACTAGAAATCTTTCACTTTAGTTTACTACCGCCTCACCCCCAATGGGAACGACCCACCGTCGATGACGGGGAGACCACCGTGTGGTTACGTCATAACAGATGTCCAGAACGTGAGAACTGGCCTATATTTATCCCTGCCAGTAGAATGCACCGCTTGGATTTCATTGTCAGTCAGGCTATAGGACAGATTTCGTAAAATCGTTCATTTTTACACTGCAATTGCTGACCATACACTTCTTCTATATTTTTCTATTTTATATGGATATAACGGCCACATTTTCATCTTCAAGACGCAATTATTTTATTGATATCAAGAAATGGTGAGTATACTTTATTCTTTCTTGAAAAATGTATATTTTTCTATTTAAAATTAACCAGAAAAATATTTTTAATTGTTTAAAAAATTCAAATTGATGTTATCTGAGTTTTGTTACCCTAACACATGGTAGTAAATATAAGAGTAATAATCTACTTTTAATATAGCATTTATTTCACCGATTTGTAATGACAGGTTTCTGCACAATAAATGTGTAAACACACCTTGTCTAATTCTTTGTTGGCTAACAAAATAGTCCCGTATGCAGACAAACTCCAGAGACATAAGAACACGAGTCCAATGGTGATGATAACGTTGTTGTTGTTGTTGTTTTATGGTGATGATGATGATGATGATGATGTTGACGATGATAGCGCAGTAATAGTAGTAATCGTAGTAGCAGTAGTAGTAGTAGTAGTAGTAGTAGTAGTAGTAGTAGTAGTAGTAGTAGTAGTAGTAGTAGTAGTAGTAGTAGTAGTAGTAGTAGTAGTAGTAGTAGTAGTAGTAGTAGTAGTACACACACACACACACACGAGAGAGAGAGAGAGAGAGAGAGAGAGAGAGAGAGAGAGAGAGAGAGAGAGAGAGAGAGAGAGAGAGAGAGAGTCTAAAACTCATGTACGCACATTTTTAGCACGGAACGATTTTTATTGCATTGAACTTTGAACCTATAACTTTCACACCGATTTGCCATTCCGTCTTCACGATTCGCACCTTCGCTCGATATTCTTCTACATCGCCCGTTGATACAGTCAACGGGCGTGAGAAAAGAGGGTAGATAGATATATTATGACATCATCAAAAAGCGATGTAATCAAAGGTGGCGGATGATTGTGTAACATCAAAAGCCCGGTGGACTGCGCTACAAGGCCGAAGTTTCGAGGGGATATGTGATTTGAGTGGGAGGGGCTTATTTGACTTTGCCGATGACCGACTGGTGGACGATTGAAATTATAATTGTCCTTTTTCAGCAGCCAATTGGAAATGGGTAATTGTAAACATCTGATTGGCACTCGATGGATAGAAAGCAGTTTGGAGGTCATGGGATGAAATTGCTGGAGAGGTGGAGTAAAGTTGAAATGAATTGAAAGTAATTTGGGGCGTTGTCTAGGTGACAAATAAGACTCTCGCAGAGCAGTGATAAATCCATTTTTTTGGCCGCAAATGCTACAGTAAACTTCTTTCTCTATCTTATTTTTGCTAAAAATATTTCAGAGTGGGTATATAGGCGGATTTCATTTTGAATAACGGGCATTTAGAACTATATTTTAAAGGAAAATTATTACGTTATTATTATTAGCAGGCATCTAGGCGATCACTATCGTATTATTACTAACAATCAATAATATTATTATAACTCTTATTATTACAAGTCTTCTTCTTCTTCTTATTATTATTATCATCATCATCATCATCATCATCACCATCATCATCATCATCATTATCATTATCAATAATAACTAATGATTTTTTTTTCTTTACTCAGATGAATGGTCATACTGAAAACAAGCATTGTCTCAATGCAAATGGACTCTGCCGAATAAGCTGTGAAAGGGCTCAAATGAGATATGTGGTTAAAAAACATTTCATGCAAACTGCTCCAGAATTAGCAAGTGAAGTTCCACCGGTGGATAAAAAGAAAACAGAACGTTGGTTGATTAATTAGATGCTGTTTCTGTGACATGTAACAATCAGCTGTTCCTTAAAATAATCGTGAGGTTTTACGTATGTTAATAAAAAGTATAAAGATATGTTAAGATCTATACAAATCTCAGAGGAATACTATAACTTATTTTTACCTATGATTGTCAATTTATTTAAAAATAACAGATCATTTTGATTATCTGATCATTAATCCTCTCCCCTCCCCCTTCCCGTCCTTTTCAATGCGTTTATCACGATTTTTTATTGTCAAAAAATGGATATTATTTATTTTTTACTATTTTTATTATTATTATTATTATTATTATTATTATTATTATTATTATTATTATTATTATTATTATTATTATTATTATTATTATTATTATTGTTATTGTTATTATTATTATTATTAATAATAATAATAATAATAATAATAATAATAATAATAATAATAATAATAATAATAATAATAATAATAATAATAATAATAATAATAATAATAATAATAATATTGTTATTATTACAGTGGTGATCAAGAGTAAGATAAATGCACTGATATTTTATGATTATTACTAGTATTAGTATTACATCGATATCACGTGTTTCAACTGATTCACAATGATCATTTCTGTTATCCACGATGCTTCGGTTGTTCAATAAGCAGACCATTTTCAACAAATTTCCATTTTAAATAGTATTAGCTATCTGGTCGGCGTCCTTTTTTTTTTTTTGTCGCAGCACTGGAGAGAGAGAGAGAGAGAGAGAGAGAGAGAGAGAGAGAGAGAGAGAGAGAGAGAGAGAGAGAGAGAGAGAGAGAGAGAGAGAGAGAGAGAGAGAGAGAGAGAGAGAGAGAGAGAGAGAGAGAGAGAGAGAGAGAGAGAGTAAGTGTGTGTGTGTGTGTGTGTTGGTGTACATAAAACTAATTTATGCAACGTTTTACCACGAAATAATTTTCATTTTACCACCTCAGTTTAATCTCTCATCAGTTCTCTCTGACAATTGAACTTTGAACCTATAACTTTAACACAGCTACGTCATTCCATCTTCACGATTCGCACCTCACCGCGATATTCTTTTATGTTGACTCGTGGTACAGTCAACCGGGTTGAGAGAAGAAGATAGACATTGAGTGACATCATCAAAAGCGATGTGATCAAAGCTGGCGGATGGTTGTGTAACATCAAAGACCAGTGACTGGTCTACAAGGCCTATCATATTCGTGGGTATGCGTGATTTGAGTAGGAGGAGCTTTCTTGACTTTGCTGATGACCGAATGGTGGACAATTGAAATTAGAATTGTCCTTATTCAGCAGCCAATTGGAAATGGGCAATTGTAAAAAGCTGATTGGACGCTCCATGGAAAGAAAGCAGTTTGAGGGACATGGAAGGACAGTGCCGGAGTGCGTGGAGTGGGGAGGAGTAAATTATATTGAATGAATTGATATGTAGTAATTTGGGGCGTTGGGAAGTTAAATAAAACTCTCGGATGAGGTGAGTCAATTCTTTGGCCGCAAATGATTCAGTAAAATTCTTTATTCTTTCTTTCTTTCTATTTTTAATTCCTTTCTGTCAGGAGGACATATAGGCGAATTCCATTTTTTGTTAAACGGGCATTTCGAAAGCTATTTTAAAGAGAAATTATTTCGTTTTTCCAAAATTAGCAGGCGTTTAGGTGATAGCCACTATATTATTTTCATGAAAATGATCATTATCATAATCATCATCATCATCATCATCATCATCATCATCATCATCATCATCATCATCATCATCATCATTATTATTATTATTATTATTATTATTATTATTATTATTATTATTATTATTATTATTATTATTATTATTATTATTATTGTTATCCTTATTAAGATTGTAATATTATCGTCATCATCATCATCATTATTATTATTATTATTATTATTATTATTATTATTATTATTATTATTATTATTATTATTATTATTATTATTATTATTATTATTATTATTATTATATTATCATTATTATTATTATTATATAGTTTAGATCTATACAAACGTCAAAGGAATGCATATTACATATCTTTTCCTAAGAATTGTCAATTGCCATTACTAAAACCAGTTCGTTTTGATCATTTGATCAACAAAGCCCTACAATTCGGTGATCACGCATTTTTTTATTGCTGTCAAAAAAGGATATTGCTGTACAGGTGAGCGGATATCTCAACAATGCTTCATTACAAAACGACTTTGATTATATATTTCTACTCTGTGAATATTGATGATTATTGCAGTATTTCTCATTTATTTGTATAAACTCAGATAACTATGTAATTTTTGATTATATCGTTTGAAGTAATTAAAATTTCTGACCCATTTTTATGGTTATTTCCTATAAAATCTATTCCCAAATGATCTACTAAAATTATATCGAATAAAAGTATGTAAATCACTAGTTATGACTCTAAAATATCTTATTGCAACATCTAATAGCCTCTTTACTACGCCACTTTGAACTTGAGAAAAAAATCATCAAAATAGGAAAAATTTCTCAGTCTCCATTTCGGCACAGGCCGTGACTCGCCGTCTGTTATGAACTGGCGTCCGGCAAAATTTACCTGTCGAACTAAAGTGAAAGCAGTAAACGGCTGTGTTCACAATTCATTATACTCTTATAAGGCATTTTACCATTAAATTTAAATTGAAAAAAAAAGATATTTTGCTCTTTCTCTTTAATTAATTTTTAAAAAATTATTTTTTTTTGTTTTTTTTTTAATTTATAAAAGTGTAGTTATTTTTTAACCATTTTGTACAGTGTGACCCACTGCCTGAAAATGATATTATGTTGGGATGGTGGAGAAGCTAAAGATTGAATCTATAGTCAAAATGATTAAACGTGGTTACTTTCAGTGTTATATTGTGGGGAAATGGGTGTCGTTTCTCAAAGGGAGAAAAAAAAAATGAAAATTTCAACTTTCTGTTCATTTTAACTTTAATATCACTCTTAAGGACATCGAGGTTAATCCTGCCATAATACCGTTTAGAGACGATTGGTCACAAATTATGAATAATTATTCTGTATTGGAACTTTTTTTTTTGTATGTGTGTGTGTTTGCTGGTTTTATCCTCTCACTTTTGTTTATTAATACATGTTTATATATATTGTACTTACTACCTTTTGTTTATAATTTGTTTTCATTCTCCCTTCACCTCATTCGTCCTAGATTTTGATGAGACTAGTTTAAATGACACCAATGGTAATCCTTGCATGCTGAACATGTATATCGTTACAATACAATTATCACAGCCACACCAGCCTTTTACCAGCGTTGTCTAATGATATCAACATGCCTTTTCCTTTACCTTACAGTTTGAGGAATTAATTTGGACTAAATTTTACTAATTGTTGTCCAGACCTGTCCTGTACTACGAAAAATTCGTAGAATTACGAATTGTTGGCTCCGGCTGCAGAGCTTCAAATGTGTCTTTGACTCAATAAATCTTATGGAAAAAGAAAGTGTCATTCAGGCCAAACCTTCATTTAGGACTTTGGAGAATTTTAAAATCAAGCTGAGGGCAAATTATGATTTGCAAAGCTATTTTTATTGGGACTTTTCTTTTTTCTTAGGGAACTACGAATTTCTGAAATTTCAAGTTGGCAGCCCTGGTTATCAAAACGATTTTCAGCTCCTTTCAATTTAAATAAATATATAAACTCATACAATGAATAAATAAGCATATGAATAAATAAAAATAGTTTACTTGGGGATCTTTTCCAGGGGAAGACTTGAATATCCCAGATGTTTGCCACAGTGAAGCACAAAAAAAATAAATTAAAAGGCCAAATTGACTAAATGAAGATCAGGGAAGGGGGGGGGGGGGGGGGGGGAATTGAACTGGGTGTGGTGACTTGTTGAAGGTCACATGGATCAAACAGGGTAATTGAACTCTGTAGCTTCTGGCAGTAAAGCAAAGACCAAAACCAATGTACCGTGCTGCCTGCTAGGGATGACACATTTGGCATTATGAACATGGCTGTTAAAATATGAAAAAGTAAATTATGTTGTGTGAAGTACACATTAATGCTGTGGAAAAACAAAAAACAATCTAAAATCCACTCTGAAGCTACAATAGGGCAAAGAAGTCATGACGTCACACCATCCTCTCTTCCGGTTCAAAACTCCTTGGAAGTGTGTAACCAGTCCTCTGGAGGACTAACAATGAATAGGTTACATAGGTATTTGACGACTAGCATATATTTAGACTAGAAAAATAAGATATCAACACTTTGAAACCAGAAGATCAGCTACACAAGGTTTGTTTCCAGTCGTCTGGAAGAGTGGTTTTACACTTCCAATGAGATTGGAACCAGTATTTTGTCACATCACCCTTTTGTTCCCTATTCGACTTTCCTACACCCCAGCACTCCTACTTCACCTATTCCAATTCCCACACCATGCAATCCCACAACCTCATATTTTCATGTAATTTTATTTCTTTTAAAGACAATATTGCACTCATTGATGATGAGAAAAATAGGGTATGAAGACGTGCCAGATGAAAACAGAGAATAAAATGTCACAGAGTCAGTGCCAAACTCAGGATCAAATTGACGCGACACCCTCTGCCTGGCCATGAGGCAGGGTATCGTGTCATGGGTTCCTGAGTTTGGCACTGTCCCCGTGATTTTTTATTCTCTATTTTCATCTGGCACACCTCCATACCCTATTTTTTTCCTCATCATTATTGATACAAGTAACTTTTTTAGAAATTTTTTTGCACTCATTATTGTTTTGTGAAGTATTTGTGAAATGGTGAACTTAACAAAAGAAAAGGAAAAAAAAACCCCCAGAAAAAACAACAAACAAAACTCATAAGCTTTAGTAAAACACAGTATGAACAAAAACTGAACTGAAGCATTGAACAAGGGGTTCCTACCCAAAATAAACACTGGACATATCATTTTCATATCTGACACCCATAAAAAAAAAAAGTAGTCCTTCAGAGCCATTGGACCCAAGGAGCTGGAGTTTATCCAGGTTTCTAAAGCATGAAATGGACAATAGCAATTGCTAACTATCCTTTGGATAGGATGCTAGTCTATTGCAAAGTACTTTCCACCAAATCTAATAGACTCAGCTACCATTCACTCCTGGGTTTACAGGGGGGGGGTCCAAAAACTGCACCCAGAATCGATCTCAGTCCCTTTGCGTGGAAAACGAGTGCTCTACAAACTGAGCTATCGAGACCCCATGACACCCTTAAAGCTCTATTATAATTTCTTTTGCGGCAGTGTCAACAAATGCCCTTTCACACCGGATTGGATTACTGTGATAAATTGTGAATAAAGAGCCTTGTCAAGGACTCGGGTTTGCACCAATAACACAGACCAATCTTCAATCTTCAATGGCTTGTATTTGCAAAAGGCCCCCCATGGGCCCATCACTGCAAATGTTCAGTTAAAGATTACTTTGACGAGCAAAGCATTCAAAACTGTTTTAAAAGTTTCCAAGCATTCAACGTTCGTTAAGTCCGGTGGCAGACATTCCAGTAATTTATTGTTCGTGGGAAAAAGCTGTGTTTGTATGTTATGGTTCTTGTAAATGGTTGGATGTATTTTGGTGCATTGTATCTACGTTTAGCGTACCTATCTGATTTGCTTTTTATGTAGTTTGGGATATGGTGGGTGAGTTTGGGTCGTTGATGATTTTGTGTAAAGTAACAATCTGGATACCTTGCACCGGTTTTTCAATGGTTTCATTCAAGTAACTGTAGGGAGGACGTCACAAAGTGTTATAGATGTAGTTAGCACTACCCCGCAAAGCCAGTCGTTTAGCACGGCCTAAATATTTAATCTGACAAAAATTACTCTTACAATAAAGGGACGTTCTGCTCAGAAAGTAACGAGGAATCTCTAGTGATGAGCACATTTCAGAAAAACGGTGCCTGATCTCATTGCATTACATCATTGTCTTTGCTAGATCTTCATTTTATCAATTCTAGTTATTTAGTTCAATACAATGGGTGATAAAGAGGAATTGGAATGAATAGGTTAGAAGTTGAGATCTCTTTCATCTACGATAGACATCATATCCTTGAGAAAGGCATTTTATCATGGAGAGAACGATAAAGGGAGTAAATGTGACTCATATATATAAGGGAACAGCACAAAACAAAGTTAGTTTCGGCCTTTGGCCTTTTTCAAGTAAAAACAACTTGAAAAAGGCCACTGGCCGAAACGAAATTTGTTTTGTGTTGTTCCCTTATATATGAGTCACATTTACTCCCTTCATCTTTCTCTCCATCTTATTGACTCATTTAGGCACCTCTAGTTTTTCATCTTACCATGCTTTACTGCTTGTATCCGATGTGAACAGTATTGGAGGTTCCAAGCATGCTTTGAAGTTTGTTTAAATCAATTTTGCATTTGTCACTTTGTTAACAATGCTAAAGCTATTTATATTTTGACATTACCTCTACTTTTTATTTTATGCATTTTTGTTTTTTCTTTGTTGGTTATTTTACATAGCGGCCAACTGTCCTTATAAAATCGGGACTGCCTCGATTTCGCAATCTGGAGAAAAGTTTTTTTTTTTGTTTTTTTTTTGTTTTAATTGGACTGTTTTATATAAATATATATATATATATATATATATATATATATATATATATATATATATATATATATATATATATAAATATATATATTATATATATATATATATATATATAATATATATATGGAAACGACCCTTTCATGTCCCAGGATTATGATTTTTTGACCAGCAAATTAAAACAAGAATTACAAAAGATACTAAACTAGATTATGCCATATAATAGTCCAAACATACTTGTGTTTTTTGGGTCGTGGAAAGTATTTTGCATAAGAATGTCCCGATCTCGCTTTTTGAAAAGTTGGCCAATATCATTTTATTTTTATTTTTTTTCCAAAGCTCAGCTTCACATTTTATTTATTCTGTTGTTTGATATGTACCCAATGTATAGCCTCTATCAAATTCTCCACCCAAACTCATTCCTCCTGGTATTATATTTCCATTAGTAGTTGACAGATCATTAACCCTCTCCTTACCAACCACAGGAAATTCGTCACATTCATTACGATGCAACCGACAATTGTCTCATTCTGATTTCTTTGGTACATCACAACATTTTAAAATGTAATTTTTGTTATAGCTATAAAAACTTGTGCGGGGATCCTGATAGATCAGTTGGTAGAGCACTGACTTCACAATCAAAGGGACTGAGATGGTTCCCGGGTGCAGTCGAGATTTTTTTGGACCCCCGTGTCCACCCAGCAGTGATTGGATAGCTGGGTCTGTTAGATCTGGTGGAAAGTACTTTGTGATATAATATTGTCCTATCCAAATAGTAGTAGGCAATTTCTATTGTCCATTTTACGCTATAGAAACTGGGATGAACTCCAGCTATATGGGCCATTCCGGCTCCGAAACTTGGCACTGTGTTCTTGATTAAGAAAATTCTATTTTTATATATTGGGTGGGTGTGAAGTTTCAGAGAAAATTCTTGAAATAGTTGGTAATGAGGGAGTTGACAATAATATCAACCTACTTTATACTTAGGACCATAAACATCCTATTGTCTAAAAGTTTCCAGTCATTAATCTGCATATTTTACAATTCCATCTTCTGTGTTGTGTTGTTATTGTTCCCATGGAATGCCCTTCAATGTCTGATAGAATTCTTTCAGAAATATTATTATCATTCAGAAAAAATCCAAGAAACTTACAGCTAAATATGGTGTTATCGTCATCATCGTCATTGTCGTCATCCTCACCACAACCACCACCATCAACAGTGACTTTATAATTATTATAACTTTTTTTCTTTATCTATTCTCATATCTTCCCTACCTCCCCCATCTCCCCCAATCACCAAAACAGATGACGAAGGAATTAATCTAGAAACATCTTAGAGGGAGCCAACTATAGACTAAATCATTGACACATCTGCCGTGTTCATCGTCCAGTCTTTTCATCTGTGCCGTCTCTCATTGCATTATACTGTGTTATGTGCCATGGCATGATGACAAGAGTACATCATACAGCTAACCATCTATATGCCAATTGTCATTGTTACATACTCCCATGTTTTGTTTTGGATGTATGTGGCATTCCAACATTTATTTTATGTGTGTGTGTGGGTGTGTGTGTTTGAGAGAGAGAGAGAGAGCGAGAGATGCTCTTTTGTTGGCCAAAAAAGAGATTCTCTTAATGCTAAATAGATGTACATAATAACACATATTTTTTTATAACTATGTTTGAGTACAACAGACAGGAGTGAAATTGCTGGCAGTGTTGTTCATATTATAGTGTTTAAAGGAAAACACAAAAACGACCAAACCAACCAACCATAAGTGTAATGACTGTATCACATGGGATTATGTCAGGGTGGACCAGATGCCAAAATAAGGGAATCTATAATTAAAATGGTCTGAAATTTTATGAGATTTTACTTTTTTTGTGCTCTAAGAACTGCTAAATGTCATCAAAAGAAGGAAACTCGGTTTTTTTCGGTCACAATGCCAAAACTGATGCACCCATATGAAAGATGTGGTACAGGAGAAAATGGAGGGCAAACAAAGAAGAGGATGACTTAGGCCTAACAGAGATGAATGGAAGAGAGTTATACGATGCCATCAAGAGACGGGAGGAATGGGCAGACATTTGTCATCACAGAGTGTGGGCAGCCAATGTCAATGAGGACGGTGCTGGATAGTAAGTAAGTGCTTGAAGATATAATAGCCATTGCTGGCAATAAAACAGGCACGTGCAAAAATCTCTCTCTTTTTTTTTTTTTAAATTAAAGGAAAAATAACAAACTCTTGTATCATATTTATGATCATAAATTAAATTTCCAGCAACTTCTTCAGGATTAGGGCAGCTGACTCCATCATCATGATGGTGACAAGCACTGCGCAGTGTTGTATACAATCAGCATGGCCAGGAATTGTTCATGGCTTGCTTCTGTCACGAATGATTTTAGCTTTATTTTGTAACTGTATCAATATTTGATCCCCTGGGTCACCCTGACATGATACCAGATAGAGCTGATAGGTTACATATAAATTCATCCCCAATTTCCACAGTTCTTGATTTCGAAAGATTTTATTTTTACCTGTCATAAAAGTACCAAAGCATTTAATTGAGATTCACATTGTTTAAAGAGCTCATAATAATATATACTCCACTCAATACGTGGCATTGATGTCCATAATCTATTCACCAGAAAAATGATGTCAATAAAAATACATTTTTCTGATATTTTCTCTCACAGCTGCCATTTTTATTTATGCACTCCCATTTTTCATTTCAAAACAATGATTTTGACAATTTCTCTTCTTTCTTTAAAAACTTAAAACATAGAGATTATTTACGATTATGTATGTATATGAAATATATATTTATATTTGCAAATCTCCCTTAATTGTTTGAAAATTATTGTTATTGTTGTTGTTGTTGTTTGTTTGAGATTTAAAAAAATGATATTAACATCAATTGAAATAGTAAAAAGTATGCATGATACTTAAGATAGTATTATGTATTGTTGGTATGATATTAGGTGTATCATCATTCTAATAAGAGTCGTGTTATTCAATACGAATATACATTTGCAGACTGCCTAGTACTACGAAAAATTCATAGAAATACCAATTTTTGGTTCCAGCTACAGAACTGTATAGGTTTCTTGACTCAATAAATCTTGTTGAAAAGGAAGGTTTAGCTTCTTAGAGCCTATATTCAGGACATTGGAGCATTTTGGACCGTGCTTAGAGCAAATTATTTATTTCTGAAGACTTTTTCTTTTCTTTTTTTCCCCTTAAAAAACTATGCATTTTTGAAATTTCAAGTCGGGAGGCAGCTCTGCATTTAGTAGTCCTATTGTCCATCAGGCATTTCAATCAAAATTCTTCATGATTGAGTTTTTGATGGAATCAAATTTTTGATGAGGTTTTTCAAATTTATTCTAGATCTGACATTTGGTTGGCTGGAAGGAAAAGCAGGCCGTCTCCCTTTTATAAACAGATTTTTTTCGAAATTAATTGGGCTGCTTTATTTATAGCATATGTGTCAGTGCATGACATAATCATTCGGAAGGTGAAAATTTTGGATTTGCAGTTTTTTGCATCTTCTAAAAGAATATGCTTCCCAGAGCATTTTAATCTTTATTTGAAGTAAATCGGGTGATATTTTAATGAAGTTATGGTCAGATGTATGGGAAAGGTATCCAGCAACTTTTCTCAAATTTCATACTTTTTTATCTTGACCGGCTGTAAAAAAATATTAAGAAGTGAAATTAAGCTTTGAAATTTCCCGGAGATGTACAAAAAGGGTTGATTTAATCATTTATGACAAGAACTCTTTTAAAAAAATACAAATTGACCCTCTAACTGAACTTGGCAATATCTCAGTTCAAACTTTTTTACCACCTGACTGATTATGTCATTCACTGTCACATATTATATTCACATCACCACATCTCACTTCATTCTCCTGACCGAGGTGGTCGTAGAGGAGACAAGAGATATGATTTGGCAGTATGGGCCCTCCATCCATCCATCCATCCATCTATCCATCCATCCATCCAGATTTGTCCCCAGCTTTCCTTATTTGTGTTGGGCTGCCCATCCTTGTCCATTCCTTTACATATATTATATTAGAACGAAGCCCTTTTCCTAAAAAAAAACTTATACATTTTTTAAAGATTAAGCTTAGACTTAAATAGTGAAAACAGGTGAAAAGATGAGTTATGAAATTGTTCTAAGAATCGTTCATTTAACAGAATGATTCTATCCATACTTCAAATGAAACAGTAAAATTAGTTACATAGGTGTTAGTATTTTATCATGCTAATTGTTGCTATTCTTAATGTTTTTACATAAGTAACTGACAATCTTTTTCTTGTTGTTGATTTGGTTGTCAAGGTCCTAATGTATTTGTCTGTGATATGATATAGATTATTATTATTATTATTATTATTATTATTATTATTATTATTGTTATCATCCTGTACATAGATGTATCATACAATATAATACACATATAGGTTATTTGTTGATATAATATATAAATCTGGCAATTGATAGCATTTTTTTTTCCATTTTGAATTGCATTATGTGATTTAGATAGAGACATTTAACAAATCTTTTTTTTTTTTTAAAAAGTGGTATTATAGTTTTATTGTTGACATTATTATTATTATTATTATTAGACTATCAGAAAAGTATCATATTATCTATTTCTTTTTCTGCTGCACTTTGACAGTAGTATGGAATCCCACTGAGTCAGTTTATTTGAAGAAGAAGAAGAATAAAGTGGCATTATTGGTAAAACTTGTTTAGTCGTTGTTTTGATTCGAGTCTCTAAGACACTATGGAGTAGAATGATTAAAAACATTTTTTATTAATTTATTGCTAATGGCCAGTGTATTTAAATCATTTAGTTTATGATTGAAATCAATTTTTAAAATGTTTTCTTTAGTGTTATGTCAATTTATTTTGTCACAAACTATTCCTGTCCAACAACCTTTTGTCAGGAAATGGTATTATATTTGGGTGAGCCGCATTTTAAAATAATGATTTAAAGTGACAAGAAATGAGAGATTTTAGTGTGGGGTTGTTTAATTGTTTGGTTTTTGTCACTCTAAGCAGATAGAATATTTATAGTCTTGCTTAGATAAAACACATAGAATGAAGACAAGTTTTATAGATAAAAAGAATGAAATAAATAAAATAAATTTCCCTTTATACATCCCATAGGGAAAATTTGTCTTTGGGGTCTATTCCAAGGGAAGACTGGAATAACCCAGGCATCAGCCGCAGTGCATTGCCACAAACTGAGCTAGGGCAAGGTGACTTGCTCAAGGCCACACAGACGCAGTGGGTATTCGAGCTTGGTACCTTTCGAGTATGAAGAGCCGTAGTTAACAAGTCAATTTTTCAGCAGCTAACTCACCCTGACTTAATACTGTTTTGATGTTTTGGTCACAATGTTCTGCCTTGCACTATTTTGGCAAACTGAATTGGACTCGGGGGAATAATCCTGTACAATAATTAATTTACACAACTCTTTGTCATAAAAAACAAGTGACAAATTTTCCAGGTATATTTTACGTGGAATTATATTATTATTATTATTATGAACCAAAAGCCTGTCTGATGATTACATTGTCACATTCCAAAGAAAGCAGATTTGTATTCTCAATGGCCTTATGGATTTCATGCAAAATGTTTATATTTATACACAATTCAATGTTCTAGTAGAAGAAACAAACTCTTGATTATTTCCTTAATATCCTACATTACATTGCATGCCATCTTTTCCTATAGTGTCTTTCATCTTGTAAAATTGAATGATAAAAATGTTGTTGGTGTGACGTCATTTCCTGATGTAAATTTGAATGAAATTATCAAACGGATGTGTGGATGTGTAGACTAGCTGTGTACATTTTATAGATAAAGGGGTTTATAGAAAGATAATGCTAAAATCTCTAATTTACTGTATTTAGAATTTTCAATCAACCCTTTTCACTTCTTTTCCTTTTAACTCTTAACATGAATAATGTCCTAAAAGATTCAATTCAGCTATGTCATCTATTCATTTATTCATTTGACCTTTCCATGTCTCTTGTTGTATCCTTGTTCTGGAATATAATCATTTGATTTCACCAAAGCTCTGTCTGCAGTCTTGCTGGGAGGGAGACAGTCAGATTAATTTACCTTGTGAGGTATGATATTTTTTTCCCCTTGCAAATCGTCTCTCTTCATCTCTTTATTTTTACAAGCTGATATGTACTGTGTAACCATCGGAGTTTACTCATCTTGGCAGGATCCTGAATTTGTGCCTGGATGGGACTTTTGATCCACCGTTTTTCCTGATTGAACCAGCCACCCTCTGTCTTTCCTTTTCTTAGATGCTTGTCTGGGCAAACCTCTGTCACCTTTTATAAAGTTTTTCATCCCCATTCTTTTTTAGACCTGCATGTGTGCCGACAATTGTCGGTTTTCCGACAATCACAGTCGTTGCGATCTCCCGGATCACTTATTTTTTTATTGCAAAAGTAATCTGATTGCGAGTGACGTCAATTGTCAGAGTGTCGGCGATCCCCAACTCGACCGGCGGCGAGCAGTCAAGTGCCGACGAATGGGCGTCGGATTGCCGACAATATTGTCGGCACTCTCAAGCGCTCGTTCGGCAATTATCGGGAAACTTCGCTAGTCTCCGATTTGACCGCAACTCTTCACTGTCTGAAAAACGAGAAGTGTGTCGATATAATCGAGCTTGCGCAGTTCGTTAACTTTCGTTTTCATACTTTCGGTATTCCATTCAAGTAACTTTTGTTTTTCAATTGAACGTTCCTACATTTCAATTTTATTCGCTCTATCAATCAACTTTCTGGATTTGTCGTTGTATATTTTACATTATTTTTTTGTTATTATGCCTGAACAATTCTTTGACCGTTCGTCGGATCTGAAGTCAGAGTCAGTTGAGAATGGTGTTCGAAATCTATTCAAATGGGATCTGGAAGAGAAAGACTGCACCGATGATTTTCTCTCGGAGTACGCAAGTAAGCCAGCACAGCCGGGTGCTGCATTTTTTTTTTTTTTTTGCCAGTGGATGATTGGGATGTTTATTGCTCTTTAGAGATAAGATCAATTATTCCAGGTTAAAAACTACTGTTGGGGGGGTCCTTTTACGGTGGCAAAGGAAAATCATTCATGTCATAAAGAGGCATTCTCAAAGTGAAAGTGAGTAACACAAGTACAAGAGAAAAAAAACAGAAAAAAAAACAACTCAGTTGTTGCAGCTGTTTTCACTGCTGAGACAGAGACTCGTCCTCTCTCCAAGCTTCACAAGGAACTCACTCAACCCTAGCCCTAACTGAAACTGATTCCAGTCTGTAGGTAGACGGGTGCCGATTAGCCATTGGACAAGTGAAGCGCAACTTTGGGTTAAAATTTGAATAACACAATTTCACATAATCACTGTTGCATTATTTTTCACAGTATATGAACGGCTCTGGTATCATTTTAAAGGGCAGAGATCAAGATTTCTTTTGATGTGATAGAAATCAATGTTGACATATTGTATCCAAAATTATAATTTGATAAAAATAACGTCATTTTAAAACTTTTTAAATCTTTTTCAAAATTGAGATAGCAAAAAAATAAAAGTGAAGGCATCTAGATAATTCATTTGTCTATGTCTACATCAAATTTCATAAAGATTGAAGACAGTGCAGTATGTTTAATGTTGACCACAAGTGACCAACCCTCTTTTTTTCTATGCTAAAATCCCGTTTTAATCAGTAGTCACCTTATCGAGAGGCTGTCCAGTGGGGGAATTCTCAATCAATTTTGAACTTTTTGTAAGAGTAAATTTAGAGTAGTAAAATCATCATAACTTTGGAACCGTTTATCCTAGATCCAAAAGTAAGGTATCTTATTAAATGGTTTTTAAAGGCCTATCTGTCTAGGTAAAAAAATAATTATTAATTTTTATTTTTGAACAAATATCAAACTACCACTCTACCTCCATGCTGTCCCTTCTCCCTATAAATATTTGGTACTTTTTAACATTTTAAAATAAATATATTCTGTAGGACAATCCAAAAGAAAATGTATATGACTAAGTACTGAGTTACAAAATAAAAGATCCGGTAATGCGATATGTGTGAAAAAGTTCAGACAATTTGGTAAGGACTCGCATGCAGGTCTATTTTATTAATGCTGGTGCTGTTGTGGCCTAAAAGTGTTTGCAAGTGCTGTAAAAACCTTTACAAACAAAACAATAGCCCCATTTGACAATCTGGAGAAAATTTTTTAAAACAAAACATAGGACTCTTTTGTGTATAAAAATGGCCCTTGCACTTCCCAGGATTATGCTTTTTTGACCAGCAAATTAAAACAAGGAACAGAAAAAAAGCTCTAAATCTAGATTATATGTGTGGCCGGCTGAGAAAACCCGGAAAGATGCGCAAATTTCATAAATTGAGTTATGTATGCAGTGGTGTAAACTACATATTTCTGATCATTTACCACTTTAAATTTTCTTTCTATGTCTATTAAAACTCAAGTTATGAATTTTTTTCTGAATAAAATTTATTGCTATGGGAAATACTTTATTTTCGATTTTGGCTCATATCTCAAATCGAAGCTTGTCCCATCTTCCCCGGTTTTCTCAGCCAGCCTCACATATTATATAATAGTCCAAATATACAGCTGTTTCGGGTCATGACGATATTGTGTATAAGGGTGTCCATATTTACCTCTTTGAAAAGTTGGCCATTATGCTATAGGATAGATGTGTTTTCTCTTTCTAATCTAATCCAGATGTCTTGGTGCCTTTACTGTTATTATTATATCATTGCATATATATTGTTATGATGATGATAGTGTTGATATGTGTGTGAGATTCCCAACCTTCCTTGTTTGTTTGGACGTTGGAAGGGAAGTTTTGTCGCAAAGGGATGGTATTTTAATGTCTAGTCTTTTCTTTGCCAGTACAAGCAATCTATCTAGCTGTAATAATCAATTTCTTCATTGCCAGTATAAGCACCCTATATGGCTGTAATCATCAATTTCTTCATTGCCAGTACAAGCAATCTATATACATGTGATCATCAATTTCCTCATTGCCAGTACAAGTCATCAAAGTATAATCATTAATGTCTACTTTGCTTGTACAAGCAATATAGCTGTAATCATCCATATCTTCATAATCACCCTATATATTACGCCGTATCACCTCATTCAAACGTTACCAAAGTCAATTAATATTTTCTTTCTCACATTGTATGAATTTCAGTATTAATTATTATAGAATGTGCACAGAATGTTCTAATTTTTCTTTCTCTCTCAACTTATCTTCTGTTTGTATTAGTCACCCATAGTTTTTCCATTTAAATACTGTAATTTGGAAAAAAACAAACTTGTATTTAAAGATTTGACCATAAAACTCGTCCTTCAAATATTGATAGACTTAAATGACCCTCATCTTGGCAAAAACCTGGGATAGTGCGAAGTCTTCATTACAGTCCCAGGTTTGAGAGTTTTTGCCAAGATGAGGATCATTTAAATCAATTGATACTTGAAGGATGAGTTTTTTGGCCAAATTGTTAAATTCCAATTTTTCCAGAGTAAGGCAATTCACTGGTTAATTGAATGTAAGGATAAAAAAGGTTATTTATGATAAGAATCTATTCATTGTTCAGTAAATTCTACTTAATTACTTGAGTTATTTGGTCTAGAATACTGTCTTGTAGAAAACGGAGGCTTTCAATGGTAGCATATCGTCATCTTCATCACAACAATATGTTCGTTTTTACATCGTAATTACTTTGTAAACATTAAAACCAAATAAAGGTCACTCAACCATCTGACAAAATAGATATAGGTATAATACATAATGTATATTTTCATAGTTGTCTTTCTACCTCTGTCTACAAGTCCTGTGTGCAATAAAACATCTGGATATTTGCCATCAGATCAAAGCTGGGAGTATTTATATCTAGTAACTCTCATTTATAAAAATATCTATATAGATCCAGGGTCCTTGTACAATATTTTGTATTACCAGCCAAAAGGAAGTCAGAGAATTATTTATATTTTACTATCGCGTTATTTTGTAGGAATTGATAGACGAAAAATGTCCAATGATATGTTTTTTTTTAGATTGATGCAGTCTGCAATTCTTTACACGCTCCAACACGCCTGTCCCTCGAGTTAACTTTTAAATGTACAATTAATACTTTACCCAAATAAATGTGTGGCTGACTGAGAAACCGGGGAAAGATGCGTAAATTTCATAAATTGAGTTATGTATGCAGTAGTGAAGACCACATCTTTCTGACATCTTTCTATTTCTATTAGAACCCAAATTATGTTTTTTAAAAATAAAATTTGTTGCTATGAGAAACACTTTATCTTCTATTTTAGCTCATATCTCGAATCGGATCTTGCAGCATCTTCCTGAGTTTTTCTCAGCCAGCCTCACATAATATATGTAAATTGTGGTGGGTGGAATTCCCCTTAGGCTTAGGGAACAATGGCCAAAATGTATGTCAATATTAATAATTGAATTAGAAGGGATTTTAATATTAAGGCTGCCAAAATATCTCCATCTAATTATCACCATGTTATTAATATTGTGATGGTAGACTGGATGTCACTATGTGTTATCATAAACATTTAAACCATCAACTCTGTCGTATGTACCTCTATTCTATCTCCCAACCCATCAGTCAATTCATTTTATTTCAGTCAGTAGTTTTCATATTTTTATCATTTATGTCAATCAAAACGCAGGATGGAGTCCCGACCTCCCATAGTGGACAGGGAGGTCGCATATCCCTTATCTGTTTTCCAATGTGCTTTCTGTCTTTGTCTTAGAGTGAGATTACTTGGTTTTCTCCTGGCCTTGGCTGGCTACCCTGGCTGGGACGGAAACAGTCAAATGTATAGTATTAGTTTTTGGAGATGATATTTTTTTGTCTTCTAAATTATATATATATATATATATATATATATATATATATATATATATATATATATATATATATATATATATATATATATATATATATATATAAAACAAAGATAATGACTTTTAAACATTTGAGTTTATTCCTCTTAGTGGATGGGGATCCTGACCTCCCATAGTGGGCAGGGGGGTACATACTGTGTCTTCTATCCCCTATGTTTGTTTTCCAACATGCTTTCTGTCTTTGTCTTGGAAGGAGATTACTTGGTTTTGTCCTGGCCCTGACCGGATACCCTGGCTGGGAGGGAAACAGTCAAATGTATAGTTAGTTTTGGGAGATGATATTTTTTTCCTTGTACGTAAATCATCTCTCTGTTATGCACTGTATTATGTTTTGTTTTTGTATTATATATGATTTGTAAACATTTGAGTGTATTCCTCTTAGTAGGGACTTGTGCTTGTGTTTGGATGAGACTTTTAGGTAATCTCAAACTGAGTACACTGATAGTGTGCTCTTGGAATCTACATCTGTTCCCTATTTGAACCAATTCCCCTTTGTCTGCCTTATTCTTCGACGCTTTAATTGTAATTCTAGACCATTTTACTATCCCATTTTCTTCGTTTTTACTGGCGCTGATATGACCTTAATGTGTTGCAAGCGCCATAAAACCCTTAAAAACAAACAATCTTAGTGGGGACCTGCGCTTGTGTCACTATGAGACTTTTTTGTGATCTCAAACTAAGTACACTGAGGGTATGCCCTTGGAATCTACATTTGTTCCCTATTTTAACCATTTCCCCTTTGTCTAACTTTTTCTAGTATGCTTTAATTGTAAATTTAGAATTTTTTTCACTCTCCCATATTCTTCCTTTTTACTGGCGCTGACTGACCTAAATTTCTCGCAAGTGCCTAAAACCCTTAATAAAAACAAAAACAAATATATATGTTGTATGTTCCTCTATTCTACCCCCCCCCCCCCCCCCCCCCCCCCCCCAGCCCTCACTTAATTCATTTACTTTCAGAAGCAGACGTTTTCATGTTTTTATCATTGAAGTGCATGCAAGTCAAAACTCATTTGATATTAGTCAATTTATGTAAAGTACAGTTGAAATGCATTTCCTCCAGTTGTGTCTACAAACTCTCCTTCTACTTAATAAATTATATAATATTCTAGTAGCACTGGTGTATCTGTAGCATATCAATCTAATATCTATCTTAACCCTTTAGGTACTACTCAATTTGGAAGAGCATATTAACTATCTCCACTTTATTTACTTTTCATGTTTTTACAAATAAAACTGTTTTCAAACAAGGGCCGATTTCCTTTTACACGTGTGGCTTTGATATTCGCAACTATCATCGTCATTGTCATCATCATCACCAGTAGCATCATCATCGTGATAATCACCATCATCACAGTCATCATCATCATCAATTACATCATCGTCATCATCCATCATCGGGTTAATGGAGCTATTGAATGAGTCTATGCAAGTTCCTTCAATTTCCCTTCAGCATCCACTGGGTGGAGTTCCCGACCTCCCATAGTGGGCAGGGAGGTACTTACTGTGTCTTCTATCCCCCAATATCTGTTTTCCAACTTGCTTTCTGTCTTTGACTTGGAATGAGATTACTTGGTTTTGTCCTGGCCCTAGCCGGATACCCTGGTTGAGAGGGAAACAGTCAAATGTATAATTATTTTTGGGAGATGATATTTTTTTCCCTTGTAAATCATCTCTCTGTTATGTAGTTATTTCGATTTATTCTTAACATATGATTTGTAAACATTTGAGTGTATTCCTCTTAGTGGGGACTTGTGCTGGTGTCTAGGTGAGACTTTTAGGTGATCTCAAACTAAGTGCATTGATAGTGTGCTCTCGGAATCTACATCTGTTCATTATTTGAACCTTTTCCCATTGTCTTACTTTTTCCTCAAGTCCCTTTAATTGTACATCTAGAATGTTTTTACTATCCAATTCTCTTCCTTTTTAGTGGCGCTGATATCACCGTCGTAAAACCCTTAAAAACAAAACAAACCTTCAGCATCCGGGAGGGGTGGGGGGGGGGGGGTGTCATCAGCTTTGTCCTGCCCCCTTACCCCCTTCTCATATTTTTAAAAAATTGTAAATCATCTCTTGGAATCCACATCTGTTCCCTATTGGAACGAATTCCCCTTTATCTTACTTTTTCTTGGGTGCTTTAATCATGTTCTAGAACGGGTTCATTTTCCCATTTCTTCCTTTTTACTGATATGACCTATAGTGTTCGCTTGGCTAAGAAACACACAACATTACCATTCGGAAGTATAACGGACCAACACACAAAACTATGTGTAACCTTAAACTTTTTTAGTCTTGTTAATGCAGTTTAGTGAGAATTACTCGTAAATGCGGATGACAAAAAGCAAAAACAAAGACCTGAGTGACGTCAACGTCATACTATCTATATGTGTCGCAAGCCCCATAAAACCCTTAAAAACGACAAACATCATCTCTCAGTCACTTACGACTATACTATTATTTACTCTATTTCTTTTATTATTATATTTTTTTGGTGGGTTTTTTATTTATATCTATACTTTGTTATATTTGAATGTATCCTTCATAGCTGGATCCTATAGGTCTTTGAGATACTGTCAGAATGGGCGCTTTGAATGATTGGTTGCTCACAGAATCTTCTGTTGTCTATTTGAACCAGCCCCCATTATCATAATTCTTCTTCTTTAGTGCTTTAACGTCAGATCTTGTGTCACTAAAAACAACCCCATGGATGGGTTGCTCTTGGATCTACTTCTGATCTCTGTTTGCACAAAAGCCGTTGTTTTCCTTTCTCTTGAATGCTTGGAAGTGCTGATCTCTTAACAATTTTGAGTGTTTTCTTCATATATTCCTTTACACTACTGGCGGCTGAAATCACCTTAAAGTGTCATAAGCGCTTTAAACCCATAAAACTGGGTGGGGTTCCTGGCCTCCCATGGTGGGCAGGGAGGCACTTACTGTGTCTTCTATCACTCTATCACTGTTTTCCAATTTGCCTTCTTGTCTTAGTTTTGGAATGAGTTTACTTGGTCCTGTGACACAAAGTTCCGTAAAACCCTTAAAAACAATAACAAACACATAAAACTGGGTGGGATCTTTTGGCCTCTCACGGTGGGCAGGAGGCGTATTCTCTCCCATTACATCTGTTTTCCGAGTTGATCTTTGCCTTTGTCTTGAAATGGGGTTGCTTGGTTTTGCCCTGGCCCTTGCCGGAGTCCTTGGCTGAGAGGGAAACAGCCCGATGTATGCAGGGACGGCTGGTAATAATGGGCAGGGTGGGCAAATACCAGCCTGTTTTTTTCAAGTTATAAGCTGTATTACCAGGTCCGAAATTATCTAATCTAAATTAGATAATTTCAAAAGTTACTACTTAAACTTGATACTTCGTACTGAAATCAATTTGTGTGTATTTTTGATAGATTGCGAATGACCATGCACCCCGTAATGCATAAACCAGGATACGCTCCTGTTCTTTTTATCAACCCCCCCCCCCCCCTCCCCTCCCCAACCACTCCACTCCGCCCACATCGTCATCTCATCGTCACGTCGCCTGACGGTGAACTAACTCCGATTTTTGCTGTCTGGCCTCTCTAGTACTAGGTCGGGCTAATTCAAATGAGCCCACCTTAATAACCAGTGAACACTGAATAGAGCTTTTGGCAAACGAACTTTTTCTTATTTATTGCCTTACTTGTGCTGGTACCATTGATGTAATGACTTTGGGAAGGTTCCAGTATTGAATTAAATTTATTAACTTACTAATATTATATCAATTTAGTATTAATTTGTGTTGTTTTTATATATTTGTTTATCCATTTAAATTATTTCTTTTTTTTTTTTTCTCGTTTTCTTTAAGTACTTCTCAAAACTCATTTATTTAAATTGTTTTCTTATTTGTTTTTTTGTTGTTTTTTTTTGTTTTTGTTTTTTTAACAAATTAATTTGTTAGTTCTTTTTTTTATTATTCTTAAAGTAATTACCGCTGTATTTTTATTGCCAGACTAAATAATTTTGCAAAACAATGTAATTTTCTATTGTATTTCCTCTAATAAAACAAAACATTTTATTCAAAAGTCACGACTAAATAAATATTAATACAACCACCATTTTGGTTTTCTCAACAATTGAATTAGTATACGAGAAATACTCTTCTGAGTAAGGAGAGAGTTGAATTCTAAGTTAAAGAGGAAATAAAGACGTTTAAAGGAAGGGTGGGCAGATTCCGTACTTGCCCGTCCTGAAGCTAATACATACATAAGATAGTTCGCGACGAAGAGGCGGGAAGCTAGGGGTTGGTTGGGGAAGGAGCATAGCACTCTTGTATAGATAGCATTGGGAAGGAGTAAAGATAACACGGTCGTTATTGTGATAGTATAACGAATGCATGAGGAGAGATTGATAACATTCTTTTGTCTTAATTGTATTGTGTGAATTATTGGCGAAAGCCTAAGATTAAATAAACTTTGTAATATCGTATGGTGGTAACCATCATTGTCGACGACATCGTGGTTGTCATCATCATCATCATCATCATCATCATCATCATCATCATCATCATCATCATTAACAACAACAACAACAACAACAACAATATTAACAACAAGTACAACAATCGTCTCCACAACTATCATTCTAACCAACAGCACCACCAAAACCACTATCATAATTACATCCTCCCTCACCGCCTCGTCTTCCTCCTCCTCCTCCACCACCACCACCACCGCTACCACTATTCCAACCACTACCACCACCGGCACAATCATTCTAACCACCAAGACAGCAGTAAAAATGATGCAATTTCAGCTCTGAATGAAACTCGAGTCATATCGCTGTTGTTGCTTCTCGATGAAAACTTTAAGGTTACTACATACTACTGAAAACCAGTAATGTAACAGAAATATTAATCTCGCCGTTGAGGGATTAAAGCATCTCTTTAATTTTTCGAGTGAACGAAATGGACTTCTATTGTCAAGGTGTTGTCACATTATGTCTCGTCGCTTTAGTTTTTAGTTGTATTCTCTTTCGTGATTATTTTTTGATTACGTTTGGAATAATTAAAATCTACTGGTATTGTCATTTCATTGTGAATGTGATTATTTGTGGTTGAAATATTTTTTTTAAAGGTGAAAAAAAAATTATAATTAAAAAATAAAATAAATAAATAAATAATAAAATATATATATATATATATATATATATATATATATATATATATATATATATATATATATATATATATATATATATATATATGACCGGATCATCTTTGCCCAACCACTGTAAATAGTCTAGAACCGCCACTGGATGTATGGTCTGTGGGAGATATTTTTTTCATTGTAAATCATCTCTCTGTGAACTGTTATATTTGTTGGTTTGACTATACTCTGATTTGTAAACATTTGAGTGTGTTCCTTTTAGTGGGATCCTGTGTTTTTGTCGATTTGAGACGTTTAGGTGATCTCAAACTAAGAACACTGATAGTTTTCTCTTGCAATCTACATCTGTTCCCTGTTTTAACTAGTCCTCTTCTTTGTCTTACTTTTTCTCAAGTGCGCTCTAAAAATTTATACTGGCGCTGAAATGCTCCCCCCCCCCCCCCTTTCCAAAAAAAAAAAAAAAAATAAAATTCCTTTTATTCTTCCCCATGGGGAAATTTGACTTTCTATTCCAATGGAAGACTGGAATAGCCCAGGCGTCAGCCGCAGGGCATCACCGCAAAGCGCGAACTCGGTACCATTCGGGTAAGAAGCAAAGACCGTACCGCTGAGCCATGCTGTCCCATGCATACAGTTCCATGTGTCGCAAGCGCCGTAAAACCCTTTTAAAATAACAACAAGAAAACATTACTGGCGCTAAAATGACCTTAAAGTGTCATAGATTTTTTAAACGCCGAACTAAAATCAACCAACCAACTAAATCACAGTGATAAACAAGAAAACGGAACACCTTAGTTTTCTGTTATATATGAATGTTTAATACCATTTTTGTTAAAGAAATAACAATACAATAAATATTAATACTCAAAGACATGAAATAATAATATGACGGTGGCCAAGACACGAGATAACGACGACGCTATGTACACACACATTAACAGTAGGGTTGTGTTAACAACCAGGCAGTGGTAGATGTGTCAAACTGATGCTAAGCTTCTAGAAAATGTGGACTGGAAAAAGTAATGGGCATAACGATAACAACTTCGAAAAAGAACAAAATACCAAACACGGAACGTTTCGAGGTCAAAACACTTCTTCAGCCAATAACGAAAACAATTTAAAAACCACATTAAATACATCATCTTGCAGAGAATCTACCGTCTATCTGAATTTAACGTTTTTATTGGTTTCGTTTTTGGCTGAAGAAGGGTTTTGAGTTCGAAACGTTCCGTGTTTGGTATCATGTTGTTTAATTAGGTTTTTTTTGTTGTTTGTTTTTGTTTTAAATCTGTTTATTCATTTTTGTTCATTAATGGTAGACATGGGACTTATTTTAAGTTCATTCGATATTTATTGATTTGAAACTATGAATCATAAAAAGATAATGTTCTATTTTTCACTAATCCATTTTCATAGACATAAATCAATCTAAAAACAATTAGTATAAACGGAAAAAAAGTGAAAGAAAAAATAACTTGAATTTGAGAGGAAACGATTTTTAAAAACCAAATAAATGCTTCTAGTCGGTTCCATTCCGTTATTTTAAATTTTCTTTCATAAATTAAAATTCACAGAAAAAATAAAAGAAATGTTTAATATGAAAAGTGATTCGATCTACACTTTGGTAGTAGATAGTCTATAACATGTGGACAGTGGAAAAGTATCAAGTTGTTTTAATAGAATCATAGGAAGATTATCTGCGACATGAACCGTTTGGCAATAATATGTATAGAACTTTTTATCATACTTTGCTCCAATTTTGAACTTTACATATCTAAATTTTTCTAACAAAATTCTCGAACAGTTTATAATCTAAGGTTAAGTACAAAATCCTTCCATATGAAAAATGGTATAGCATTGGTATTGATTGATTCATTTGCGAACTTTAATTGTCATTCGATTTTTATGCTTAGCTAATATTATATTATGTTACTATTCAAACATAAAAAAAACCCTCAATGCCAAGCTTGTCTTTGAGGTCTCAGTCTCAGGCTTAGGATTAAAAAAAAAGAATGGAATATTTTATATCGATCAATAAAACGTTTTCTGGCCGAAATATGTACAGAAAATATATGTTAAAGATAATACCACTAATAACAGAAATACATCAGTATTTATCATTGAGCATTGCCTGCAAAAAAAAATCCCTTGATAAGAAGAGTATCTACTAAAACAAAAGAATGATGCACAAAAGAAAATATTAATTGGCAAAATAAATCAGTTCAGATCCGATCTATTGATGCCATGGGTTTAGTCAAAATTCTCATAACATTCGCCATCCGATATATCGTACCAAGCCACAAACCGATGTGTAACCTTGAACGTTTACAGTCTGATTGATAGAATTTAGTGAGAACTGATCAATAAAATGGCTGTCTAAAGACATAAACAAAGAGCTGGGTGACGTCAATTTCATTCCTTCTATTGGATTACCTATTTGAAGCCATTTTGATGTCACCCTTAACAAATCATTATATTTATATTCAATGCACCACATATGTGATCAATCGTCTCTATACGGTAATATGTCGACTAGAACCCGGTGATCAAATTTGAACTGTCGGCCAGACTTTTAGAATTTGAATTAAAATAAAATGTCTCCATAGAAGACACTCAGGTTTGCAGTCTAAAATTAAAGAGATTTAAAAAAATTAATTCAATCTTGCATTTATGACATGTCATGTGAAGTTCAGTTTTGATGAAATAGTTCATTCCGACATTATACCACATTGACAGAATGGTTCACATATTGCCTGTTGTTGTTGTTGTTGTCGAACCCTTTGATACAATAACCACCACATTCTCGTTATACACAAATACAATTTATTTATAGTATCATAAATAATGACGATAATGGGAATAATGACAATGATAATGATTATAATGATCATGGTATAATAATAATGATGATGATGATGATGATGATATTTATTGTAATAATAATGCTAATAATAATAATAATAATAATAATAATAATAATAATAATAATAATAATAATAATAATAATAGTAGTAGTAGTAGTAGTAGTAGAATATTAAATATGATAGAAGGATTTTAACCATTATAAATCGAAAAGATTAAAACAAAAGAATGAATGAAATAAAATAGAATAAAAAGTTGAGAAAAGAAAGGGAAAAAATCCAAACAAACAAAAATATAACAGTCCTAATAAAAAAATATTACATGTTCTATAAGATAGCGGTTATAATGGACTATGACAATTTTAATGTTATAAATACATAAATTAATTAATTAATTAATTAATTAATTAATTAATAATAATAATAATAATAATAATAATAATAATAATAATAATAATAATAATAATAATAATAATAATAATAATAATAATAATAATAATAAAATTGACAATAATAAAAAAAAAAATAATGATGATGAATATATTCGACAATATGTGTGTATGTTTGGAACCAGCCTATGTAACGTATGGGTAAATTCAATAGTATTGCTAATAACCAGCGAGTACCTATTCATTTAGATGTGTATGAATTAAATGTGAAAAAAATATTGTTTCTCTATTCATGGAATCTGTTAACTTTAGAGATTCTGAGAGTACTACTCAATATATATATGTGTGTGTGTGTGTGTGTGTGAGAGAGAGAGAGAGAGAGAGAGAGAGAGAGAGAGAGAGAGAGAAGGGGGGAGGGAGGTGAGTGTGGGTATGTCTATGTCTCAACTGGAATGCTTTCTGTCATGAAATCTTCAATTCCTTCGTTTACAGTAGTGCTTAAATACATTTGATTATCTGTAATATGTTTTGTATGACCATATTATGATAGTAATATAATATAATAAGTACAATATTATTACTTCGTATTGAATAACATAATATTATTTTAAACAATGAGTATAATATATAATTGTATAACAATTTTCATTAGGCATCGACTATTTACACGACAAATGTTACCAATGCAAAATCATGTGAATGACGATATTTTATATTAACGGGAGGTAGATTTTGGCATGATAAAGAAATGGAAATGAAATTAACGATTATAGCTATAAAATAAGTGAATAAACTATTTTTTTTCCAAGATAAGTTTGAAGTTTGGTTCTTCTGCTAGAAAGAGATAATGATTAAGTCGTCTAAATAGACCGTTCTGCTTATCGTGACAACTGACGTGCAAATAGATGCACGTAAATGACAACAAATTTTACCATGGAAATTAAAGATAAGTATTTTATTTTAGTTCACAAGCCTATAAAAGAACGTACTTTGATGAAAATGTTCGGGAAAATGAGTATTTGATAATTAGCTGGAAATGTCCTGCTCCTAGGCACTTAAAAAAAAATATTATTATAATTTATGCATGAACATGGACATATTCAACCAGTGAGGAACTATACAAAACGAAAAAGAGTTTGCTCTAATTAATTTAAAGTCCATTTTAACAAATCATTAGAGAAACAAGAATATCTTTTTTAGATTTCATAAATGGATTAAACCTACTTAGATTATTTATTTATTTTATTATTTATTATTTTTTTGATAAAATCTGGATGCAGGAACAAGACCATTTTGAAGAAAAATATAATAGCAAGTTAACGATGACGTCCCCACCCTACAACAATCGACGAACGACGTGGATGAAAACGAATATCTGCCCTCAGTCTCAGGACATATCTGTAATCGTTAACTTGCTCATACAAGATAAACTAACGAATCACTAATAAAGGCATTGGATTCAAGTGTTTTCTTTATTATAAAGAACCAAAGTACGTCGGAAAAAATCATCTCCTCTTTTTTTTTCTTAAAGAATAATAAATATATGTTTATATTTACTACGCATAATATTTGGTTGTTGTGTTATTATAAACAAGCATCTGTTTAACAATAAGAAGAGTAGTAATAAGAAAAGGAAAAGTTTGATGATTAAATTATTTCATGAGATACATGAGTATAATATGAAGGAATATGAATCTATGATCTTTTGACAATAGGTGATGACTTTATTTGGAGGGGAGGGGGTGGGATTAAAACAAGTGCTGGTGAAAAATGTTCAGTGTTAACGATAACTGACTTTATGATAGAATGGAGTCGTAGACGCCCAGAAAGGAAACAAGAAGATATCGCATCCTTTGGACACCCACATTCACAAACCATCCCTTCCGCTTACATACGCATACACTCATCCAATGCATACAGACACATGTACATGATATATATATTATATATATATATATATATATATATATATATATATATATATATATATATATATATATATATATAAATAGATAAATATTGAAGAGTAAAAGAGATAGAACCACATCCAAACACAGATAGATGAAGAGAGTCAATAGGTAGGCGGGTGGGCGGGGGGGGGGGATGATAGTTATTTATAGGGAGCGATAAATAAGCTCAACCGCGATGATAAGGACGATAATAACAAAATGTGATGTAATTAGGAATTAATGTCAATGAGTATGAAAGGGACTCCGTGTGTGATTTTGATTTAAGTGACACTGACTGTACAAATAATATGTAAACACATAAACCACTCAATTTACAAGTATATTACACGTTGTATGTTTGAAGGAAATACAATTAATTGTACTGGCTTTGATGAATGATTGGATGCCAAATTCTCCATGTTTTGTTGGTGGAACAAAAGGTCGTCGTATGTGACTCGAGGGCAAAGCTATCTATATAGAGTAGTTCACTACTTAAGAGAAAAATACACTATAAATAAAAAAACAATAAATAAAATGTTTTTAAACTTACAAAAAAATGATTGTATAGACTTGAGTTTAATATTTATATCTCTATCATTGAATTGTTTTCACCATGACTCACTGCTGATTTTGTCCACTAAGGCAAACAACAACACTTTTTAAAAAAATAAGTGATAGACAAAAATGAGTTTTTGTGCCATGCGATCTATAATTCTTCAAATGAATCAATCTTTGCTTTTCCATCACATTCGGCACATAAATGACCTTTGATTGTTACAGCCTATTGAATGGACATAAATCTATAATATATCGTCACCTCGACACAATACCCATATTCGTTTCAGATCAAGCAAAAAATTCTAATCTCTTTAGAGTGATAAATTATGGAACAGATACTGGCATAAGACGAGGATATGAAAAGGTATGAGTGAAACATAGTGCGAAACAAAGCAAAAAGAAAATTCACCGTTACAAGATCAACCTGCTCATTGTTTCATACGGCTTTGTCCTGTATTGTATCAAATACGCTGTTTCAGATATCATTTAAGCTCTTTGGAGTATCACATTCGATATGATATTTTGATAGTAGATACGCATGAACTGAAACGTTTAGAATTTAAGACAATAATTTTCCATTTGTCTTATCAAATCAGATTTAAGTATTGAAGTATGGGGTAAATTATCTTACAAACAACTTACGAAGAATTGCAACAGAAGATTGCAACACTTATCGAAATCTTATCGTTAATTTAAATGAAAAATGATTAATTTCCAGAAAAAAATATAGAGGAAAGTTTACGAATACTAGCCTGAAATTAGGTGATTATCAACGAAATTCCATGGACTGATTTCCCATTGGGGATTTTACTGCTTACTTTATAAAAACACATTTTGAAAATTGTGGCCAGAAAACTCGTCTTTCAAAGAAAGATCGAGTAAAATGACCCTTAACTTGTGAAAAAGTTTCAAACCAGAACTTATAAGAAATTGAAGATTTTAGACCTATTGGCAAGTCAAGGGATCATCTTGATTCATATTTGACATAAAAGTTTTTGGGCCAAAGTAAAAAGAAAAATGATGTTTTTAAAGATACAACAATATACTAAGATATCCTATTAAAATATTTATTCTATCGTAGAACATACATACATATTACATAGATTTGGCATACATTTTTCATGTCAGTGTGTTTATTTACATGTAATAATGATGATGGTGAAGACGATGGTGATGATGCTGATGATGACCATGATGATAATAAAATAATGATAATGACAATAATAATAATAATAATAATAATAATAATAATAATAATAATAATAATAATAATAATAATAATGATGATGATGATGATGATGATGATGATGATGATGATGATGATGATGATGATGATGATGATGATAATAATAATAATAATAATAATAATAATATAAAAATCCTCATTTCTCCAATCTTCTGAGGCAATTTTGGTCTTATAAGAGGTATAAACAAATTTTTAATGTTATGATTAATGTAAATGTTGCGAAAAATATTATTTACAAATGTGCTGGTTGTTTTAGCAACAACACACAAAATATGGAGAGCATCTCCAAAAAAAAAAAAAAAAAGTGAATGAACGGCACACACGTCCCAGTTCAAACACAAACAAAACAACAAAGAATAAATTTTTGGCTGTTTTAAAAAAAATATTTTGTTTTAAACAACAAATTACAAAATTATCTACTCTGGAAAATTATTTTGATTAAGTTGTTTACCTTATCGAATTATTTATTAACCTGAGTAATGTATCTTTTAAAAGGAAAGATAAAAAATAAACGCACTTTTCAGTGTAATTATCGCAGCCATTTAACTATTATTACTCAATATTAACGATATAAAACATTAATAAAGACAGGGTAACGTTTGTTACAATTCATTACAGAATAAAAATGCGCAGTGCATTCTATTTTCTAAAAATTAAGGCTATGGATCTTTTTGTACAACAAAAATTTCAAAATCAGAAAGTGACAATATTTTTTTAAAAGAAACCAAAAAAAAAAAAAATAAAAAAAAAACCCAACAAAACAAAACAAACAAAAAAAAAACAAAAAAACAACCCAAAAAAAAAAAAAACAACAACAACATTAAAATGCTCACAAAATATAACAGAAAACTAAAGATTCCTAGCAATTTCCAATTTTACAACCATAACAATAATAGCACCAGCTAATCACGAGAAATTATTTACTCTGGCTATTTAAGACTTGAAGTTGAAATACCACGTTTTAATGGGATATATTCAATCATTAATCTCTTTGCGGTAGACGACGTCAGGCAGGGCGCGTGAAAGTTAATGAAAAGTAGGAATGGGATTAGCAGGGATGTAAATGCAAAGTTGAAAAAAATTCTGAAATTCTGCGAGCTCATTTCAATAGTCTAAACTCCAAGTGACACACCAGGAATGATGGCCTTGTGATTGTGACAACATTTTTAGGACTTTTGAGTGATAAGTCTCAGAATAAAATCTAAATTATTTTGTTTATGGATGGATTTTAATGATTTATGTCTCCTTTTTGTCAGGAGGAAATACCATTATTTGGTGTTGTTCATGCTTAAATCAGTGCCCATTAATTTAGTATTATCCTTATCTTTATGGATTAAACAGGGTTAAATTAGTTTGGGATACTGAAAAAAATCAGAATTTTGGAATTCTTAACTTATTTTCACTGCACGTAATCCAACACCTAAACTTTTATATCAAAATTATATTCAGGTCAAAATATTACCCCCAATGACTAAATGAATCTGACAATAATAAAAACTCGTACTCAAATTTCAACAGCCATATCATTACTAAGGCCAATTTTGAGATTGGAAAGATGGTCACCTCCAGATATTTATCATTTTCTCAGGCCCCAAACCCTTCTGCTAATAACAAAGGTAATAAGGAAGTACATTACAATTAAAATACTACATTAGGTTTAGAACCGTGTTAAAAGCCCTTTACTTTCAATAAGAACAAACAAATTTGATTTTTCCCCCACCACAGTCAAACGTTCGTGGCAGTCTCAACCAGAAATGAGACCCCATAGAAATTTCTCATAAAGACCAAGGCTAAGGAAATGTATCTTCAGACTCATTATGACTGAAATGAATTGCAACACACAGGAATTACTTACAGAAACAGAAATACATTCCAATTGAGCCTTAGGAAGAAAGTGTAACAACAACTCAGAACTCAGTCATGAATACTCGATATATATCCACCATCTTCTACTTTCGATTCTGCAGCCCATGTTTTGCTTCCGGTAAATTAAAAATAACCCTCCTTGTTTACACAACAGATGTGAATCTAGTTCCGAATTAAAATTAGGAAAATTCGGAAATTCGAACGCTATCAATCCTTAGTACTTCCGAATTAAAATTCGGAAGCTGTCGTGGAAATAAGTTGAATGGTTAAATACACGTATAATCATAACTGACACAACAGTAGTGTAAATTAAGTGTTTCAGTACATTGAAAATGGATATTCACTACAAATTCTCTATATGTACAGCAGTATCTCTTATCACAAGAGTTGTTGGTAGTGAGGTATTAAGAAATATTTAAATTGTTTGGGGAAGCTAGAAAATGTCTGAAAAATAGGAAATCCTAATAATTCTGAAAGATTTACATCCCTGGATTAGAGAGTAGAACGAACGGTAACATTGATAAAAATTGAACTTCGTTCCGAATAGGCACACGATTCAACACCGACGTGTACTTGTTAACTCTGTGCACGAAGGCCAAAGGCAATCGGCGATGTCTATTGTAATACTTGTTACCATTAAAATAAGGGTAATGTTTACATTCAAAGAAACCCTGAAATTATTTAATTTTAACCATGTAAAGAAATATAAACAAGATAGAGAGAGAGAGAGGGGGGGGGGGATAAAATTGAAGATGGTGCACGCAGGCCTCTGCCACAAAAAAAAAATTAAACATGGAGATAAACCACCAAAATCACTTTAGTTTGAACGATCCAGTTTAAACAAAGTGTGCGCAGTAACGCCGAGGGTCTCCATAATAAACTATAATATTATGATTTTTTTAAAAATCAGTGTAATTCTGTCAGTTGACTTAGAAGTATTTACTTATATCAGGACAGATTAAAATACATTTTTAAAAAATTTCCAGGTAATAGTAACGTCTGTGGAGGCTACCACTTCACAAATACTATTCCAGACATAAGATAAACATTAAAAAAAAATAAATAAATAAATAAATAAATAGATAAATAATATTTTTTTTAAAATAAGAAGAAGCAGAAAAGGAAAAATGACAATGATAAATAATAATAATAATAATAATAATAATAATAATAATAATAATAATAATAATAATAATAATAATAATAATAATAATAATAATAATAATAATAAAAACAGGAAGAACAATACCACGACAATAACTATAATCAGTACAGATAATAAAAAAAAAGAAACGAAAAAACAACTGTATAACACAAGGGTAAATATTTTTTAAACTTGAAACCATGATTATACTTTACCCAACATAATAGTACAATCTGTGTCCCATTTAAAGTATCCCAATTTGAAGGACGCTACTTGACAATCGTCACATCCTCCAACCCTCTAAACCGAACTCAATCAACATATGAAACAAAAAGTTTTCTCACAAGTAACGAATTCAATGTATTCAAGGCTGGATTCCGCAAGTCCCCAACCCCTCCCCATCCCCCCCGATGACTATCCCATCATGGGAGTGAATGAGTGAATGAGAATGACTTGATTTTATGGGCCACTTCCCGCATAATCTTTTCTTTTAATTTATGAAATGTAACAACAGTTTTCTTCAGTTATAAATTATTTTTTACTAGATAATTACAAAGAATTCTGTCGTTAAGAATAGATAAGATAGCTAAACATATTCTGAATGTGTGAAATGTGCCTTTATGGATTGGCTACAAGCAAGAGTCAAATGGTTATGAAATACCCAAATGCTACTAGTTTTGTATGGATTATCAGTTTACCATCTGTTCCTATTTCTGACACCCAGGTTGTGTTAACCATCAACATTTATAATCTGATTGATACAATTTAGTGAGAACTACTCATAAAATGGCCAACTAAAACAATTATCAAGAAGCGGGTGACGTCAACATTTTTCCTTCTATATATACATAAGGTTGACTATAAGCCTTGGCTCCAGTGATCTTTTTTTCTTTTGATGCTTTAAAATTTTTTTTGTCAATCCATTTATTGTAAATATTATCTGAGGTTTTGACATTTAGAGTTAATCAACTAAATATTGTGAATCAATTTGAATAATCAAATCATTTGATTGAGTTCAGCTGTGGCCGAGACGATATGGCACTCGCAAGTTTATAATTTGTCCAACAAATAGGTCAACATGTCCATCCATCAGTGAAGCAAATTCGCTCCTTCGTTACTTACACCAACAATAAATGTTGAGAGAAAACAACTGTAGCAAAATATAGAGATACAATAGTCATACAAAAATATATTAAGCATAGTAAAGCCTTTTTGTATTGATTAGCACAATGGTGAATTTTTTTTTTTCACTTTTTAAAAATTGAATACAGAAATACAAGGTGATTTAATAAAATGTTAGCATTGCATTGTGAGCATCTACGAACATTTTTATTATGCAACACCACTAAAATACAAATAAAATCTGATTATGTGCACAGTTCAATTCAACGCATTATGGGGCGTACACATGAAATGTTCAGATTTTATTGAATCACCGTTAAACGTCAAATCTAAAATGTGCACATTTCAATTGAAAGCATTATAGATCACATGAAGTGTTCACATTTTATTTATCGAATCACGCTAAAAAACGCATCAATAGACAACATATTATATGCTGTTACGCACAGTGTGATCAACTTTCTGGATATCAACACAATAAAACCAGCGAGTAATCAGCCTAGAATATGTAGAGGTTCTAGTAAAAAATATAATTACTATATAGATCATTTAGCTAAAAGAATTTATAACATGATTTCAAGTGATCACAAAGTAAATATTTTAATTATGATAAAATATTAACAAATTAGCAAAATAATACAAGAAGCAAATATTTAAAAAGCAATGGCCATCTTAAACCATCAACATCATAAAATGGTTTCAGAGTTTTCCACCAGAATGGACAAAATAATAAAAAAGATACAAATTAAGATCACATTTTACAACAGAGAATTGGGACTTGAATTTTATTTATCTAAATGAGTTTATTTAACAGATTTGGTGCGAAAAACAAATAACAAACCCGAATTAATAATATTTTTTTTTGTAAGTAATATTTATTTTGTGGAAAGACCAGAGTTAGATTTTTCTTTCAAACTCTGCATTTCTGCTTTTTGTGGTCATTCTTTTAAAAATTTGGTTGTATTTTTTCATTTTCTTATTGAGTAAAACTATTTAACACAACTTAGAGAATCTTTATGATTTAAATACCTCTTACTTGAAACAGTCGATTATAAAATTTGTTTATATAACTTTAACAAATATTTAATGTAAAATAAAGAGAAAAAAAACAATAGTCAATTTTTATAAATATTTAATCAAATAATAATTAGTTGTATTAAATAATTACGAATATAATTTGTTTTAAAAATACGATTATAATTAAAATCATTTTCAATAAAAAAGATTGTTTAAAAATCATAATATTATAATATTGAAAGTAATTTTCTCAAACATTATTTTGTTTTCAGAATCCATGTTAAACTTTTAATGACACATAGTTACATTTGGTCAAGTGCGTTTGAGTTTCTTGTAATGCATCATATCCTTTTCAAAATTCATAAGAACATTTTTGCAAGCAGCATAGAGAAATGATACAATACAATACAATAACATCTGACTAAAAAAAATATGTTCAAAATATAGATATAAACAAACCATTTTCGTGAAGTGTTAAATATACCTCAGAACGTAAGTTGTGCGCATTTATCTACAGTATTGCGTTCACGCCTGGCCATTAAGTAAAAACAAACAAACAAACAAACATATAAAAAGATATAAGACCAAAAATAAAGCAAGCAAACAAACAAACAAAAGACAATAGTCGAACTGCCCGTCGGTTCATGCAACACGATTTAGGACAGCCTGAGTCCTTTGTTAAAAATCTGAAAAGCATGTATGTTTGTGCATTCTAAGTTTATAACTTTTTGGAGCAATTCTCACGTTGCCAGGTTTTTATTACAATGTGGATTATACTTTTTGTATACGTACATTAAATAAAAATATAGAATATGATTTGAAATTAGTTCATATTAGATATAGAATATACTTTTAAAAAAAAAATCGAGTATGTATAATTTTATTTAGGTCTAAAATATATTTCTGATATAAATAAGGAGTTGTAGATCAATATACTTTGTTTTCTATCAAGAGTAATTAAAAACAGTAGAGCTTTTTGTTACAGTTTTTTTGTCTTTGTGTTACTGATCAAACATCATAGGATCATTTAATAAAATTTCAAAGTAAATATATGGTTAAATTTGAATAAATTCGACGTCAAAGTAAATGCATGACATCAAATTGTTTGATAAATGCTTTAATTTGAGTCTCAGATACAAAGAATACACAATGACAAAGACAATGTAATAATATTAAATTTGGAATAAATGATATGACGTAACAATAAGGTGAGCATTGTTTACAATTAACTGTCAACATTATTCAAATATACATGCCATTGTAAAATATTAAATGACCTTTTTTTTTCAAAATGAATCCTATATGCGTTTGCTTTATAATCAATTATTCTGAGTTTCATATTGATATGATTAATGCCAAAAGAAGATGGTGTTATGGGAAATACCGTATTTTACTGACATTTAGATTATTTTTCGATTTTACTTTGTTTCTTTTATTTTTAAAAAAATCACAACGAGAAAGTGTTAGCATTTGACAAACAAATGGAACTTGAGTTACATTTATTTTGAATTTTCACCTCTATGACTTTCTATTTTTTTAATGTTCATACAAAGTAGGTTGTTATTACAAGAAGAAAAGAAGAATTTTGATAAAATACGGTCAAGACAACTTTTAAAATAGATAAAAATAGTTTGATACATTTTAAATGGCAGTAGTACAACGAAAAGTCAAGTGTTATTTTAAAACGAAAGTTATATAATAAAACAATATAAAAGTATAAAGTATATTAAGGATTAATGACCTTATAACAGAAAAATATGAATTATTATAAGTATTAACATTTTCGCTGTCTTAAACAGAATAGAGTGTAACAATACGCTATTAAACAATGAATCTCTTCAAGAAATTCACAAAATCAAAAGTCTAGAAGATCCATAAAACGAAACACGAAACTTGGATCTAATTTTTTGACGTCGTGTGTTCCAAATGAATGCAAGGTCACCACACTCTGTTAAAACAACATCACTACAAAAATAGTGGTTGGGCATCGTAATAGACACAGCTTTCAGCAATCAATAAACTCGACTCTTACGTATAATCGTAATAACGATTATAAATTCAGAGTAGATTTCTTCACTTGCAAGTTAATTCTTCATGAATACAAGTCCGTGCATCAATCCACCAAAACTTGCTTACACAGCATCCTCTTTTTATACAGAGTAATTTGATAAAATATGAATATTTTCCGAGAACCCATTATTGTGCGCTTCATAAAAATGTCAAATCTAGAATGTGCACACTTCGATTGAACGCATTAAAGTACGCATGAGGTGTTCATATTTTAGTGAATCACCCTGCACATGTCAACCCTAAAATGTGCGCACTTCAACTGAACGCATTATAGGCCTAGACCTACTACACATGAAGTGTTCATAATTTATTGAATCACATTGTGTAAAATGCAGATTGAGCCAAACCAAAGAAGCAAGAAATCTCCAACCAAAAGCATCTTCCTCTAACACCGAGTAAATCATTGGTTTCCAATCCAGTTCCTTTATTTCTAGTGTGTACTCAATGTCTAATTTGATGCCAATGTTGTTTCTTTGGGTGTTTGGTGGTCTTGCTCCGTATGGCGACCAGCGTCATTACAGACATCGTCATCATCAACTGGAAAACAAAATTAGAAAGTTCTTGTTAAACATAATTTAAATACGAATTATTTAGAATATCCGTTTTTAAATGTGCGCATTGCAATAGCACAACACCCACTAAATATGCTCAAATCGCTTTAAAAGAGATCTTAAGCCAACGACAACACTTGGGATGAGGGAGAAGGCATGAAGTCGAAAAAGCGCTATTACAATTATTCTCTTTCTGACAGAGATATATTTATTTTAAACTCGAGATTTTATTCAGTGAAACATATACTAAACGTGTTCAAGGTGTTTTCCAATGGGTTTCAAGCCAACAGCAACATATAGCATGTAGTATTACCGGATAGGTACTCATTTTACATTTAATTGAGCACAGTGAGAGAATGTCAGTAAAGAGCCAAAGTTCAGCACCGCACAGTGAACAATGAGGGCCAAATTCCTTTCTCAATGCGAAAAACCCAGAGAGAGAGAGAGAAAGAAAGAAAGAGAGAGAGAGAGAGAGAGAGAGAGAGAGAGAGAGAGAGAGAGAGACTTACAATGGGTTTTGAACCTAAGATCCTTCAGGTGTCAGAACAATGCTTTCTCCACTCGGTCATCCCGCTCCCTTACTTTTTTTTTTTTTTTACATTATAATGATAGTGCTAGTTTCACGACCTTCCAATGGTGACATTTCTGACCTCCTACCGTGTTATCCTATTGTCTAAGAGGAGCTTACACAGGTTTAGTACCCTATAAGAACCCTATGAGTATGAGCCTTCTAAAGGAGCTCACCAATAGGATTCCACAGTCTGACGTCACGTCCGCCTAGCAACGAATCGGCTGGCTCTAAACAAAAAAAAAAATCCGTGCTTGGTCCGGGCAAGGAATAATTGGAAAATCGCTCAAAAAACAATTTTTATCTTAAATATGGTCCAGTGTTTTGTAACAGATTGTCTACACCAGTCAGAGAGTCACTCCTGCAAGTTTTACAGATTTCCAAATGGACAGGCAGACAAAAAATTGAAGAAAAAGTGGATCACTTTAGTCAGGTAAGCACGCACGCCTCGTCGAACATTTGATAGAGTTCGTAGTCCAGATCTAGGTCAAGTTCTAGCTTACGTAGACCTATATTTTATGATTAAAGTGTACAATTGCACGAAATTATAAATAAAAATACATTCCAAACTAGGTTTTTATTGAAGTTGAAGCAAAAATGATATCTCAATCGTTTTGATGTTAAAGTAAGGCTGATAAACTGAATGAGAGTTAAGTTCTACTGATAAGTGATAATTTTTTTAAAAGGAGAACAAGAAGAAAGAGAAGAAAATATTTGTTAAATCTTACTTTAAACTCGATACCTTTATGGCAAAATGAAAATAAATAAATAAAATAACGCAACCTCCCCCCCCCCCCCCCTCCCCTCACGCAGATATCTCTCTCTCTCTCTCTCTCACACACACACACACACACAAACACACATACTTTCCTCTTTTTTTTGGAAAGTTTCTCTGATTCTCTGCCATGCCTCCCCTCCCCGACAGCCGAGGTGGCAACTCTGTGTGAACAAAGCAAGATGGCGGCAGGGACCTCTCTCCTTTACCTGTGCCCGATTGTTGACACTCCAAAGTTTCCATCACCGCACTGTCCAGTACAGTACTGACTGAAATAAAGAGAAAACGCCAGTCTTGCCACACTCAACCCCAAGATCAACTTTAACTGTGTAAATTTAAGAATTCATATTTTTATATATACCTAGTCAAAATCATCAAAAGAAGTAATGAGGAAGTGCGACATTTTGCTGAATGTGCGATTTCATAAAAGACAGGCGAGAGACCCACCAGTAACCTAGTCTCTTGCACACCTTTGATTTATCATGCATTGAGCTGGTGTCAAACAAGATAGTCTAAAACAAAGTACTTATCAAATTAAATAATATACCCAATATGCCCAACAGAATTATTGTTTTTTTAAAAAATCTTTTCATTTCAGGAGAAAGGACAAAAGATCCAACATCATCATCAAGAGTGTGTTCTTGTCACTTCAGAGATGGTGACAAAGCCAACCTCCCTGAATGGTTTGACAGAAATAAAAATAAATTGTTTCCACCAGAGCCAGAAAGAAAGAAAAGAAAAGTGACACAAGGAATTCCCATCCCATCTCAATTGGCACCAACATCAAGAAGTCCACCACCACCACCACCACCACCACCACCACCATCATCATCATCATCATCATCATCATCATCATCATCATCATCTGCTCAACTCTCTTCATCATCATCACAAAGTCCCACCTTTAAAAAAAAACAGATTCCTCATCATCATTATTTTCCTCCTCATCATCATCATCAGTATCTTCTCCCTCATCATCATCTCAACTCTCGTCACCATCATCACAGGATTCCATCTTTAAAAAAAAAAACAGATTGTAGAACAAGTGAGGATATTTTAAATAGAACAACAAATTTAATTCAAGAACAAGAAATTACAGACAAAAATAAGGAAATAGCTAGCTTTAAAACACCCAACTAAGTTAGATTCAACGCACTTACACTGTTTCAAGCCTTACAGAAAAAGTTCTTCGAATGGAGACAGGTGTACATTGTTTTAAAATATTTAATATTATTGTTCAATATGTTGAGTGCTTTAGAGGTAACATTATTTATTATAGCGGATGGGAAGTTCAGGAAGAGACAGTTGCATTAAAAGACCAAATTTTCATTATTACACTTATGAAACTTAGACAGAACTACGCTAACCTTCATATTTCACAATTGTTTAGCGTTAGTGAAAGTACTATAACAAATATTATACAAACTTTTATTATGTTTTACATAAGCCATAAGCTTCTCTTTGAAAATGTTATGAAGGTTACATGCCCTTCTAGACATAAAAATAAACTATCAGCTCCATCATCATTTTTAAGATTTCCAAATTGCAGAATGATCATTGATTGTACATATGACCAAATTGCTATTCCTAAAGAAATAGATAAACAACGGTTAACTTATTCTTCTTATAGGTCCATGAATTCTGTTAAAGCTCTTGTTGGTCTGAGGCCAAATGGTGTGATAAATTTTATTTCTAAACATGATCCAGGGTCTGTCTCGGATAAGGTCATTGTACAAAATTGTGGATTACTAAAACTTTTAATTTTAAGCCCTGGAGATTTAATTTTAGCAGATAAAGGTAATAAAGGTAAAACCCCATCCTGATTCAAGATATTTTACCTCAAGGAGTAACTGTAAATATCCCTCCCTTTTTACATAATAAATTTACTGAAAATGAGATTTTATTAACAAAAGAAATTGCTTCATGTAGAATTCATGTTGAGAGGGCGAATGAAAGACTGAAAAATGTTAACATCCTCTCATATATTCCAACCATGTTAAGAGAAACATCTGATATTATTTTTCAATTTGTTGCAGCACTTGTCAATCCCCAGTCTCCTCTTATTAAGGAGACTGCATTTTGTTAGCTTTGCCATTTATATTGTACAACACACATATTTTGTTCATCATCATCAAATCACCATTCAAAATAATGGTTTTGTAGGTCCATACATGATTTTACATGATAAACATGACAAATTATGGCATTGTTGTATCAATGTATGTTCAATGTCATTAACATTGTTAAATAAAACCACACAAATTAGTTTTGGACTGAATCAACCCAAGGCATCATCAAGATAGATCTGTGGAAGTAAAAGAATAAAAGATTCAAATTTAGAGCTGCGACCATGCTCAATAGGCAAAAAACAAACAAACTAATAAAACGTCTGTTGTGGTCTTGTGGTATGACACTCGCTTTCAGATCAGAAGGTCCTGGGTTTGGGCCTCGCTCGGCGCATAGTTGAGTCCTTGGAGAAGGCTCTTTACTCACAATCTCTCACCGTACTCAGGTGTCAAATGAGTACCTGGCCGTTAACAGCGTTGTCTCTGTCCGAAAAAATTGTAATATCGCCCAACAGGCATCATGTCCCGTCTTACATGTTAAATGTTGCTGTTGGCCAGGGACCCCTTGTAAAGCACTTTGAGCACATTTAGTGGATATTACGCTGTATAAAAACTCAATTAAAAAACAAAACAAATAAAGTGATTCTTTCATTCATCTTGCTTTGTTGATAAGGGGGAAACCCTAAACGTCCATTTTATCTGTTTTCGTATATTAAATTGAAGTTCACATTCAATTTCACAATGTTATTGATTTCTTCGAGTTTCAAGCAGCAACATTTACATTACACCTTAACCCAATAGGAAGTTTAGTTTACCGAGACTAACACTGGTCTAAATAAATCCTTTATTCAGCCCATAGAGGAAATTTATCTCTTGGGTCTATTCCCAGGGAAGACTGGAATAACCGCGGTACAGGGCCGCAAATTGAGCTAGGGCGAGGTGACTTGCTCAAGGCCACACAGTGCAGCGGCGGGTGAACGAACTCGGTACCTTTCGGGTACGAAGCAAAAACCGTACCGCTGATCCACGCTGCCCCACATGAAGTATGATAAAATGTCTAGCGTGATTGGTGATTGTGATGCTCATATGAGTATTATAATAAAGGTTACAACACGATACTAAATAGTATGTAGTTGACTATAGTCAATAGCAACGAAAATTAGCGAAGCAAGACTAAGACCTCAAAGACTCAAAGTCCGTGGTCCATAAGATAAAAACACAATAATTCAATGACTCCCTCTCTCTCTCCCTAACTGAAATCGAAAGTAAACAGTTAAATCTTTCCATTGGATATACTAAATCTGCCTAAACTCAAAGTAAACTGATTATTGTCCAACAGTAGTTGTACGGAGATGTGGGATTTTGAGAGTGAGAATGAGAAGACGAAATGACTTACCTTCACAGAATACTCTTTATTCTTCATGCTGGCTTGAACTTTGCCGAACATCAAGCCATCTGAGTAAGTGAAAGTCAAAACATGACCTGACTGATGATGATTTTCAACTCGCGAGATACTTTTATGCTCATTGGAGAAGTATTTCATAAGGGCGGTGATGGAAATAGGGTTCGTGTCAGCCATTTTTCTCGACTGTTTAGAGCCAGCCGGTTTGTTGCCATGCGTTGCTGCGCAGGATTACGTCACGACTTAGGAAGCCTATTCATGGAGATGATTAAAGCATGGAATGATAATAAGGTCGTACTCTGAAATAACACGTTAAAAAATTTTGCCCAGAAAACTCGTCATTCAAATATTGATTGATTAGAACTACCCTTATCTTGTCAAAATTTATCGAATACATTTGGACTTTAAGAAAAGCTTCTCTGGTGTCCCAGTTTTGAGCGTTTTTGGCAAGATGAGGGTAATTTTAATCGATCGATATTTGAAAACGAGTTTTCTGGCCAAAATTTTAAAACGTTTTTTTTTCAACGACAAAGTAGTATGTGTGGGCGTGACTTTTGTCGTGAATGGAAAAGATGAATGAATGGAGAGATGCATACATAGCATAATAATAATAATAGTATGCGTCATTCATAAATTATACGAAACAGGCAGCAGCCTCTTATGGTTTCACACTACTATGTTATGACGATCGACCCAATCAGCAAAGTCCGGTCCGCATTCGTGCACCGTCGCAAACCCGCCGGGTAGCATCGTCACAACACACCGTTCGATTAAATGCTCTGCCGTCTCAGGTTCTTGCCCACAGCGAGTACATGTTGGACAGGTAGTAAGACCCCACCGATGAAGCGCACTGGCCGTGAGGCAGCTCCTCGACCGAAGCCGATTCGCAGTCACCCAGTGTCTCCTCTTTCTGGTATCAAAGCCTGGCAACTTCTCACCAAGCTTAGATGAGGTTACGTCCCCGCCCCCACGAGGGATTGAATTCGTCCAAACCGACTTCCATCTCGTATGTGTAGCTCTAGACTAGTCAGGGATTCTGCGTACAAGGGTTGCCGGGACTTTTTTCGGCTTGAAACGGGGGCGCCGTCCATTATGCGCATCAGAGGGGTATCCCCATTCCCTCTCTCTTTGATCTACGAAACAGGAAACAGGGGTCCGCTCGATTCCGTTTATCAGGAATAACCTAGGCGTCAGCCGCACTGCAGCGCCGCAAATTGAGTTAAGGCGAAGTGGCTTGCTCTAGACCACACATAGCAGCGGTGGGTGATCGAACTCGGTACCTTTCGGGTAAGAAGGAAAGACTGGATATCACTATTTATTATCTGACACGTTTTTTAAAAAGACAATGATTGTAACAAAGTATAAAACTGTTAATTCAGAAAAGTGAGTGGAGCAGGCACTTATGTTGGTAATAACAAGAAATGAAGTGAGTAGGAAAGTGTCAGAAGACAATAATAGAGAATAAAAACTTCGCGGCGGCGATGGGGGGCTCGAACCCGCGACCTTACTGGTACGACAACTCCGGCTGGCTGCACTGCGGCTGACGCCTTGGTCATTCCAGTCTTCCCTTGAAATAAGCCCTAGAGACCAATTTCCCCAATGGGATGAATAAAAGAAATTCTATTTATTTATATCTATATCTAAAAGTGTGTATGCGTGTGTATACGTACCGCCATTTTCAGACCGCCGGACCTTAAAGTCTTCAGTCTCCAACAAACCACATTCATCTACCAAGTGGTTCTTGGGCGATACGTTCTTCACATCTTCGTGCTGTTGCAGCTTCAAGTACGCCTCGATCGTGTCTGAGGAGGAGGAGTCCGGTTTGCTGTTGCTGTCGTCACCCTTCTCAACATTGTCACTTCCGGTATCGTTGCTGTCGCTGCTGTTGTCGCTGTTCACGCCTTCATCCTCGTGTTTGATGCTACTGGTGACGCTGCTACTGCAATCAATGGACACGGGGCTTTGGGTGTCTGCAAGAGGACTTTCCTTGTCCATTTCGATGGCGGAGTCGTCCAGCTGGATGTCCAGTTTTTGACTTTCCCAGTGATCAGAGGAGGAAGAGGTTGAAGGAGCACCGTCGTTGTTATCCGTACTGGAGTCTGATGCCTCGTCTTGGGCATTGTCAGTTTGAGTTTCTGGACACAAAATAAAGACAAATAAATATGAGCAGGCTATAGATAGAATGAAGATTACGTCACTCATGTCTTTGTTATTGCTTTTTGCCATCCGGGTTTATAAGTAATTCTCACTAAACTGTATTAACTAGACTAAAAACGTTCAAGGTTACACATAGTTTTGTGTGTTGGTCCGCTATATTTCCGAATGGCAATGTTGTGAGTTGCTTAGCCAATCACATACTTACTACCTATAGGATTTTTATTGAATTTTTAAATTGAAGAATCCACAAAACGTGCTCGAAACGCTTTATTTACAAATTTTTGTTTGTTTGATTTTTAGAAGCTTTACTGCACTCGAGTCACTTTTAGTTCATTTCAGCGCCAGTAAAAACGAAAATATTAGGCGCCTATGCCGACTGCAACTCTTGACATGCAGGACAATACATGAAGCCTGCAAGGCGCAAATATAAGTTGTTTTTTTTTTACAACATTGACAACTCTATTTGCGGCTAGGTATACATCATATACCTCTATATAGTTTATAGATGAATATATATAACTATACACATGTGTATGATGTGCACCTAGCCGCTAAAGAGCCTTTTCCAAAGAAAAAAAAACCAACAGCAGTACTCGACCAAGAGACCTACACTTCAAAGGCGAGTGCCATACCATTTAAGCGGAAATGCGAATTGATTTATATTAATATAAATAGAGTTGAGATAATTCATATCGTCATGTAAAATGATATAGTGACTGTACTGGATACGAGAAAACAATGACTTTATAAGCGGATGAAACAAATCATTATAATTAACTTTAACCCGTTAACTCCCATAGTCTGGAAAAATTCCAAAAATTTGTCCAGAAAATTCTTCCTTCAAAGGCCGATCGATTTAAATGATCCCCGTGTCGACAAAAACTCTTAAACCTGAGACTACGCGAAGTCATCATTGAAGTCCCAGGTTTGAGGGTGTTTGCCAAGATAAAGGTCATTTAAATCGATCGATATTTGAAGAACTAATTTTCTGGTAACAATTTCAAAAACGAGGTTTTCCATAGTACGACAGTAATACGGTAAAAGACAGAAGCTGTTTCATTTGATAACCCCAGATAATTAATGTCTCGACCATCCTCTTAACTGGAGTGGCAAAAGCAGCAATCGTAAATGATGTCTTTTAAATAACAGGTATTCTCTTCTTCTTCTTCTTCTTCTTCTTCTTCTTCTTCTTCTTCTTCTTCTTCTTCTTCTTCTTCTTCTTCTCCTTCTTCTTCTTCGTCTTCTTCTCTCTTCTTCCTTCTTCTTCTTCTTCTTTTCTTCTTCTTCTTTCTTCTTCTTCTTCCTTCTTCTTCTTCTCTTCTTCTTCTTTCTTCTTCTTCTTCTTCTTCTTCTTCTTCTTCTTCTTCTTCTTCTTCTTCTTCTTCTTCTTAAAGGCCGATTCTTGTTCGATAAAGCCATTCAAATAGCTCGACGGAACATTTCTCTGGTTTTCATCAAACACTCTTTTACTATTGTTCAAATATATTTTTTGGCGGCTGTTGATGATGATAATGGTGATGATGATGAAGATGAAGAAGAAGAAGAAGAAGAAGAAGAAGAAGAAGAAGAAGAAGAAGAAGAAGAAGAAGAAGAAGAAGAAGAAGAAGAAGAACATAGTGATGATGACGACGACGAAGACGACGACGATGATGATAATGATGATGATGATGATGATGATGATGTAAATTATGATTTAACGGAAGTTAACAGCAACAGTTCTTACCAGTCTCTTCAACGCGGGACGCAGCTTCATCAGCAGATTTCTCCTCTCCCAGCTCAACATTGTCCTTGTTACCGTCTACACTGGGTTCAGGTTCTTCAGAAGGCGCAGAAGGCGTTAGAACCTCGTGTTGCTCATCGTCGGCAGACATAGCAGTGCACACCACCTTATATTGAGAAGGTGTGCATTCCTCTTCTTCTCCGTCGTCATCCGGTTCTTTTTTTTCATCCCCCGAAGACTTCATTGAAATTTCTGACACTGTAACCGTGACCTCTTCAAGCTTATTAAGTACACAAACCATTACTTCCGGTTTTTCAGGAGCATCAAGAATTTCATCATTTTTATTCTCTTCAACATTTTCAGATATATTATCTTTATTCACATCAGCAATTTCTTTAATAGATCCTTTGCAATCTTCCTCTTCTTCTACTAATACTGGCGATGGAATTTCTGTTTCCTGTTCTTCTACCGGAACTGGTGTTGAGTCAAAGACTTCCGCTTGACTTTCTGAAGAGGATTTGTTTACCTCAAGTGTAGGAGGTACTTGTTCATTGTCTCCAACACTCGTTGATCGAAGTACGATGCGTGCCGTGGAAACCAAAGTTGGTGATTGTATCTGTACATCTTCAGCATCATCGTAATCTTTGGTCTCGGCGTTGTCACAATCTTTTCTAACTGAAGACTCATCTTCAGCGCTTTCACTTTGATTAATCTCAGATTTCAATTCATTACAAACAGATTCAACAATTTCTTCTCTATTTTCTTCTGAAGATATTGCATTGTCTATTGAGGGCTGTGTCATATCTAAGGACACTGTTTGAGTGTTTATTTTTTCTATGACTTGTTCTGACACTTCATCAGTTATCGCACTTTCTGACTGTGATTCAGACGATGATATTGGCGAAGAATCGTCAAGATTTTCAGTTGTAATATTTGAAATCTCTGTATTTGGCTCGTTATTAATGGAAGGGTGATCATGTGTTGACTGTGATGAAATATCATTATCATTTACAACATTATTAGAGGCATTATTAGTAACAACACTCGAAGACACTTGCTCGTCCGTCGTGTTGTCTTGTGTCTTTGGCAAGGAATCCTGACAAGAAATATCTAACTCAGAATCAACAGGTAAAGAGTCATTATCATTGTGTTCAGGGAGGGGTGACGGGTTCCTTAACGGATTATGAGCTCCAACCGTCACTGGAGAATATTGCTCCACCGGCTTGCGCGGCCGTAGCTTTCGAGGTGGAGGCGTTACATCCATCATTTCTACTCCTTTTGGCTGCGTAAGAGAAACCCGCTTGTCCTCGGACCCGCTGTCCGACGCGCTGCTGCTCTTTTTCCTAAGAATGGCGGTTCTGAGCCTAGGCCCTAATAAAATCTTTTTCAAGACACCGGAGGATTCACCCTTTTCACCATCCGAGGTGGGGGTGGTGGGGTCACTGCAAGGAATGTCATTTGATATGGGACTAACGGGACTGGATTCCGGACTAGCACTGTCTGATGGGGACGATTGGGTGCTGTTGTTTTGATCTGATTCGGCGGGACACGTCAGATTGGGCAGGGGTTGGACACTGGCGTCGACAGTCAGAGATTCACCGACTGACGGGTCAGGGAGGGATGATGACGTGTTTTGGTGTGAATCGGCTGATTCGTTTGGAACAGAGCCTGTTTGCGTGGAGGACATATCTGAATTTGCCTCTAGGCTAGCACCAGACGGGCCTGCTGAATTGTTGACGTCAGCGTCTGCTTGTGAGGACGAGGAGCCCGGTGACTTTGTTGTTTTGTCCTTTTTAAACCAGTCACTGAACCTTTGAGAAATCGTTGACTTTCGGTCACCCTTTCTCGAAGTTTTACTTTCTCTGCAGATTTTTGTTCAGCCTTTCTTCGTTTCTCTTCTTTCAATCGTTCTTTTTCTTTAGCCTTTTCTTCTTCTTTTTGTTTCTTCAATCGCTCTTTTTCTGCTTTCTCTTTTTCTCTTTGTTCTTTCGTATGTTTTGTCTTATGTTTCTTATCCGTTTCAGTGTCCGTGTGAGTAGCATCCGTGTCATTTTTGGGTTCATTTTCCGTTTCGTTTGATTTTTCCATACTTGAATCAATCTTTGAAGTCTGACTTTCCTCAACTTTAATATCGTCACTTGTCTTGATATTTTCCGCTGCTTCGTTTTCAAGGCTTACATTAGTCAAACCAGTTTCACTAATGGGTTCCTTGTCATTTTTGTCTTGGGCTGCTTGTTCAGCTTCTTGGGTTGTTTCAGCTTCACAAGTATTGTCTGCATCCTCTTTAAGGCCATCCACTTCATCTTCGGAGGGCTGATATAAAGGATTGGAAGTGTTTTTACTTTGTCGACTTTTTCCATAACAATAACGTCTTCCACTACCTCATTTAAATCTTCTGTCGTTTTCGGAACTTGGCTTAAATTGAATGTTGATGGGATATCTGCATTTATGATTTCTGTCTTGTTCTCCTTATCCTGCTCATCCGTGGCCTCGGGTTCATTCTTCACGACCTCCACCTGAACTTCGATGGGTTCTTCATGCTTCTCTTCCAGACTGCTTTTATCGTCTTTATCATTCTCAATATCATCGTGTTCATCTTCTCCTTTGAATAGAACTGGCGTCATTTCCTTGACAGGTGCTACAGAGGGTACAATCGTGTCATCTTCCACCTCTGGTGGTGACGCTTCAATTGATGACGTAGGAGTAGATTCGTTTTCTGGAGTAGGTCTTGGAGATTCGATGACATCGACAACTGGAGTCAGAGAAACATCAAGGCCGACACCCGAGAGGTCCTCTGGTTGTGAGTTTTGATTGGAAGCTGAGATATTTTCTTCCGTCGTATCCTGCTCTGAGATGTATCTCTCACGAGCAATGTTGATAGAATCGTTGACAATGGAAGAAGCAATTTCGTTGATATCTGATGTTTCCTTTTGCTTTTGAGTCTCTTCAGTTGCTGGAGACTCTACTGGCTTAACCGGATCTTCCTCTGCAGACGATTTGCTGGGGCCAGGTGACGTTACAGGGACATCTGGTGCTTTGGTCGATTTCGGAGAACTTGGTTTCTTTGATTTTTCCTTCTTAGAACTCTTCTTTTCTTCTTTTTCTTCTTGCTGCCCTGTCGTTTGTCAGACGGTG
>NC_088362.1:61712003-61742003 GCF_034508935.2 Berghia stephanieae
CCCCCTTATCCTCCTCCTCTTCTCCCTCCTCCTCCCCCTTTTCCTTCTCATACTGGTATGTTACAAATAGTTGCCTTAGAAATAAAGATTAAAAAAAAAACACCAAACCGAAATTAAATATTTGTCATCATTAAGGTAAAAAGTGTAGTGGAAAAAAACAAACAAACCCTAACAAAACTCTCTTCTTAAAATAATGAAGGTCAAGGTAAAATGGAAAGAACGACGAGAGGAATGTAAAAAATGAAGACCAAAGAATTTCATTGAATGAACATTGAAAAGCCCCGGCAATGGAAAAGATAATAATAAGATATTCTTTGCTGTTATCTGTTATCAAATCTGACAACAATTTAGAAACACGCAGAAGGAAGATTAGAAATGAACTATAGATAGATAGAACGAATTTGACGCCACTCAGGTCTTTGTTATTGTTTTTTGCCATCCAGGTTTATTAGTAATTCTCACTAAACTGTATTAACAGACTATACACGTTCAAGATTACACATAGATTTGTGTGTTTGTCCATTATATTTCCGGATGGCAATGTTGTGAGTTTCTTAGCCAAGCGCACAGCGTATTTAAAATTTTGGTTTAAAAAAATTCGCCCTCAAATATCGATCGCTGATTAAGATGACCCTTTTCTTGGCAAAAACTCTCAAACACGGGACATTTACAAAAAATCCCAAATTTGAGAGTTTTTCCCAAGATGAGAGTCATTTTAATCGATCGATATTTGAAACACTAATAATCTGTCCAAAATTTAAATACGTCTTTTTTTTTTGTTTTCAAAGTAGGTACGGTTATATCGTAATCCAACGACATGTACATATTTTCAGGTCTGATAACCTAAAATGGGATGGCCTCATTGTCGTAATGGAAATAATCCCAAACCAACGCCAAATATTGTCCATTATTACAACGATGTTAAAACAGGGCCATTAATTGCGTCGGGTTATCAGACCTGCAAATACTTGCACGTCGTAACCTACGCTTTCTTGCATTTTGCACGATAGGACTTTAATCTCGTACTTTCGTTTATCTAAATATTTCCAGATGAAGGTTAAGAAGCCGACGACAGAAATGAGCAAATATTTAACTTGTGGCGATAATGATGATAAAATGATGATGTTGTTTGCAAAGAAGTTGAGGATGTAGTGACGATAAGAAAGCGACGATAACGATAAGTGGGACGACAATGATGACGAACGATAACGTTGACAAACCCCGCCTCTCCGCCGCCTATGTCTTTGGTGACGTGTGCAAAAGTCCTCCATAATAAAAAGCCATGTAGCGTTTTTTGTCTAAGTTTTATTCTTTATTTGACTTGATAAATTCTTTATTTATCTGATAGATTTGAATGCTGGCGTATTTAAAAAAAAAAAAGTATTTTGAACGCTGGTATCAGCTTGTTTTACAATGCATACAATAAGATAGTAAGGATATTTTCTGAGGAAAATGAGAATTTAGAGCATTCGTTAGACTCATGGTATTAACTCAGGCCTAAATATAGTCTTTACATTATCAATATAGTCCAGATAGCTCAGTTGGTAAAGCACTCGTTTCGTATGCAAAGGGACCAGTATTGCTTCGGAGCGCTGCCGAAACTATTTTTGACCCCCCCCCCCCCCCCCCAATCCCTTCACTCCTTTCTCCGTCCACCAAGCAGAGATTGATTGGGAAGATGGTTCTGTTAGATCTGACCGAAAGTTTTTTTGCTTTACGATGAACTAATGTCCTTTCGACAGAGTAGCATGCAGAGTCAGTTGCTATTGTCCGTTTAACACTCAAGAAACGGGGATAAATTCAAATCCATGGGCCTCTGAAGGAATACTTTTTGGGGTTCCCGTAAGCTCAGTTTATAGAGCATTCGCTTCAAGTGCCAGGGACCCGTGTGCTGAATGCCACTGAAGGACGCACACAAACATACAAACACACACACACACACACACAAACATACACAAACAACACACTCAAAAACACAAACACACACATACACACAACACATAACACACACACATACAAACATACACACACAAACACGCACACACATACACACACAAACACACACAACTCACAACATACACACCCAAACACACACACACACACACACACACACACACACACACTTACCCGATGATGATGACGATGCCTGGCGTTCCACCGTAGCTTTGGGTCCCCTCATCTGAACGTCTTTCTGGTGGTCTTCAATTCCCCCATTGGCCGTAGTGTCGTATTTGACGTCACCGTTTACCAGTGAGTTGGTTGGAATCTCGCTCTGGACATCCTGGCCAGGCGTGTAGGAACGCCTTTTTGACGAATCTGTGTGGAAATTACTCACAACGATTAGATAATTAAATGAGCTTTTACATAGCGCAATATCCACGAAACGTGCTCAAAGCGCTTTACAAGGTGTCTCTGGCTAACAGCAACACATAACATGTAGGACGAGACATGACGCCTGATAGGCAATATTACAAAAAAATTTTCGGACAGAGACAATGCTATTAACGGTCAGGTACTCATTTTACACCTGAGTACGGTGAGAGAATGTCAATAAAGAGCCTTTTCCAAGGACTCAAATATGCGCAAAGCAAGGCTCGAACCCAGGACCTTACAATCCGAAAGCGAGTATCATGTCACAAGACCACATAGCCGCACAAATTATTCAAAGTACTGGGTGGATCAAAAAATTTGAACAATTTATATGAACTATGTCACGTTTGGACAACATGGGTGATTCCTGTTGACGTCAGACATCCTGGTAGATGGATTATCTATATTCCTTCATGGAATGCCTAGGCGACGGGATCTAATGGTGCCGTTACGAAAGGGCGTACTTCTTAAATAATGCGTTTTAATCGTAAGGCTATGTGGTATAGTGGTATGACACTCGTCTTCGGATCGAAAGGTCCTGGATTCGAGTCCCGCTCTGAGCGGCGTACAGTTGAGTAATTGGAGAAGGTTCTTTACTCACATTCGATCTCTCACCGTACTCAGGTGTAAAATGAATACGACCTGGCGTTAACAGCATTGTTTGAGTCGGAAAAACAGTAATATCGCCAAACAAGCATCATTTCTTGTCCTAAATATTAAGTGTTGCTGTTGTTGTCTAGGGACTCTTTGTAAAGTACTTTGGGCACATTTAGTGGTTATTGCGCTATATATAAGCTTTCCCAAGCTCAAACTCAAGGGTGTCCATTTTAGGTTCGACTGGTATATTAATGTTTACATTTTATTGAATCACCTTGTCTTTTGTATATGAAATTTATACTACAGCACATTTTTACCGATTCCCCATGCTTCGATGCCCTTTACTTTGCAATACTTATTAATCAGGCAAGACAATAATATACAACTTTTCATTTCATATTTTATTGCAAATCGCCTGGAAATTGTCATTTTGTGTATCTACCACCACTCTCTATTTATCCATCACTACCTATAGCCAGTGACTCATTCGAACATGAGTAGAGTGATGTTCATCTTGATACAGAAGCAAACGTTTTGAGCGATGCTTTGGGCATAATTAATTATGAAATATTAAATCGAAAAGTACACATATTATTCATAAGACCCATATATATATATATTATATATATATATATATATATATATATATATATATATATAATATGGTCAAAATTGTACTGTGCTGTTTTCTTCCTTAAAAAAAATTGAATCACGTTTCAAAATTAAGCAGTGCTACTTTTCGTTGTCTTGACACCTGGCCGACGTGCAATTACTTGCGGGTCGGATAACCCAGTTTATTATCGGCTCATTGTTGTATTGGAACTCTCAAAAAATAACGAAAAATATTGTCCATAACAACAATGTTAAACTAGGCCCTTAATTCCGTTCGGATGTCAGACCTGCAACAGATATAGTATGTCCAGTGGCGTGGCATGCTTACAGTATAAGGTGGTGCAAGAATCAGAAGAAAATGACTTAAATCATGCTATATTATTCGGGAATACAAAAGAAAGAATACAGAATTGAAGAAAATACTTAGTCAAATAAGTAAGAGACTGAATATAATACGATTTCTCGGTTTTGTTATTTTTTTAAGATGCTGTAATCCATTTTTAAAAGATGGATGCGGTGCCGGGCACCAAATCAACCAATATAGCCACGCCCCTGAATGTCGACGTCGCACCTGGCAAATTCATTTCGTCCAAACAAAGGGAACTTGTTGAAAACTCTAATCTTTGCAATGAAATTCACTACCAATCAATCATAAATTAATCAAATTTAAAACAAAACAAAAACAATACTTACGTTGTCCCATGGCGAAACTGTCACGGGGTGACGAAAAGTTAAACACACATCAATCTGAAACGAAACAAAAACAAAAGGTGTTGTAGTTACACATCACTCCAATGGCAATGACGTCAGCATTGATAAAGACAGATCTGAGAGTAGAGAAGGCAAAATCAATAAATGTGTCCAACAGACTCAGAACGGTAATATGTTGGAGCGATTCTCGTGCTTATTCATGCTATGCGATCAACCAAAAAAAAACTCATAACATCACCAGCCGGGTACAGATAGAACGAAGTTGACGTCACTCAGGTCTTTGTTATTGTTTTTTGCCATACATTCTTATGAGTAGCTCTCTCTAAATTGTATCAATCAAATTATAAACGTTTAAAGTAACACATGGCTTTGTGTGTTTTGTGTATTAATGCTATGCGGTTGGCTAAAAAACTCACAACATTGCCAACAAACAAAACAATGTGTAACCTTAAACGTTTATAGTCTGATTAATATACACAATTTAGTGAGAATTACTCGGCTGGTGGAAAACAACAACAAAGAGCTGAATGGCGTCAATTTCGTTCTATCTATATCCGGCTGGCGGATGTTGTGAGTTTATTTTTACTAAACTAAACACATATCATCAATATAAGAAATAACTAAATAACTACTATCACAATCATGACCATAAATCAACCTCCGTGTTTCATATTTATTGCGATAGATTCAATTTTCAGCATGGAATTCATCCTAACATAAAACTACTTTGAAACGGGAGTCAGTTGACGTTAAAGATACAATGGACACATAGATGACCACGCCTCTCGGACAATCATCATAATGTAAACAATGGCAGTGATTGGGAAACATAGCAAACGACACGACATGTATTACTATCAATAGTATGTGTCTAAGTAAAATAGCCACTATTCTACCTCTTGATCAATAGAACCAACAGAGAGAGAGAGAGAGAGAGAGAGAGAGAGAGAAGAGAGAAAGAGAGAGAGAGAGAGAGAGAGAGAGAGAGGTCGATTTCATTCTCGTAATTGTTTATAAACAACCAACTATGTTTGTCCGATCACGTGTGAAGGTGTGTCACAAATTCCATGTTTTGATTGGTCAAAAATCGACTGGTTAATTCCTCATTCTCCCCAACACAGAGGTTCATTTTATCTCCAATAGTAAGACTGAATATTAACTGTAAACACAAGCTTAACTTCGAACTAGTACCGTATTAGGACGATTGGTCACCTTTGGGCCCTGTGCGTTTCGCCAAAATTCTCACATTATAACTTATAACACATTCGGATACAACAAAACCGTGTGTATGTCACCTTGAACATGTATAGTCTGATTGATACAATAATAATATAGTGAGAACTAATAAAAATAGATGGCTGAAAACAATAACAAATAGCTAAGTGTCGTCCATTTCGTTCCTTCTATACTAATCCTTTACGAAGACATCGAACCCGAGGGGGAGGAGTACATCCAGCCTCCTTTCTCACTACCAATTATTGCCTGCAACCATTTGGACTGGACCAAGGCCCATTCTAAAATGCATCAATTCAAAATAAATGATATTATTATTATATTATATGAATATATAAGTAAGTCCAATTCCCAGCCACAAACGTTACTGTCCTCCCATCCATAAATGACTGGTGTTTTTATAACCGTTGAATGAATTTGAAATATGTTCCGCCTCTCAGACAGCTAGAGCCTCTACTTTTATGCTTCGCATGATCTATAGTGTTTTTAATCTACCGTGTGGTCCAGGTTATTGTGTCGGTAGATATTGTAAAAATCCTTTCTACACATGAACCGTTTCGCTTCTAAAAGGATTACTTTGATTTTAATGGATGTTCTTCTTTGCTGTACATTGAAGTAAAAAAAAAAAAATAATTAAAAAACAACAACCCACGTATTCAAAAGTTTGGCCAGAAAACTCGTCCTTCAAATAAATTATATCGATGGATTCAAATGACCCTCGTCTTGTAAAAAAAAAACAACTATCAAACCTGGGACTTCCGTGAAGTCTTCATGAGTCCCAGGTTTGAGAGGTTTTGACGAGACGAGGGTTATTTTAATCGATTGAAATTTGAAGGATGCCTTTTCTATCCAAAATTTTAAATATGAGTTTTTTTCTTGGTTTTTTTGTTGTTTTTTTTTTTGTTGTTGTGTGGTGGAGGTTGGGGGGGGGGGGGGGGGGGATGGGGGTTGTCGTCAAAGTAAGACAGTACTTTTGTACAAAGGTTTATCCAATCAAGTCAAAGCTTAACTAAAGTGGGCTGATATCAAAGTTGAAAAGGGTACAAAATGCTTTATATCTCACGCCACATCAGTTCTACCACATTAAAAAAAGGGACGGATATGTAAACACGCCAAACAAATAACAAAGCATTCCTTTAAACCAACAATCATTATAAATTGTCTAGACATTTGAATTCCGATGAAAGTGTGTGTGTGTGTGTGTATGTGTGTGTGTGTTTGTTTGTTTGTGCGTGAGAGTGTGAGTGTGTGTGTGGGGGGGGGGGGGGGGGAATGTTTATCCATTTTCTTTTGAAGAAATTTGAGAATCAACTTTGGGATAAATTTGTTTAGACTCAAAAGAATGACCGAGATAGTAAAAGTAATTTGAAGGGTATGTATGTGGCATGTCGTATACAAACGGTATTACTTATGTCGGGATGTGACAGGAGCCAGACTGTGATATTGTTATATAAATGGCCTTCAGAAATTTGAAGCTCTATGTTTACTTCAATAAATTATTAATGATAAAATTATTTTTAAACCCCGGGCCATCAGTCTTTTGTAGTTGAAAGAAAAACCCCGAAAAAACCTAAACTAAAATTCTCACTCAACTGTATTGGTAACACATAGTTTTGTGTGTTGGCCCGTTATACTTCCGGATGGCAATGTGATTTTCTAAGCCAAGCGCATACTATCTATAGGGGGAAAAATGTAAAATGACAAGGCGAGATTAGATTGAAAGACTCCAAAACCATAACCGTCATCGTCCTGGTATTTATCTCCTTTCAAAGATTAAATTGACCATAACACTGACGTGTTTCGTGTTATCCCATGGACAGGATACGGATCTATTGTAAAGGACAACTCACCGAATCAATCCAACCGTGACGAGGAGCAAATACGTTTCGAGCCACATCGAGGTCATTATAAAAAAAAAAAACAAAAAAAAACAAAAAAAAAAAAAAAAAAAAAAAACAACAACAAAAAAAACAAACAAACAAACAAACAAACAAACAACGTGAGCTTTTATATAGCGCAATATCCACTAACCGTGTTCAAAGCGCTTCACAAGGGGTCCGTGACCAACAGCAACACGTATCATGTAGAACGAGATAAGACGTCTGTTAGACGATAATATTACAATTTTTTCCGACATAGACAACGCTGTAAACGGCCAGGTACCCATTTATTCAGACCCGAGTACGGTGAGGGAATGTCAGTAAAGTAAAGAGCCTTTTCCAAGGACTCAACTATGCGACGATCGAGGCTCGAACCCAGAACCTTCCGATCCGAAAGCGAGTGTCATACCACTAGACGACATAGCCGCACGAAATAAAGAATTGCAATGAAAACAAGTGGCGACTTTAATATTAAATATTAAATTTTAATACCAATCAAGGTTCTCATCAATAAAGACAGTTAAAGGTCTTTGATGTAATTTAATCTAATGTAAAGTAAAGGGAAATACGCTTCAACAGTCGTAATGTCACTTCCCTCATAATGACGCATGGTAACTTAGTAACTGTCTCTAAACTATCGGAACAATGGCGGACGCCCTTATGAGACATTTCTCCGACGAGTATAAAAGCGTATCCAGAGGGAAAAAAAACCCATTTAAGATCTGATCATGTTCTGACTTTTACACATTCATTCTGATCACAAGACATATGAAAAGTTCAATCCAGCATGAAGAATAAAAAGTACTGATTTTCTTTGTTTAGAACCACGATGGCCGCCGTTGCTGGGCGACGTGAACATCAGACTACTGAATCCAATTTATATAGCGCAAATATCGTTCGTTCATTATCACTCTACAGTAGCATTCCCAAACTAGAAGTAGTCATTCAGAACCATGATACCCATCGGGTCGGTGTTTATCCTGGTTTCTATAGCGTGAAACGGACAATACCAATTACTTGTTATCCTTTTGATAGGACGCTATAGTCTATCGTAAAGTATTTTCTGCCAGATCTAACACACCCAGGTACCCAATCACCACTGGGTGGACAGGGGGTTCCGAAAAAAAAAAATCTCAATTACACCCGGGATCCAAATCGTTCCCCTTTGATTGTGAAGCGAGTGCTCTACCAACTGAGATATCGGGACCCCCATTATTCCCAAACCAAACAGCTTGTAAAAGAAACGATGGAAAATATCTTTTAAGAAAAATGAAAGTATAGAAGGAGATATGGACTTTTGTGACACGTGACCAGAATAACTCAGTTATGAGGGATTTAAAAAAAAAGGTAATAAAGATTTATAGTCAATAAAGATAAGAAACAAAGTGTAATTATTTTAAGTCACTCAATCCTAGAGATTTTTTACTACATTTCAAAATTGGGAAAAAAAAGTATTAAAAATGAGCATGTGCATAAATAGTTTTATTCAACTATCATTAACATGTAAAAACTAAAAACATGAGCCTTGATACTACACCTATAATTTGTCTCAGAAAAATGTAATAAATTGGCATGGGGTAAAAGTAGCCCGGGTAAACTACGGATATAGTCGGTGTTAGGGTTGAGTGAGTTAATACAAACCTTTAAACTTTAAACCAAGGTGTGACTTTAATGGACGATAATTAATGGTTATAATCATGGGCGATAATGATTATTGTTTAGATAAATAATAACCATCGTTCTCAATGCATATCACGATTATTATCATTAATAAGGATAATTAATGTGTGGCTATGTGGTCGTGTGGTATAATACTCGTTTTCGGATCGGAAGGTCCTGGTCGCTCGGCGCATAGTTGAGTCTTTAGAAAAAGGCTCTTAACTCACAATATCTGATCACTGTACTCAGATGTAAAATGAGTACCACCTGGCCGTAAACAGCGTTGTCCCTGTCGTAAAAAAAATGTAATATCGCCTACCAGGCGTCATGTCTAGCTTTACATGTTTAGTGTAGCTGTTAGTCGGGGATTTTTCTAAAGCGTTTTGAGCACACATTTGGTGTATCTTGCTCTGTAAAAAAGCTCAATTAAAATTTTTTAACATGTTACGTGTTGTTTTTTGGTCAGGGATCCTTTGTTAAGCACTTTGAGCACATTTAATGGATATTAAAGTATTGCGCTATGTTAAAAAAAACGTTCACATATTAAAATAAATCTCATAAGCTCACATAATAATGTCGATACTTTTATGTGTTTGAAATTCTTTATTATTTTAGTTGACATTGTTTGAGAACAAACAAAAACAAAACAAAACATCTTTTGAGCTTGATTTCTCTTTGGTCCAATGCGACGTATACATATTTTCAGGTATCATAGCCGAACGCATTTATGGGCCAGATTTAACATTGTTGTGAAATGGCAAATATTTTGAGTTGGTTGGTTTGAGAGTATTTCCATGACAACAATTGGGCCCATAATAATGTGGGTCATCAGACCTGCAAATATGTGTACGTCTGTCCATTAGATAAGATCGACATATACTTATTTACAGGCCGGCGGATAACCCACATTGTCATGGTCTCTCATTGTTGTCATGGAAATACTCTAAAACCAACACGTACTTATTTACAGGCCTGATAACCCGAATTGTTTTAGGCTCGTTGTTGTAATAGCAATAAACTCAAGCCAACGTGCATTTATTTACAAGTCTGACAACTCGAATTGTTTTAAGCCCGTTGATGTAATGGACATAGATAGACTCAAACCAACGTGTATATCTATACAAGTTTGATACCGGTAAAATCCATTTTGTTATAGGGTCTCATTGTACTCTCAAAACAACGTGTACTTATTTGCAGATCTGACAACCCAAATCGTTATGGTCTCATTGTTGCTATAGAAAAACATTCAGACCACCAGTTGATACTCCATTACAAAACAATAATCTTATATCACGCCCATAATTAATTATGGTGGGTTATCAGACCTGCACATATCTGCACGTTGGATATATAATAACTTTATTGTCTCGATAACAGAGGACAAAAGACAATAATCATCTAAGGACAAACAAAGAAAGTAAAGTGCCTAATTATGCTGGTCATATCCACTTAATCACGACCCCCCCCCCCCCCCCCCCCCCCCGGCCACCCCAACCCCCACCCTTTACAACATCACAAAACAATCTTGGTATGCAATTATATTATTGCATCCATTATCAACCAACAATATAATTATAATATTATTACATCTTTCGTATAATTACAACTGAGCACTTTATCTATCTATGTTATCTCTATCAAAGACAATAAAAAATGCTTTTCCTTCGTTTGTCTGCATGCCATAACAACAAACAGCATCTTACTCGACGCAGTTACTGTACATTATCAAATTAATTACCCCCTCAAACAGGCTCTGCAACTAGTAATTAATTAATAATTAATCCATTAATTAATGTGGACAACGCGACATCTCATAATCCAACATGCTGCACTGTCTCAGTCTGTAATAAAAACACATATTTTAAATTTTTGGCAAGAAAACTCATCTTTCAAAATTCGATCGATTTAAATATTTGAAATTGATCCTCATTTTGACAAAAACTCTCAAACCGGGTTTTTATTAAAGACCTGAAGAATTCTCAGGCTTGAGATTTTTTGGGTTTTTTTTTTCCCCGAGATGAGGGACAATTTAATCGATCGATATTTAAAGAGCGAGTTTTCTGGCCAAATTTTAAATTACATTTAGTTGTTTTTTTTGTTTGTTTTTTTTTTTCTTCAGAGTTTTGGCAGTGCAAGTAAGGAAAGATAATCCCGTCATTTTACTTTTTATCATTTACGACAAAACAAAAGGCAGTTATGACCATAAGAATGGAATGAGGAAACAACACACAGATAACAACCACGGTGAAATATTACATTACACGCAGAAATTACAGATTAGCAAGGAATGTGTTTGTATCGTCTGTACGAAATACAAGCTACATCTTATCTACATAGTTATCTCCCCTTACGAATAAGTCACATGGAGAAGTACCACAGTTATCTCCCATTACAAACAAGCAATGGAGAAATACACAAGACTTCATGACGTAAACATAGACCATCCACTTTGAGGAGATCGCGTAGAAAGCCGGCAGAACAATGCTAATTATTATTATAACTCAATAATGATGATGATGATGATAATGATGATGGTGATGATGATGATGATGATGATGATGATGAAGGTGATGGTGATGATGATGATGATGATGATGATGATGATGTTGATGATGATGATGATGATGATGATGATGATGATGATGATGATGATGATGATCGCATCACCATTACCAACTACTGATCGAAGCTAAATATGTGACCCAGCGCCTATATCCGGTATAACGTCAGGGTGGAATCTATACCAAAAGTGACTTAAATGTTGGAATTCCCAAACCAACGTGTACACATTTACAGGTCCGACAACCCAATTTGTAATGGGTTCCTTGTTGCTATAGAAATACTCTCAAACCAACACTAAACAATGTCCATTATAATAAGGTTAAAAAGGGGGGGGGGGGGGGGGGTCCGATAGCTCAGTTGGTAGAGCACGCATTTCACACACAAAGAGACCGAAATCAATTAATTTCTTAAACCGATCATATGTAAAGGACAATTATTCTGACCAAAATGTGAACAACGAGTAAGCTAGAGTTGGTAAATGAAATTTTACTGCCCAAAAATTGAACGCTTCACGATGTCTGAAGCGATTGTAGATAGTAGCTTATATCCCTCGAGTAATGACTGAGTTTGAAAATATAAGCTTAACATTTTTAACATTATAATTCTTCTCTCTCTCCCTCTTCAATTCATTATTAGTTTCTTTTTCCCATATCACTTCTAACCTCCCTCCTAACCTCCCTTTCTCTCTCTATGTCAATGTGTCTCTCTCTCTCTCTCTCTCTCATTCTCTCTCTCTCTCTCTCTCTCCCTCTCCTCTCTCTCTCACTTCTTCTTCTTCTTCTTCTTCTTCTTCTTCTTCTTCTTCTTCTTCTTCTTCTTCTTCTTCTTCTGTCTCTCTCTCTCTCTCTCTCTCTCTCTCTCTCTCTCTCTCTCTCTCTCTCTCTCTCTTAGTCTTCTTCTTCTTCTTCTTCTTCTTCTTCTTCTTCTTCTTCTTCTTCTTCTTCTTCTATTCTTCCCCCCCTCTCTCTCTCTCTCTCTCTCTCTCTCTCTCTCTCTCTCTCTCTCTCTCAAAAACTCTCTCTTCTTAACCCTCTCATCAATAACTTACTACTTCCCACCTGTCCCACATCCTAAACAGACAACAGACACGAGTTTCCTCGTGCTCGTTGAGAAATAATTAAAGTTTACATAATTAAATTTAATTGACCCACCTGAATACTCACAGTTCAGTTAATTACATTTAAAGTAAGACCTTACATCTGACGATGCACATGGGGTTTATCTAATCAGGTGGAATATTTCCTGAGAGATTTATTGAAAATACAACACAATTCTATTCCCTTTATTCATCCCATAGGGGAAATTAGTTTACTCGACAATACAACAACAACAACAACAACAGCAACAACTGCTACAACAACAACAACAACAACAACAACAACAACAACAACAACTACTACTACTACTACTACTACTACTACTACTACTACTACTACTACTACTACTACTACTACTACTACTACTACAACAACAACTACTACTACTACCACCACCACTCCAACTACCAAACCACAACCACCCCCACCATCACAAGCCCTCCATCCCCACCCCCAAGACTTACATATTACCACCACACCACCTAGCACCTACCTATTTACAAACCACCACCAATCCAAACTACCACCACAACATACACCTGTATCACCTGTATCACCTGTATCATTACCTATAACCACTAGGTATCCGATTCACGTCCAGATCAATAATCCATCCACGGTTCTGATCTATTTCCGATCACATTGACAGGAATTAATGAACACGTGCAGTTGTCAAGATTTTAGCCTAACAGGAGCAGGTCGAGAGGTAGGTAGGATATTGGCTGACAACCAAAATAAATATAGTCAACAATAGAAAACTGGAAGGGGGATTTGAAACCATCAACAAATGTGATGATGACTTCCGAACCTGGATTGATGCCTTGAACATAGAAGTGTAGCCGAACGATACTACTACTAGAACCCCACCCCCCCCCCCTAAAAAAAAAAACACAAAAAAAAACAACAAAAAAAAAACAAAAAAAAAACCAAAAAACAAAAAAACAAAAACAAACAAAACAAAACAAACAAAAGCAAAAAACAAAACAAAAACAAAGGAAACCTCCAACTTTTGTATAGCGCAATATCCACAAGAATGATTAGAGTAAGCTGGAGGGAAAGAAGAATAAATAACAGCATACTTGATTAGTGGAGGTCATGCCAGAAGAACTATCGATAGAACGACGTTGATGTCACTCGGGCATTTTTTTAATTGTTTTTTTTTTTTTTTTTTTGTCATCCACGTTTATGAGTAATTCTCATTTAACTGTATTATCCAGACTATAGAAGTTTATGGTTAGATGTTTTGCGTATTGTTCTGTTATACTTCCGGATGGCAATGTTGTGAGCTTCTAAGCCAAGCGCATACTGTATTGAAGAGCTGGATGTCATGCCAGAACTAATAATGGACAGATATGAATGGAAGAGAGTTGTACGATACCGTCAACAGACGGGAGGAATGGGCAGATATTTGCCAAAACAGAGTGTGGGAAGCCAACGTCAATGAGGACGAAGCTGGATAGTACGTAAGTATTCACTAAATGTACTCAAAGTGCTATACCAGGGGTCCATGGCCGACATCAGCAGGTAACATAAAGGACGATACATGACGCCTGTCAGGCGATATTACATTTTTTTACCCGACAGAGACACAAACCGGTTAACTGCCATTTTAAACCTGAGTACGGTGATGGAATGAAAGTAAATAACCTTTTTTCAATGAATCAGCCATACGCCGCTCAAAGTGGGACTTGAACCCAGAACCTTCTGATCCAAAACCGAGTGTCAGAGTACTAGACCAGATAGCCGCAATAATAATCTGTACTACAAGCGTATACTATCTATATAAATAAACAACAACAATGATCTGAGAGAGGTCGATTTCATTCACGTTATTGTTTATAAATAGCCAACTATGTTTGTCCGAGCACGTGTGAAGGCGTGTGACAAATTCCTAGTTTTGATTGGTCAAAAATCTACTGGTTAATTCACATTTTATTGAAACAAACAGTATTGATTATATCCGATTGGTATAAAGTTGAACCCGGTGTGTAAGGGTTAAATATCATGCAAATAATGATATACACCGTTGTATTAGTAACAAAAGGTGTGTCGGGGTTTAGTTTCAATAGCAGGAGAGGGTGGGGACGTGGGGGGGGGGGGGGGTGGTTGAGTGGAATGTGGGAAAAGTTACACTGACCAGCGGTCCGAATTTTCGGAGAGGTCAATGACATTGAGCTATTGCAATCTATAGAAGGAACGAAATTAACGTCATTCATCTCTTTGTGATTGTTTGTAGACAGCCGTTTCGGTGGTTGGTTCTTACTATATTCTATCAATCAGACAGACTATAAACTATAAACATTCAAGGTAACACAAAGTTTTTGTGTGTTGGTGCGTCCGTTATATTTGGTTGGCGGATGTTGTGAATAAATTGCAATCAATTTCAATATGTAGAAGGAACGAACTTGACGTCACACAGCTCTTTGTTATTGTTTTTAGACAGCCATTTTAGTGATTATTTCTCGCTAAATTCTATCCATCAGACTATAGATAGTATGCGCTTGGCGAAGAAGCTCACAACATTGCCACCCGGAAGTATAAGAGACCAACACACAAAACTCTGTGTAACCTTGAACGTTTATAATCTGGTTACTACAGTCTAGTGAAAATTACTCATAATCGCGGATGGCAAAAGCAATGACAAAGACCTGTATGACGTCAACTTCATACTATCTATAAACGTCAAGATTACACAGTTGTTGTTTTTTTTTCAACTGGATTTATCTCGTGCAATATCATACTGACTTATTTGTCTGGATTTGTACAGATTTCAATTGATGTTATGCGTATAGGTAAGATATTCACAACATCCTCATGTCGGATGAACTTCCTGAAGTATTTCATCAAGGTCCATGTTTGAGGGGTTTTGACAAAATTATTCGGCTATGCGGTCTAGTGGTATGACACTCGCTTTCGGATCGGAAGGTCCTGGGTTCGAGCCTCGCGCTCGGCGCATATCGAGTCCTTGGAAAAGGCTCTTTACTCACATTCTCTCACCGTACTCAGGTGTAAAATGAGTACCTGGCCGTTAACAGCGTTGTCTTTGTCCGAAAAATTGTAATATCGCCTAACAGGCGTCCTGTCCTACATGTTAAATGTTGCTGTTGATCAGGGACCACTTGTAAACCGCTTTGAGCACATTTAGTGGATTTTGCGCTATATATATATATATATATATATATATATATATATATATATATATATATATATATATATATATATATAAAAAGCTCAATTCATTTAAATAAATCAATGGATATTTGAAGGACAAGTTTTCTGGCCAAATGTCTGAACACACATTTTTCCTGAGAACGGCAGTTAAATGGTTACGATTCCCATTCCACCCAACATAAGAGTAAAATTGAGCTTTTATATAGCGCAATATCCACTTAACGTGCTCAAAGCGCTTTACATGGGGTCCCTGGTCAACAGCAACATTTAACATGTAGGACGAGACATGACGCCTGTTAGGCGATGTTACAATTTTTCGGACAAAGACAACGCTGTTAACGGCCAGGTACTCATTTTACAACTGAGTACGGTGAGAGAATGTGAGTAAAGAGTCTTTTCCAAGGACTCAACTATGCGTCGAGCGAGGCTCGAACCTTCCGATCCGAAGCGAGTGTCATACCACTAGACCACATAGCCGCACAGTTACAAAACTTGCAGGTGGCTATGAAACAGTTCTTAGGGCGGAGGAAGACTTCCGAAGCTGGTTTGACGTTATGAATTTGGAGGTATAGCCATACGCTACTACTACTACTACTACTACTACTACTACTACTACTACTACTACTACTACTACTACTACTACTACTACTACTACGACGACGACGACGACGACGACGACGACGACGACGACGACGACGACTACTACTACTACTACTACTACTACTACTACTACTACTACTACTACGACTACCTCAATATAATACCATTTTGAATCGATTGGTCTCATTTAAATAATTGATTGATCGGGTTTTAGGAATAACGGAAAAGGGGGGAGGGGGAGAATGGAAAGGGTTATATTAACTGGTGGTCTTACTTTTTCGGGAGGTCATTGACACATGAGACAATTGGAAATTATCCATTGTTAAGTACAATCAAAGTACCGGAGACGATTGGAAGAACTCACAGAAGTGTGGGAATAACAACTCTATGTGTAGGGTGATATAAAATAGACTTGTAGTAGTTAACATTTGCATGAAAAATAATCTAGATTGTTCCAGGAGAGAGAAAGAGAGAGAGAGAGAGAGAGAGAGAGAGAGAGAGAGAGAGAGAGAGAGAGAGAGAGAGAGAGAGAGATAGAAATATATCCCAAATAACTTGAGCTTTTGTGGTAGTAGTAGTAGTAGTAGTAGTAGTAGTAGTAGTAGTAGTAGTAGTAGTAGTAGTAGTAGTAGTAGTAGTAGTAGTAGTAGTTGTTGTTGTAGTGGTAGTAGTAGAAAAAGCTAGCCAGCATGAAAAATATAAAGTACCGAATTTCTTTGTATAGAACCAAGCTGCTGTTTGCTGGGCAGACGTGACATCAGACTATTGAATCCTATTGAGTCGACTTCCGAGTATAACATTCCGGTTCAGAAACGAAGTGAAGGTCACTGACCGATTGAGAGAGAGATGGCCGATTGGGTAATGCAGTGAACTGTAACATAACACAGGGGACCCGGGTTCAAGTTCAAGAGCCCCTAGGGCAATACTATAATATAACACACCCCTCCCTTTTCGTCCTTGCTTTTTAGTGTGAATAATTACAAACATTCACGATAATAAAAGGAAATGTGTGGTATTTTCCAATACCTACAACGCCACCACCATTAACATCACCACAAACAACCACAACAATCACGATCTCTATCATAGCAATCGCCAACATTACCACCACCACCGCCGCCACAATCACCACTACCATTAACATCACCATCAACACCGCCGCCACCACCACCGCCACAATCACCACTGCCATTAACACCACCATCAACACCACCACCACCATTAGTCAAGAAATCTCAGATTCGATCCCTAATAGAAGAAAGCTAATTATTAGGGACCCGCCATTTCAGAATGGTAATATAATATCGAGTTGAACTAAGTTCTGGAAATTGAATGTAGAGATGGAACGGAAGTGACGACACTCAGCTCTTTGTTGTTTATTGACAAACATTTTAGATTTTCTATCAATCAGACTATAAACATTCAAGGTTGCACACACAGTTTTGTGTATATGTACGTGATATCCGGCTGACAGATATTGTGTTTTACCTAAACGCATAGCATCAACATGATACTCGCATACCATCTTACCTGAGCGGTGTAAATAAGGTATGAATGTATGTATCACTTCTACCAACGAGTATATAATATCATTGCTTATACAAACATATACAAACGTTTGCCCCTGTGTGGACGGAATCTGTGCTAATCCCTATAATCTTCAGATCACCACCCCCCCCTCTCTCTCTCTCTCTCTCTCTCTCTCTCTCTCTCTCTCTATCTCTGTGTATCTTTCTCTCTATTCTCTCCATCTCTGTGTCTCTCCCTCTCTCTTTCTCGACCCCTCTCTCTCTCTCTTTATCTCTCTCTCTCTCTGCCTCTCTCTCTCTCTCTCCCACTCCCCCCATCTCTCCCCCTCCCCCCCCCCTTATCTCTCTCTCTCTCTCTCTCTCTCTCTCTCTCTCTCTCTCTCTCTCTCTCTCTCTCTCTCCCCTCCCACCCCATTTATTCCACCGAATGATAATATAAACGAAGCCTTTCCTTTCCAAAAAGACATTGTTGGTTTTCGCTACGTGACAAATCCCTATACCAACATTTCGTTAGGAAGGAGATCATAACTGAATCATCTGCAAATGGTTCAAGAAAAATCTGTACAGCGAGATTTAACTAACCTGCCATACCCTTGAAAAACAAGTTTTAAAAATTTGGCCAGAAAACATCCTTCAAATATCGATGGATTTAAATCTTGGTAAAATCTCTCAAACCTGGGACTTCGCTAAGTCTGCTTTTAAGTCCTATGTTTCAGAGTGTTTTTTTTTCCCCAAGATAAGGGTCATTTAAATCGGTCGATATTTGAAGGACGAGTTTTCTGGCCAAATTTTTAAATACCTGCCATTCCAGAATACGAAAATTTACTGGTTAAATAAAAACTGTACAACAAGATTTAAAAGGGAAACAAAGTTTAGGCTTAACGATATTGCTGAAAATCAGGGATTTTATAAAGCGTTTATGTCGAGCAGAAATAAGCGGATTTATTATTTTTGTTAAATATCTCACAGTTATTCAAATCCAAGACTTTTAAAAAAGAAAACTCCCTTTACATTTAGGACAATTTACAATTTTTTTCTCCAACAGTAACACTGCTGTTAACGGCCAGGTACTCATTTTACACCTGAGTACGGTTACAGAACGCCAGTAATGAGCATTTTCTAAGGACCCAACTATGCGCTGAGCTCGAACCCAGGACCTTCCGATCCGAAAGCGAGTGTCATACCACAAGACCGCATATAAAAACAGAAATACTTTGAAACTGATAGTAAGACTGCAAACTGAGTGCATTCGTTTTCCTCTCCGGTCCGTCTTCTCCTCCATTTGACCTTTCCTCTCAGTCGGTCTCTTGTTTTATCATAACAAAGTGAAAGCAACTCACTCGTTTTTTGTTCCGAACAGAATAGGGTGAACATTTTCTTTCGGAATTAAAATTTCTTTCAATTTCCTACAAAGTGAAACAACACACGGAGTATATTTGTTATAGATTTTAGAACACATTTATTTGATGATCGGTTCTCACTAAATAAATGTTTGAATAGTAATATAAACGTTTTAGGTACGTAACACGTTGTTTTTTTTGCTGGTGTGTGACATGTGTTTGTTGTGAGTAAATTACAGAAATGTATTGCGTCTATGACACACTGTTTATTCATGAACAGGAGACGAAAATGTATGCACTCAGTTTACAGCCCAAGCTGCCAGAAGCTGTGGATTGTAAACAGTAATAAACAAAAAATGAATATAAAACTTTCAAATATGAACAAAATATAAAAACACGAAAATATTTCCCTGTCGTCAATCTTGTTTTAAGTAATGTATTTCTGTTTTTATTCTTAGTGACACTCGCTTTCGGATCGGAAAGTCCTGGGTTCGAGCCTCGCTCGGCGCATAGTTGAGTCCTTGGAAAAGGCTCTTTACTCACATTCTCTAACCGTTCTCATGTGTAAAATGAGTACCAGGCCGTTAACAGCATGGTCTCTGTCGGGAAAAAATTGTAATACCGCCTAACAGGCGTCATGTCCCGTCCTAAATGTAAAGGCCAGGGATCCATTGTAAAGCGCGTTGAGCACTTTAAGTGGATATTGCACTATATAAAAGCTCAAGTTTTTTTTTATTATTGTAGAGTACTATGAGAGAATACGAGTAAAAAGTCTTTTCCAAGGACAACTTTGCGTCGTTCCGGGGACCTTCTATGGACCACGTTTGAAGAATGGAATTAACTCACAGTCTCTCATCGTACTCAGATGTAAAATGAGTATATTTGCGTTAACAGCGTTGCCTCTTCTATTTGAAAAATAAAGTAATATCGTTGCTTACCAGACTCCATGTCTCGTCCCCCATGTTAAATGTTGCTTTTGGCTTGGGTCTCTTTTGAAAACACTTTGAGCAACGTGCACTTATTTGCAGGTCTGATAGCCAAGTCATTAGAGGCTCATTGTTGTAATGGAAATTTTTTTAAAATATTTAAAAAATGACGCAGCATTGCCCATTACATCAATGTTAATCTGGGCCCATAATTGCGTTTGGATGTCAGACCTGTATATATGGACGCGTCGACTTTGAGCAAATTTATTCAGTGTATATTAAGCTTTATAAAAGCTCATATTGTTGTCTATTTTGCCTTAAAAAAAAACAACAAAAAACCCCCCAAAAGTTAAGAGGTCACATATTATAAAAAAATAAAAATAAAACAAAAACAAAACAAAACAAACAAACAAACAACAACAACAAAAAGCAAACACCCCCCCCCCTTTTTAAAAGAAATGTGAGCTTTTATAATATATCGCAATGGCCACTAAACCTGATCAAAGCGCTTTACAAAGAAACACTGATCAACAGCAACAAGTAGGCTACCATGAAGACGAGACATGGCGCCTGTTAAGCAATAATATTAGAAATAACGCCGTTAATGGCCAGGTATTTATGTTACACCTGAGTACGGTGAGATAACGTGAGTAAATAGCCTTTTTCCAAAGACTCAACTATGCGCCGCTCGAGACTCCAACCCAGGACCTTCCAATCCGAAGGCGAGTGTCATAACACTAGACCACGTAGCCGTACATTACACGTGTCTTGAACTATCCAGGCCTGTCACCCAAGACAGGTTGCCGCATAAATAATAGGACGTGAAGCCTCGTTGTGACTAAAAGGACGTCAGTTGTGAGAGGAGTGACTTGTTTTATCAAAGGCCCATGAGTTGGCTACAATGTGTTATTATTATGATTATTATTATTATTATTATTATTATTATTATTATTATTATTATTATTATTATTATTATTATTATTATTATTATTATTATTATTGTTACTATTATTATTATTAATACTATTATCATTATCATTATCATTATTATTATTATTATTATTATTATTATTATTATTATTATTATTATTATTATTATTATCATCATCATCATCATTATTATTATCATATCATCATCACCGTTATTATAACCATTATAATTTTTATATTATCATCATCATTACCTTAAAAGAATTGGTTTGAGATAAATGCATTCTTTATGAAGAATGAGATCTATTTATCCAAATTTAAAAATAGTGAGAATTCCTTATTTTAGTTCATGTTGACACATATCTCATAATCATCAACAGTCCATATTAATTTACATTCCGACACAACATCGCGATATCCACTTAACATGCTCAAAGCGCTTTACAAAATGTCCCTAACCAACAGCAACATGTAACATGTAGAACGGGACATGAGGCGATATTACAATGTTTTTTTTTTCCAATAGAGACAACGCTGTTAACGACCAGGTACTCATTTTACACCTGAGTACGGTGAGAGAATGTGAGTAAAAAAAAAGCCTTTTCCAAAGACTCAACTATGCGCCGAGCAAGCGAGGCTCGAAGCCAGGACTTTCCGATCCAAAAGCGAGTGTCACACCACACAAGACCACATAGCCGCACTATCGATTTGATCGATAATTATAGGACGAGTTTTCTGGTCAAATTTCCTCTCATAACTTTGAGCCTCGTCTTTGATGACGCAAGGCATAACACATAAATCGGGACTTATCCGAAATGAAGTGAGTAGAAAAATGCCAGAAGACAACAGAAAATAAAAACTTCGCAGCGGCGATGGGGGCTCGAACCCGCGACCTTACTGGTACAACAACTCCACCTGGCCGGGGAGATCGTGACTCTACCGTATGAGCTATCCACGACCCCAATACTTACCCCTATAATCAACTGAAACAAGCTTACATATAATATTCACTTACACACCTGCCAAATATTACGAAAAGGTCGTAGAATTACGAAATATTTGGCTCCAATTTCAGAACTTCATGAACATCTCTAGGTTATTAAAACTTATTGAAAATGAAAGTTGATGCCAGACTACAAAATTTTATAAGGATTTTGATGTTTTATTCAATCATTGTGAGAGTAAATTGTTTGTTTTAAAGTTGACCATAAAGCGCTATATTTGAGCACATTTAGTGGATATTTCTCTTTGTAAATAACTTTATAACCCAATTCACTATGGACTCATTGTTGTCATGGATGTCTTAAAAAATGACGCAAAATATTGTCCATTACACCAATGTTAAAACTAGGCCCATAAGTGGTTTCGGATGGCAGACCTGTATATATATATATATATATATATATATATATATATATATATATATATATAATATATATATATATATATATACACACACACGTCGTTCTGGATCCATGAGCCTAAAAAATCGCCAGCTTTTATAATAGTGCGATATCCACCAAATGTGTTTTCAACATGCAGGATGAAACACGACGCCTGTTAGGCGCTGTTATAAGGTTAGTAGGTACTCATTTTCCACCTGAGTATGGCAGTAATAATATTATGTGATTTAAGAGTCTTCTCAAAGTAAAACTCGAACCAGGGACCTGAAAGTAACACCGGTGGGTGACAATTTTAAGGTTACATATAATATAGTTTTGTGTGTGCTACGTTATATCCGGCTGGCTGGTGTTGTGAGTATTTACGAAAGATCATATTTTCATATTTGTATTATGTATGAATATATGTATGTATGTATGTATGTATATATGTATGTATGTATGTATGTATGTATGTATGTATGTATGTATGTATGTATGTATGTATGTATGTATGTATGCATGTATGTATGTATGTATGTATGTATGCATGTATGTATGTATGTATGTATGTATGTATGTATGTATGTATGTATGTATGTATGATGTATGTATGTATGTATGTATGTATGTATGTATGTATGTATGTATGTATGTATGTATGTATGTATGTATGTATGTATGTATGTATGTATGTATGTATGTATGTATGTATGTATGTATGTATGTATGTATGTATGTATGTAGTTTTAATGTAAAGTAATGAGTTTATCAAAGCGTGGAGGGTTGAGGAAGAGAGAGAGAGAGAGAGAGAGAGAGAGAGAGAGAGAGAGAGAGAGAGAGAGAGAGAGGAGAGAGAGAGAGAGAGAGAGAGAGAGAGAGAGAGAGAGAGAGAGAGAGAGAGAGGGGGGGGGGGGAAGGTTGGATGTGGGGAGGGGGGGGGGGAGTGATGACCAAAGGACCGGACACATGTCACAGATGACAGATTGCCGGCAGTCAGGCGTCATGACGCTGCTTCACTGATTGGTCAGAGGTCAGTATGTGGTGGACACACTGTGTGGACACATAGAATACAGCCGTACTCTAAAAAAAAAAAAAAAAAATAATAAACCCACGATTTTAAATTATTATAAAATAAATATTATAATAAGATTCGTCGATTAATGACCTTCATCTTGGCAAAAACACTCAAACCTGGGATTTCGCTCGGCGCATAGTCAAGTCCTAGGAAAAGGCTCTTTCTTTGCTCACATTCTCTAACCATACTCCTGGCCTTCCCCTTGACCTTCTGCCCTGAGGGTTCCAGTCCAAGATGAGGGTCATTTAAATCGATCGATATTCGAAGGACGAATTTTCTGGCCAAATTTTTAAATACGTGTTTTTCCAGAGTACGGCAATGCAAGTATTACACACAAAACTCTTACATAAAACTCCTGTCAAAGTGATACTAGGCTGCCAGAAGCTGTGGACTGTAAAAAGTAATAAACAAAAAATGTATATAACAGCTTTTTTAAAAAAAGAACAAACTGCCAAACCGGAAACATTTCGGGGTCAAAACCCTTCTTCAGCGAACAGAAAACAAAACAAAACAATAACATTGTAACATTGTAACATTGCTTCTTCTTCTTTCAGCTCATCCCGCATTTTGTAGGGTTGCCATAACGAATGCCACATCTCCATGCATCTCGGTTCATAGCATCATCTTTTTCCAGGCCCAGTTCTTTCATATCGTCCTTTACTCTATCCCGACATCTAGTCATTGGGCGTCCCTTTTTCCTCTTTCCCGCTATTTGTAAGTCCAATACTTTCCTTCCCACTTACTCCCTATCTCGTCTCTTTACATGTCCGACCCATTTCAATCTATCTTCTCTCATCTTTATGAATGAAATGTCAAAATAAAAGACGTCAGCTCCTTCGCCGCAATCGCAACATTCAGAGTATTACATAAACATGGGGCGTAAAAGCTAGGGCGAGTGGAAATCCTAATGAGGGGGTGAATCATGCACTGTGGCACAGAATGAACAAACAATCAAACAAACAAAAAATAAAATTGAAGAATTAAGGAGCTGGCACCGGTGTAAGATAAAGATCTGAACAAGTGTTTGTATGAAAAGCGCAAGATAGAGTAATAACTAAAAATAAAAGAAAATTGTAATATCGCCTAACAGGCGTCATGTCTCGTTCTATATGTTACATGTTTCATGTTGGCGTTGGTTAGGGACTCCTTGTAAAGCGCTTTGAACACGTTAAGTGGATATTGCGCTAAATAAAAGCTGAATCTAAAATAAAAAAAGAAAGAAAAATACCATCCCAAAAAATCAGTCTTCCTCAACTGGGGATCGAACCTCAGACCTTCTGATTACCGGTCTGTGTAATGGTAAAATTCAGTAAGTACCGTGTAAAAGGAAGGACAATGACGTCACTCATTTCTTTGTTATTGTTTTTAGACAGCCATTTTAATTATTAGTTTTCACTGAATTCACTCAGACAGACGATAAACGTTTAAGGTTACACAAAGTTTTATGTATTGGTACTTTATATTCGGCTGGAAGATGTTGTGAATATTTTACCTGAACGCATAGCATCAATAAGCGTGTACATCGGACTGTATAATAACATTGCAAGAATGGATAATAGATAGATAAATCATGGCATAGTTGACAAAACACAATACCGTACACAAAAGTAACATTATCTCACCGGACTGAAATGAATTGCGTTTGAGTTAGAGATGAAGCCCAAAATGTCATGTTGCGCAGAAACAGTCTTGCAGCATGCCTCATTGAGCATTTATTATATAGAGCATTTATATAGCGCAGTACCCACTAAACGTGCTCAAAGCGCTTTACAAGGGGTCCAAAGCCAACCGTAACACTTTACGTTTGAAACCTATTTTTACACTCTTCTATAGATAGTATGCAGTTGACGTTACTCAGGCCTTTGTTATTGTTTTTGCCATCCGCGTTTGTGAGTTGTTTTCACTAAACTGTATTAACCAGACTATAAAAGTTCATGGTTACACAGAGTTTGTGTGTTGGTCCGTTATACTTCCGGATGGCAATGTTGTGAACTCCTTGCCAAGCGCATTCTATCTATAACATGCACGCACACATAACAAAGTGCTGGAAGGCGGTTCATAGCGCTTTCCAACTGATATGCAGAATACGAAATCTGACGAAGCATGTAAAACACTTATCCATGTCCCTGTTACGTTGCTTACAATTGCCTTCATCATACGTCACCCGAACACCTTGAATGTCTTGGAAGAGAATTTAAACCATCTCGATCTCTGCAGCCAGCTCTTTGCTAATGGAGAAAAAACATCGCTGAACAGACACCAGTTGATGCAAAACAAAGCTGCTCGTATAGTTACAAGGACAAAAGCCTTGGGACCATATAACACCGGTCCTTAAGTCACTACATTGGCTTCCAAAAAAGAAAAGAATAATATACAAAACCGCATGTTTTGCTTTCAATTGCCTTTACCAAACATCACCTAAATACCTTGAATGCCTTTTCAGGGAATATAGACTAAATTGATCTAAGCGATCCATCAGCTCTTCGCTAATGGAGAAAAACATCCCAAAGAACAAAGTTTGTTGAGCATGGTTTTGTATTTTCGGCTCTAATAGTGTCGAATTCTTTACCACCTTAAAACCCGACAATGAGAAAGTCTAATGTTACCAGTCTTCAAACGGCATCTAAAAACCAATCTGTTTCATTCTGCTTTTCATGATTCTATGTGAACTTCAAACAAGATGTGTGTGTGTGTGTGTGTGTGTGTGTAAGAGAGAGAGAGAGAGAGAGAGAGAGAGAGAGAGAGAGAGAGAGAGAGAGAGAGAGAGAGAGAGAGACTGTTGCGGTGATTTTGTAGTCGAATGAATGAACTTGTGTGATACCAAAAAAAAAAAAAAAACAATTGTAAAGCACCTCAGAGCACTATTTGTGGATACCGGTGCTGTACCAAATGAATATTATATTAATAACGTTTAAACGAGAAATTTCTTTTCTAAGAGATTACATTTATTTTCGTCAGGGTAATTGTTGTTAACGATCAGTTACTCAATCTACACCTGAGTACGGTGAGAGAAGGAAATAAAATTGAACCATTTCCAATGACCATATAGCGCAATATCCACAAACGCATTCAAAGCGCTTTACAAAGGGTACCTTACCTGACCAACAACAACACGTAAAATAAAGAACGAGACATGACGCCTGTTAGGCGATAATATAATTTTCTTCCAACAGAGACAACGCTGTTAACGACCAGGTACTCATTTTACACATGAGAACGGTGATAGAATATAAGTAAAGGGTCTTTTCCAAGGACTCAATAATGCACCGAGCCCAGGACCTTCCGATCTGTGAGCCTCTGTCATACCACAAGACCACATTGCCGCACCAGTGCCTGCTCCCTAATTTCTCAATTCGTAAGCTCTTGCCGTTAAGTGGCGGAGCCAAAGATGATTCATTGAAGGAATCCAAAGTCATGAAAGAATCTCGTATATTGTACATGACTCGTACTCTGGAAAAAACCATATTTAAACATTTGGTCAGAAAACTCGTCCTTCAAATATCGAGCGATTTAAATGACCCTCATCTTGGCAAACACTGTCAAACCTGGGCATAAGACTCAGGTTTGAGAGTATTTTGCCTAGATGAGGGCCATTTAAATCGATCGATATTTGAAGGACGAGTTTTATGGCCAGATTTTTAAATATGTGTTTTTCCAGAGTACGGCAGTTCTTGTACAACATGACTGATGTTTTCTGTCCGAGCACAGAGGACACATGACGAACAGTCAGCGTGCATACACGCAAGAACACACACACACACACACACACACACACACACACACACACACACACAAACAGACATACAGAGGGACAGACAAGGTGTAAGAATTCCATCCATCACACTCAGAACAAGGTTACGTTGAACCATTAACGGCGAGATTGGTATTTCTCTCTGATCTTAACCAGTTAAGTTTACTGCTGTACTCTGGAAATATTAAAATAATATTTTGGCCAGAAACTCCTCCTTCAAATATCGATCGACTAAAATGTGACCCTTCGCCTCAAAACGGTATTAAGTCGGGATGGTTAAGATGTTAAAAATTGAATTTATAGCCAGAAATATCAGACTTGTGTTGAGTTTGTATGTTTTATTGAGGAGAATGGATACCATATTTTGGGGTGCGAATGCCAACAATTTATATTTTTGACCAGTTTAACAATATAAATCGACTTTTGTGCATCTGGTTCGTTCCGACATAATACCGTTTTGAGACGATGGGTCACAAATGGCCCTCATCTTGTCAAAAACTCTGAAATCTGGGATTTCATGAAAAACTTCACGGAAATCCAAATAATTTTAGAATTTTTGCCAAGACGAGGGTAATTTTAGTCGATCGATATTTGAATGAGGAGTTTCTGGATACAATTTTAATAGGTCTTGAGATGCCTGAGAATAACATAATATCTTTAACAACGATGCGAATAGATATCCACTAAAACCTTAGTCGCCTCGTCTCTTACTGGTCTCTTGGTGAAAACGGTCGGTATGACATCAATGCGATGGTAAGATGTGGTCCAGTGGTATGACACTCGATTTAGGATTGAAAGGTCCTGGGTTCGCATATTTGGAAAAAGGCTATTTACTCACATTCTCTCACCGTACTCAGGTGTAAAATTATTACCTGGCTGTTATTAGCGTTGTCTCTCAGTCCGAAAAAAAATGTAATAATATCGCCTAACAGGCGATCTTGTTCATCATGTTACGTGTTGCTGTTGGTCAAGAACCCTCTGTAAATCGCTTTGTGAACACGTTTAGTGAATATTGCTCTATCTTTTTTCATCTTTTTATACAGCGCAATATCCACTAAATATGCTCAAAGCGCTTTACAAGGGGTCCCTGGTCAACAGCAACATTTAACATGTAGGACGGGACATGACGCCTGTTAGGCGATATTACATTTTTTCGGACAAAGACAACGCTGTTAACGGCCAGGTACTCATTTTACACCTGAGTACGGTGAGAGAATGTGAGTCTATAAAAAAGCCCAAGTACGTGTAAGATGGAATCCAGCCTTTAAAGAATGACAGGGGTGTGGTGTAACGATGTAGCTGTGATGGGGGTGGTGGTGGTGGTGGCGGTCACGGTCAGATCTCAGGAGCATTGTGACTTTTTCCTTTGCCTTTTTTTTGCTTTCTTTCTTCTCTATTCTATTCTAATCTAATAACGCGGGAACAAGAAGAAGCTGGTACTTCGCCGTCACTGAGAGTGTATCTACGTAGGTAGTGTATACATAATTACCTTTGGGTGTTGTGTAGAATGGATGAAGACAAGTCTCTCGACGAGATGTCGGTACAAATTCTATGTCCAAACTATGTAGGTAGGTAGGCTATGTCAGGGCTTTTTTCATGTTCTTTTTTTTTCGTGTGGGTGTGTTAATTATTTCTCATTCGGTGCGTGGGAATTTCTCGAAACAGAAACGGATACAGATACAGATACCATTACTCTGTCGTACTTTGAAAAGACATGATATGTGGCTATCGTCTCTAAACGGTATCATGTTGGGATGAATCGGATCGAAATAAGTAACTTTAAAAGAAATACGAACTTTGAGGTTATTTTGCAATTCAAGAAATCGTATTATGTTGTTCTCCACAATATCGAAGACAATTTGAGCAAAATTGTTTTATATTTGTGGCTATAATAAATAAATTCATTTCACAGCTACTATCAGCCCCGACATTAATATAAGATTGGTCACAATTATGGTAATTTGTGCGGCTATGTGGTCTTGTGCTATGACCCTCGCATTCGGATCGCAAGGTCCTGGATTCGAGCCTAGCTCGGCGCATAGTTGAGTTCTTGGAAAAGGCTCTTTACTCAAATGTAAAATGAGTACTTAGCCGTTAACAATGTCGGAAATAAATTGTAACATCGCCTAACAGGGGTCATGTCTCGTTCTACTTGTTATGTGTTGCTGTTGGTCAGGGACCCTTTGTAAAGCACTTAGGCACGTTTAATGGATATTTCGCTATATAAAAGCTCAAGTTTAACTTTGGGGTTATTTTGCATTTCAAGAAATCGTATTTTTTCTCAACAATAACAAAGACAAATTAATCAAAATGTTTTATATTCGTGGATATAGATACAATGCGCTTGGCCAAGGAGTTCACAACATTGCCATCCGGAAGTATAACGGACCAACACACAAACTCTGTGTAACCATGAACTTTTACAGTCTGGTTAATTCAGTTTAGTGAGAACAACTCACAAACGCGGATGGCAAAAACAATAACAAAGGCCTAAGTGACGTCATCTGCATACTATCTATAACAAAATCATTTCACAGCAACAAGTTAGCCCCGACATAATACCGCTTTGACATGT
>NC_088362.1:61747003-61794503 GCF_034508935.2 Berghia stephanieae
ATGAACACATGCGCCTTTAGTTTTCTCTGATAAAGATGTGAACAAGTCAGTGTGTATGAAAGGTGCCAGACAAAGCAATAAGGAAAAATACAAGAAAAAAACAAAACAATCATCTGTCGACCTCGAGGTTCGGCATGTTTTATTTCCTTGTATTTTTCTTTCTTGCTTTGTCTGGCACCTTTCATACACACTTGTTCAGACTTTATCTTGCATGCATCGGTGCCTCCTCCTTAATTTCTTAATTTGATGTTCTCTATATATTAGTGAGTTATTAGTGTCCTAGGGGAAAATAAAGATATACCATCGAGCGATAATATGGTTCAGAAAATCGGAATCTGTCGACGTGTACATATATACAGGCCTGACATCTGAACCAACCCACTTATGGGTCTAGTGTTTAACATTGCTGTAATGAACAATATTTTGTGTCATTATTTTTAGATTTCCATTACAACAATGAGCCCATAAGGAATTGGGTTATCAGACCTGCAAATAAGTGTACGTCGGAATATGTACAAGTGATATAAATACCTGTCAAAGTGATACGAAGCTGCTAGAAGTTGTGGGCTGTAAAGGGTAATAAACATTAATGAGTTATTACAGCTAAATACCGAACACGGAACGTTTCGGGATAAAATCCCTTCAGAAATGGGTTATCGAATCCTGTAGAAATGTATGTGTGCGTATGTGCATGTGTGTGTGTATGTGTGTGTGTGTGTGTGTGTGTGGCTATGAGGGAGAGAGATAGAGATAAAGAGAGAGAGAGAGAGAGAGAGAGAGAGAGAGAGAGAGAGAGAGAGAAAGAGAGAGAGAGATAGAGAGAGAGAGAGAAGATAGAGAAAGAAAGAAAGAGAGAAGAGAGAGAGAGAGAGAGAGAAGAAAGAAGACGAAGAGATAGAAGAGAGAAGTAGGAGAGAGAGAGTAGAAAGAGAAAGAGAGAAGTGAAAGAGAAGAGAGAGTAGAAAGAGAAGAGAGAAAGGAGAGAGAGAGAGAGAGAGAGAGAAGAGAGAGAGAGAGAGAGAGAGAGAGAAGAGAAGTAGATAGAATGAGAGAGAGAAAGAGAAGATGAGAGAAAGAGAGAGAGAGAGTGAGAGAGAGGGGGGAGAAAGAAGAGAGAGAGAAGAGAAGAGAGAGAAGGGGATAGAGAGAGTTAGAAAGAGAAAGAGAGATAGTTAGAAAGAGGAAGAGAGAGAGAGTTAGAAAGAGAAGGAGAGAAAAGCGGAGAGAGAGAGAGAGAGAGAGAGAGAGAGAGAGAGAGAGAGAGAGAGAGAGAGAGAGAGAGAGAAAGGGAGAAAGAAGGGGGGATAGAGACCAGATCATTTGACACAGAAAACACACAAAAAAGATTAAACCAAGAAGTCACCATTCCTATCTATTTAAAGTGTGTCTGTCCTTTCTTTTTAAATCTCAAACCTGGGACTAACCCCCCCCCCCCCTTCAAATATTTTTCGATTTAAATATCCTTCGCCTTTCTAAGACAAACAAACAACAATACTCTCAGACGAGATTTTTGGTCAAAATATTTTTAAAAAACGTGTTTTTATTTCAGGGTGTCGCAAAGCTGGCCATTCCTGTATTTAACTCACTCAACCCTAACACCGACTATATCCATTGTTTACCCGGGTTACTTTTACCCCATGCCTATTTATTACATTTTTCTGAGACAAATTATAGGAGTGGTATCAAAGCTAATGTTTTTAGTTTTTTACATGTTAATGATAGTTGGATAAAACTATCTATACCTTCTCATTTTAATACAATTTTTTTCCAATTTTGAAAAGTTGCAAAAATCTATAGGATTGAGTGAGTTAACCCTCTCCTTACCAACCACAGGAAAATCGTCACATTCGTTTCGATACAACCAACATTTTTCTTATTCAAATTTCTCTTGTACATCATAACATTTCAAAAAAACGAACAGTGTGTTGTAGAGCATCTTTTTGCAAAATAAATTATTTATCCCAAGAACCAACTGTTATTGTGTTTGAGTGATAAAAAAATGCATGTTTGTGTTAGTTGGATGTGAAGTTTTGGGGAAAATCCTGAAAATGGCTGGTAAGTAGAGAGTTAAACAGTGAACTATCGTACTCTGGAAAGACACGTCTTAAAAATTGACCAGAAAAATCGTGATTCAAATTAAAATTTATTTTTAAAAGTACAAAGATATATTCAGTGCATCGTTTTATACTATGCTCACAATGATACCACAACTTATAACATTGTGCCTTTCCAAAAGCGCATATATCTACAAAAAATTGTTCCCTGTTGACCAACAGCAACACGTAACATATTATAGAACGACACATGACGCTTGTTAGGCGGGCGATATTACAATTTTTATTTCTGACTGAGACAACGCTGTTAACGACCAGGTACTCATTTTACTCCTGAGTATGGTGAGAGAATGTGAGTAAAGAGTCTTTTCCAAGAACTCAGCTATGCGCCGATTGAGGCTCGAACCCAGGACGTTCTGATCCGAAAGCGAGTGTCATCCCACAAGACCAGATAATATCGATTGATTTAAATGACCCTCATTTTAGTAAAAATTCTCAAACCTGGAGCCTTGCGAGGTCTTTAGCCAGCATCTATATAATATTTGTTTGAGTTTATCAGTGATATTATTTGTAACATTGAAAACAGGTAAGTGAAATTGTTTGCTATCCTCTGGATGAGACGTAAGAGTACTCCAAAAATAGATAGATAGTAAATAATCGTTTGATAGACATATGGATAAGAAAAATACCTTTATTATGTGGCTATTATATGTTCTTATGCTATGACACTCGTGTTTGGCTCGGATGGTCCTGGGTTCAAGTCCTTGGAAAAAGGCTTTTAACACACATTCTCTGATCGTACTCAGGTGTAAAATAAAATGAGGACCTGTCCGTTAAAAGCGTGGTCTCTGTTGGAATTAAAGTCAAATATCGTCTAACAGGCGTTATGCCTCGTCCTGCATGTCAAGTGTTTGAGCACGTTTAGATGATGTTTCACTATATAAAAGCTCAAGATTGTTTTTATTTGTTTTTCTTTTTGTTTTTTGTTTTGTTTTTGTTTGTTTGTTTGTTTATCCCCTTCCCGGCGTTCGGAACCCGCTCTCCCTTTGCAACTGTGTCTAGTGCTCTACCAATCCAACAATCGTGACCACCGTGTATCTATTTATTAAAGATCTGACAATTTCTTAAAAGAAAAAAAAACTTGTCAATTCCTCTTTAAAAAGATTCTTTTGTGTCCTCTTATTATCTGGCACAATCTGTTGTCATCTGTCCCTGCACACAACACAATGGGTTTTTTTTAGAGGAATGCAGTAGCGTATCCCCGTCCCATTTTATTGAGGGGCTGTTGGGGACGTGGCCGGAATGACTCGAGGCTTGAATAGGGAAGGGAAAGGGGTTTGTGGGGGGGGGGGGGGGGGGGGGGAGACAGAATGGGGGAGGGGGGGATGGTAGGGGAGGAGAGAGAACAGCAAATACAGAGAGGGGGGGGAGAGGGGGAGGAGGAGAGAGAGAGAGAGAGAGAGAGAGAGAGAGAGAGAGTGAGTGAGGGAATAAGTGAGAGATCAGGGATTGGTGAAGTCTGAGACGCACTGTAGAACACGAGGAATGTATTGTATACATACATATATATGTATATATAAAGCCAGAAGAATAGATAATACATAACACAGTATATATTGTAAGCCTAGTCTTTTGTGATTTGGTCGTTTATTTTTCTGTAAACGTTGTTGTCTGCGACTGGGCCAGTAAGGAACTTCGTGCTTCATTTAACGTTTCTATTGGAAAAATAAAATAGGAGGAGAAGATGAAGAGGGTGAAAGTGACTAATGGGGAGGGGGGGGGGGGGGCAGAAAAAATGAGGTCAGTTGACGAAAACATTGAGCAAAGAAGGAAAAAAAGGAAAAAAGGGGAAAAATATATATGACTAACGCATTAGACGGACTGGCAAACGCAAAGGTAAATAAATAACATTTGTTTGGGAAATGAAAAAGTTGACAGTAATATATTGATGTTATGCGTTTAGGTAAAATACTAACCACATCCGCTAGCTGGATTTAAGGGATCAAATAAATTATAAAACTATGTGTAATATATAAACGTTTATAAGTCTGGTTGATATAATTTCGTGAGAAGTAATCACCAAAATGAGTGTCTATTAAAAACATTAACGAAGAATTGAGTGACGTCAGTTTCGTTCCTACTATAGATGAAACGAAATTGATTTCACTCATCTCACACATATAAAGCTCGGTCCAACATACGTTAATACCAAAGTGATTATAAAGCTGCCAGAAGCTGTGGATTGTAAATAGTAATGAACAACATTAAATGAATCAGCTTCCAAAAAAGAACAAATGAATGATTACCAAAAACGGAACATAATGGGTCCAAAACCCTTCTTCAGCCAACAACAAAGATAAAAAACCCAATAAAAACGTTCTAATTCTTATTTGCTATTGGCTCAAAAAGGGTTATAAAACTTGAAATGTTCCGTATATTGGTATTTTATTATTTTAAAAAAAAAACCCCAAACAAGTTGAATGTCATTTTTTTTATAAATCGATACACAAAATGTGTCTGCGTATGATAAAATTGGGTTCGATACACATTCAAATTATTTCATCTCTGCCCCCCCCCCCCCCCCCCCCCCCCCCCACCACCACCCATGCCAAAAACAAACGAACAATTAGAAAGAAAAAAAAACTGAAAAAAAACTGAAATAAAACCAAACATAAAATCAACAACAACAAAAAACAAAACAAACAAAACTCAACAAAAACAAAACAAAACAAACCATGAAATATGCGTTAGATGTTTTTTTCCCCCAATTAGTATCACACCGAAATGCCACAATCCGCACATTAATTTTTTTTTTTTTTAATGCATTTTTCAGCATGTAAATCACCGACACCTTGACATAATACTATTAAGATACGATCGGCCACTTTTTGTACTTTTGGTATCGGATTTTTCCTAGATTCATCGGATACGTGGATCTAAAAGGCGTCTATGACCTGACACGACGGTAGAGATGTGACACGTTATCGTTGTGATACCAAATAAACAACACGTGACCGGAAATGAAAGACTCCGGAGTCAGATCGTCACTGTTTGGTAAAAGAATAAATATGTATAATAAATTATGAAACTAACTATGGACATAAAAGAATATATACATTTATATAGTGGATTTTTTAAAAGTTGAAAGTTGAGCTTTTTTATAACGCAATATCCACTAGACGTGCTCAAAGTGCTTTACAAAGGGTCCCTGACCAACAGCAACACGTCATATATAGAACGAGACATGACGCCTGTTAGGCGATATTACAAAATTTTTTTTTCGACCGAGACAAGGCTGTTAACGGTCAAGTTCTCATTTTACACATGAGTGCGATGAGATAATGTAAGTAAAGAGTCTTTTCCAAGGACATAAATGAATATGGACATTTATATGGCGTATTTCCATGGATTCGTTTGCACCCGCCCCGCACAATCAAAGACTGGAACGCTCTTCCCGAATCATGTGTGAACAAAACAGATTTAGAAACATTCATACTAAGCTGCTAGAAGCTGTGGACTGTAAAAAGTAATAAACAAAAATGAACATAACAGCTTCAAAAAAGAACAAAATACCAAACACTGAATGTTACGGGCTTTGACATGGCACTCTCATTCGGACCAGAAGGTCCAGGGTTCGAGTGTCGCTATGAGCGTCGCGTAGCTGAGTCCTTGGAAAAGGCTCTATGTACTCACATAAATGGGTACCAATCCATTCAGCGTCTGTCTATGTTGTGAGAAAAAAAACAATGTATCGCCTAACAGACATTAGGCGTCTTGCGTCTTAAGCATTGCTGTTGGTCAGGGATCCCCTTTAAAGTGATTTGAGTATGTTTCGTGGATATTAATTAATACTTTTAATTACGCCCTTCCGCCACGGCATCATCAGATCCCGTCGCCTCGGCAATCCACGAAGGAATATAGATAATTTCTCAAACAGGATGTCTGTTGTCACACGAATCACCTATGTTGTCCAAGTGAGCTAATTGGGAGTTAATAATCCTGTCCAAGGAAAAAAAGTGCCTGAACCCGGGACCTTCCGGATCACACTCGGCCACTTCGCCCTCCTTAGTGGATATTGCGCTATATAAATGCCCAAGTGTATATTTTTAAAATTTCAAAACTGTTTATGAAACCCATTGCATTCTTATCCTTCATCTCATGTCTAGGTAACAAGTACAACTGTACGCTGTCGTATTCTAGAAAAGTCCATATTTTAAAATTTGGCCAGAATATTCGTCCTTCAAATATCGATCGATTTAAAGACCCTCATCTCGGCTAAAAACTCTCAAACCTGGGACTTCGCGAAGTCTTTCTTGAGTTCCAGTTTTGAGAGTTTTTTGTTTTGTTTTTGTTTTTGGCCAAGTTGAGGGTCATTTAAATCGATCGATATTTGAAGGACGAGATTTCTGGCCAAATTTTAAAATACGTGTTTTTCCAGATACGACAGTATGGCCCAGTGACTTTCAAGGTTTGTTTACTTACATCGATCAAGAATCTATTGGGTTTTATATTCAAACATTTAAATACATTGCTCTGAAAAAACACGTATTTACAAATTTGGCCAGAAAACTCTTCCTTCAAATATCGATCGATTTAAATGACATTCCTCTTGGCAAAAACTCTCAAACTTGGACCACACGTTGTCGTCCATCAAGTCCCAGGTTTGACAGTTTTTGCCAAGATGAGGATCATTTAATTCGATCGATATTTGAAGGACGATTTTTCTGGCCAAATTTTTAAATAAGTATTTTCTTCTCTCCAGAATTTGGCAGTTAACTGGTTTTATACACTTGAGTAGACTCAGACTATAGCGTTAAAGTTCAAAGAACAGACCGTTATTACATATATTATATGTTGTGACAATCTTATTTATTATCAAAATCAACTTTATCGCAAATGTGCTCGAAGTCAATGCAGCGAAAAGTTAATTGTACGTGATAGAACACAGCTAGAAAGGGTGGATGTAAAAAGTAATAAACAAAAATGAATAAAAACAGCTTTAAAAAAAGAACAAAATATCCCACACTGAACGTTTCAGGCTCACATCCCTTCTACAGCCAAAAAAAAAAAAACTCCAAACAAAACAATGAAAACAAAATACATTTACTAACATACCACATCGACGACAATAAATTTAGAATTTAAATGATAAGACACACGATCTTTGTTTTTCTGCAATGTAAGAAATTGTATAATATATTCTTCGCATTAACGGATAGAAATTGTATTTATTCTCCATATTAATTAACGGATAGAAATTGTATTTATTCTCCACATTAATTAACGGATAGAAATTGTATTTATTCTCCACATTAATTAACGGATAGAAATTGTATTTATTCTCCGCATTAATTAACGGATAGAAACTGTATTTATTCTCCATATTAATTAACGGAACGAAATTGTATTTATTCTCCACATTAATTAACGGATAGAAATTGTATTTATTCTCCACATTAATTAACGGATAGAAACTGTATTTATTCTCCACATTAACGGATAGAAATGTATTTTTCATCACATTCACGGATTGAAATTTTATTTATTCTCCACATCAACGGATAGAAATTGTATTTATTCTCCACATAAAGAATAGAAATTGTATTTATTCTTCACATTAACGGATAGAAATTTTATTTATTCTCGACATTAACGGATACAAATTTATCCCACGTTTCATTTCGTGTCTAACATAAACTCAGTTTTGTGCAGCTGTGTGGTCTAGTAGTATGACACTCGCCTTCGAAACGGAAAGCCTTGATCTCGAGTCTCATTCTGAGCAAAGCATAGTTGAGTCCTTGGAAAAGGCTTTTTACTCACATTCTCTCAGCTTAATCAGGTGAAAAATGAGGACCTGACCGTTATCTGTCGGAAGAAAGAATTGTAATTTCGCCTAAAAGGCGTCGAGTTTCGTCCCATATGTCAAGTATTGCTGTTGGCTAGGGAACCCCTGTAAAGCTCTTTGACCACATTTAGTGGGTATTACGCTATATAAATGTAACATAATATGTGTTGTTTGTTTCAACTGTTGATATACATTATTTCAACTGTTGATATACATTATTTCAACTGTTGATATACATTATTTCAACTGTTGATATACATTATTTCAACTTTTGATATACATTATTTCAACTTTTGATATACATTATTTCAACTGTTGATATACATTATTTCAATTGTTGATATGCATTGTTTCAAATATTGATATTTGATATACATTATTTCACCTGGTGATATACATTATTTCAACTGTTGATATGCATTGTTTCAATTGTTGATAGTTGATATACATTATTTAAACTGGTGATATACATTATTTCAACTGTTGATATACATTATTTCAACTGTTGATATACATCATAAGCTCATAAGGAAAGCCACACTATTTAAACCTCACATCATATTATATTACTTTTATCGGAGTCAGTGAAGCGAGAAATGGTGGTTTTAAATTTGAATTCCTTTTAATACAGAGGTATGTGTGTATGTATGTATAACATAAAATAAGCTTTTGACTCGTTAAGATATATCGTTGCACAATAAGATGGCTGCATTTTCCTTACTTTGAATCAAATGTGTTTTGACAATAATAATTTTAGAAATCTTTATACATCTGATCAGTTGCTAGCGCACTCGTCTCATAACCAAAAAGAGCATAATAGGATCAATCGTGAGTGAAGTCGACATTTTTTTTTCTCCGAACCCCCCTCCCTCCCCCCCCCCATCCCCACCCCTGCCTACCGAGCAGGTATTTGGTATCGGTTAGATCTGGCGGAAAGTACTTGACTATAAATGTGAGTTTTATCCAAAGTAAGATAAGGAATAGGAAACAAAATTGTGAAGCAAAAAACACAAATGGTTGGAATCTCACTGAAGTGTAAAACTACTCCTCTGGAGTTTTGATCCCTGGAACGTTCTGTTTGGTATTTTGTTCTCTTTTGAAACTGTTATATTATTATTATTGTTCATATTTGAATATTACTTTATGCGACGTGTACTTATTTGCAGGTCTGATAACACAATTCATTATGGGCTCATTGTGTGTGTATGTGTGTGTGTGTGTGTGTGTGTGTGTGTGTGTATGCCCATGACTCAGACCACTTCCAAATCCAAGTCAATGTCCACCGTTTGTTTCTATCTTGTACCGACCATGCTCATCCTTTAACCAATGGGAGCGATCGGTATTCGGGTTTTCGTCCAACCCATCACCATTCACATGCTTTGTTCCTGTACGATTGGATCATTCTTAACTCACTCAATCCTAGAGATTTTTGTTACTTTTCAAAATTGGAAAAAATGTATTAAAAATGAGCATGTACATATATAGTTTTATTCAAGTACCATTAACATGTAAAAACTAAAAACATAAGCTTTGATACTTCGCCTCTAACTTGTCTCATAAAAATGTAATAAATAGGCATGGGGTAAAAGTAACTCGGGTAAACTACGGATGTAGTCAGTGTTAGGGTTGAGTGAGTTAACAAATGTAAACACGCTGCATTGCTTTTGAAAATTGTAAACATACCCATGTGCCAAACTGAAAAAAAAACAACCAATCGTGGTATTAGATATTTCAAAAGTTGTGAGCACTTTTCACTATATGGGTCATTTTGAGGACATTTTGCAATGTGACCCATGACCTCGAGCACATGGAAAGGTAATACAGATCTAGATCATGTCCATTAACTGCCGTACCCTAGAAAAACTCGTATTCAAAATTTAGCCAGAAAATTCGTCCTTCGAATATAAATCGAATTAAAGGATCACCATCTTGGCAAACACTATCAAACTTGGGACTTCGCGAAGTAAGTTAAGTTCTTAAGTCCCGGGTTTGAGAGTCTTTATTTGCCAAGATGAGGGTCATTTAAATCGATCGATATTTGAAGGACGAGTTTTCTGGCTAAATTTTGAAATACGATTTTTTTTCCCCAGAGTACGACAGTTAAATCTGATTCATCCTTGTTATATCTCTCTCTCTCTCTCTCTCTCTCTCTCTCTCTCTCTCTCTCTCTCTCTCTCTCTCTCTCTCTCTCTCTCTCTCTCTCTCTCTCTCTCCCTCTCTCTCTCTCTCTCTCTCTCTCTCTTGTGGTATTTTGATTCCACACATTCCACTGTCCTCTAAAACCAGACCTGCCTCGCACTACGAAAAATTCGTAGAAATACGAATGAATTTTTGACCCAAATCACAGAACAAAATTCTATGCTTTGCCTCAATAAATCTTATTGAAAAGAAAAGTTGAGTTCCTGTCAAACCAATTCTAGAATGAATTCTCTATCGGTTCTTACCGGAAGTGCTCAAACTATTGAGTGTTTCACGTCAAACAAAAAGATAATTGAGCTTTATATAGCGCAATATCCACTAAATGTGCTCAAAGCCCTTTAAAAGGGGTCCCTGGTCAACAGCAACATTTAACATGTAGGACGGGACACGCCGCCCGTGAGGCGATATTACAATTTTTCGGACAAAGACACGGCTGTTAACGGCCAGTTACTCATTTTACACCTGAGTACGGTGAGAAAATGTGAGTAAAGAGCCTTTTCCAAGGACTCAACTATGCGCCGAGCGCGAGGCACGAACCCAGGACCTTCCGATCCGAAAGCGAGTGTCATATCACTAGACCACAAGTCTAGACTGAAGACAGAATATTTTAGATTTACTTTTCCTTAACATTTCAAAATCACATTCTACGTATATTCAATTGGCATCAGCATAATATAATTGCTATCGTGGCGAAAATCTATTTGTGTTGGTTTGTTCTTGGCCTTTGGAGCATTTTTGGATCATGCTGAGGGCAAATTATTTCTTTCTAAAGCTATTTAAAACGAATTTCCATTTTTTTGGATGAATAAAGTATATTATTATTATTATTATTATTATTATTATTATTATTATTATTATTATTATTATTATTATTATTATTATTATTATTATTATTATTTATTATTATTATTATTATATTATTATTATCATTATTATTATTATTTATCATCATCATCATCATCATCATCATCATCATCATCATCATCATCATCATCATTATTATTATTATTATTATTATTATTATTACTATTATTATTATCATTATTATTATTACTATTATTATCATTATTATTATTATTATTATTATTATTATTATTATTATTATTATTATTATTATTATTATTATTATTATCATCATTATTATTATTTATTCATCATTATCATTATTGTTATTACTATTATTATTATTATCATTATTATTATTATTATTATTATTATTATTATTATTATTATTATTATTATTATTATTATTATTTCTCCAGTGTCTTTTTTTTTTCTATTTTTCCTTGAAAGTTACGAATTTTTGAAATTTAAAGTTGGCAGCTCTGCCAAAACCGACCAACCAACCAGCCGAGAACTAAGTCTGTATTCATAGTTCCTCTCCGATTCAAAGGCAGCTCAACGCGTGCCCAAGTGGACGAGGGAAGCATTCGTCACACTGCCGTTCTCTGGGGAAAAAAACATGTTTAACAATTTGGCCAGAAAACTCGTCCTTCAAATATCGATCGATTTAAATGACCCTCATCTTGGCAAAAACTCTCAAACCTGGGACTCCCTCATCTTGGCAAAACTCTCAAACCTGGGACTTCGCGAAGTCCCAATTTTGAGAGTTTTTTGCCAAGATTATCGATCGATATTTGAATGACGAGATTTCTGGCCGAATTGTTAGATATGGGTTTTTCCAGAGTACGATAGAACAGTTGTAAGCTTTTGATGTCGCTGAAGAAAAAAGAAATCCAGTTAAAGTTAAAGGACTCCCCAGGCTCTCCGCTCCTCACAACACACAAACCACTTTAAAAAGAAAAATGTCTCAGAACGTTCATGCTACTTTGCAGCACCATTATTCTGGAATTTTCCGTCAGTCTTTACCAGAAAAGCTCATTCTTTTGAGTGTTTCAAGTCTAGACTGAAGACAGATTATTTTAGATTAACTCTTCCTTAATATTTCAGAATCCCATTCTTCACATTCCATTGTTACCTAACATTACTTAATAGATCATCTAAAATTTAATTGTAACATTTACTTTTCTTAAAATTATAACATTTACTATTCTTAAAATTGTAACATTTAAAATAATTGAAAATAAATGAGCTTTATATAGTGCAATATCCACTAAATGTACTCAAAGCGCTTTACGAAGGGGTCCCTGGTCAACAGCAACATTTAACATGTAGGAGGGGTATGACGCCTGTTAGGCGATATTACAATTTTTCGGACAAAGACAACGATGTTAACGACCAGGTACTCATTTTACACCTGAGTACGGTGAGAGAATGTGAGTAGAGAGCCTTTTCCAACGACTCAACTATGCGCCGAGCGCGAGGCTCGAACCCTGGATCTTCCGATCCGAAAGCAAGTGACATACCAATAGACCACATAGCCGCACAAACAGATAAATGCAATCGCAATAGATATCTTTAAAAATCAACAATTTACCCTCACATTAAATAACACTTCAAAATCCTCAAAATTATATAGTCTGGCATCAACTTTCATTTTCAACAAGTTTAAATGACTTAGAGGTGCCCATGGAGCTATGAAATCGGAGCCAAATTTTCATAATTCTACGAATTTCGTCATAGTTGGCATTTACTTTTCTTAGAATTGTAACATTTGATTTTCTTAACATTCTCATATCACCTTTAGATAGAATGCGCTTGGCCAAGGAGTTCACAACATTGCCATCCGGAAATATAACGAACCAACACACAAACTCTGTGTAACCATGAACTTTTATAGTCTGGTTAATACAGTTTAGTGAGAACAACTCACAAACGCGGATGGCAAAAACAATAACAAAGGCCTGAGTGACGTCATCTGCATACTATCTATAGATATCTTGAAAAGCGCCATTGAACACGTTAGGTGGCGAGTGGTGATATATATATTTTAATATTTCGATTTTTTAATTTAATTATATTATGTAGCTAGATACAATTCTAAGAACCTTATAATTAAAAGTGAAACAGGATTTACAGCATAAAAGAAAATTTAACCCTACGATCTAAATCCTAAACTAACGAGTGCATTTCATAGCTAGAACAAAAAAAGCAAGCCATGTTCCCACCACCGCCTATGATATTGAATGCACAGATTATATTATAACACTTTTTATTTCTCCTTTGTTTTGCCGTTTTCAATTAATTTAAAATCGCGTTTCAAAATAATTTGGTTTACCCGGCGTGCACATACATATATGCAGGCCTGACATCCGAACCAACGTATGGGCCTGTCATGGGGCCACATTTTACATCATTTTTGAGATTTCCATTACAACAATGAGCACATAAGGAATTGGGTTATCAGACCTTTAAGTAAGTATACGTTGGGTTCACCCAATTATAATACTGCCATATTCTGATTTTTAAAAAAAATTAAATACGTAACGCATTAAAATTTTTGGACAGAAAACTCCTGACCGAGGTAGGTGGTCGTAGAGGAGACATGAAAGATAATATTTTATTAAGGGCTCTCCATCCAGATCGTCCGTCTAGTGCATGTTAGGGAACTATGTGCGGCTATGTGGTCTTATGGTATGACACTCGCTTTCGGATGGGAAGGTCCTGGGTTCGAGCCTCGCTCGGCGCATAGTTGAGTCCTTGGAAAAGGATCTTTACTCACATTCTCTCACCGTACTAAGGTGTAAAGTGAGTATTTGGCCGTTAACAGCGTTGTCTCTGTCCGAAAAAAATTGTAATATCGCCTAACAGGCGTCATGTCTCGTTATACTTGTTTCGTGTTGCTGTTGGTCAGGGACCCTTTGTAAAGCGCTTTGAGCACGTTTAGTGGATACTGCGCTATATAAAAGCTCATGTAGGGAACACGAGGAATTGCGAAACGCATAGAACATGGTTAAATCATTGGAATTCACCCCGTAAAGATACATAATATGTTATCCTCCTTATCAAACCAGAATTGTGGCGTAGTCAGAACTTAAGCTTTTTATACAGCGCAATATCCACTAAACATGCTCAAAGCGCTTTACAAAAGGTCATGGAGAACGAGACACGACCCCAATTAGGCGATATTACATGTTTTCCGAGAGATAAAACGCTGTTAACGGCCAGGTACTTATTTTACACCTGAGTACGGTGAGAAAATGTGAATAAAGAGCCTTTTACAAGGACTGAACCATGCGCACCGAGCGAGGCTCGAATCCAGGATCGTCCGATCCGAAAGCGAGTGTCATACCACTAGACCACATAGCCGTACCAGTTTACTGGTTAAGAACAAAACTAAGAAAAAGATAATACAAAGCTCGTATAATAAAAAATTCGCCTTGGTATTTGGGCTGGAGTGTCATAAGAATAAATTACCCTATCTAATGACGTTATTATAACATTCCTAGGGCATGCCTATGGGGTCGGGATTTTTCTGCCCTACTCTCAACTCTCAACTAAACGCGTTTCTAAAAATTTTGACCAGCAAACTCATCCTTCAAGAATATTATTGATCGATCAAATTGAGTCACCCTTTGTCAAACATTTTCAAACCCGGGATAAAAGCGAAATCATTGTCAGTCCCATGTTTGAGAGTTTTTAAACAAGATGAGGGTCATTTTAGTTCATCAATTTTTGAAGGACGAGTTTTCTGGCCAAAATTTTCAAAAATGCGTTTTATTTTTCTTCAGAGAATGGGAATATTATGGGATGTTATTATACGTACGGTCATTAAAATCTAACTGTCGGAAAACCCTTACCTATATATACACTTCATCGGCTGCTTCGTTTTATACATCCCTTTTCAATTGTAGTCATAAAATTATTATTAGTAACTAGTGCATTTATATAGCGCAATATCCACCAAACGTTCTCAAAGCGCTTTACAAGGGATCCCTAATCAACAGCAACACGTAAGGTATCGAAGGAGACATGACGGCTTTTAGGCGATATTACATTTTTTTTCCAACGGCGACAACGCTGTTAACGGCCAGGTACTCATTTTACACCTGAGTACGGTGAGAGAATATGACTAAAGAGCCTTTTCCCAAGCTCAACTATGCACCGAGCGAGGCTCGAACCCAGGACCCATAGCCGCACAGTTAGTAGCCTCGATAGACTTCAGGTAGGTTCGTTCTATTAAAAAAGTTTTAAAGGTTAGATTTAAAAGATTTTATGACTCGCTCTTGGTCAAAGGGATTTTTAACACTTTTTGATTGAGAGTCATTTAAAATGAAATAACTCGCTTTTAAAAGAGTTAAGGAGGAGGAGGAGGAGGAGGAGAAGAAGAAGAAGAAGAAGATGATGAAGAAGAAGAAGAAGAAGAAGAAGAAGAAGAAGAAGAAGAAGAAGAAGAAGAAGAAGAAGAAGAAGAAGAAGAAGAAGAAGAAGAAGAAGAAGAAGAAGAAGAAGAAGAAGACAAGATGAGAGGAGGAAGAGGAGGAGGAGGAGAAGAAGAAGATGAAGAAGAAAAAGAAGTAGAAGAGAGGAGGAAGAGGAGGAGGAGGAAGAGGAGGAGGAGGAGGAGGAGGAAAAGAAGAAGAAGAAGAAGAAGAAGAAGAAGAAGAAGAAGAAGAAGAAGAAGAAGAAGAAGAAGAAGAAGAAGAAGAAGAAGAAGAAGAGAGAAGAAGAAAAGAATGAGGAGTGAGAGAAAGACGATGATGATGATGATGATGATGATGATGATGATGATGATGATGATGATGATGATGATGATGATGATGACATAAGTATGCAACCGTCTCATTGAACAACCTAACTATGCACTGACTGAGCGAGGTTAATATTGTTACAGCACAGGTGTCATAAATGCCACAAGAACAGAATGTTTACAAGGCCCTAAACATAGTCTGATTTAAGTGCATGAAAATAACCATAAGCATAATATTTCGATGTTATGCGTTTAGCCGAAAATCTCACAACATCCGTCAGTCGGGTATTACATACCAACATACACAACTATGTGCAACTTTATTAAACGATTCTAGATAGAATTTACAAGTGAGAAAAAATCACTAAAATGGTTGGCTGAAAACAATGGCAAAGATCAATTTCGTTCCACTTATAAATCTCACACGTGTGTTTCATCGGCTCATAACGGTACACAAATGTTATCGCTATAGCACTCGCCTTCGGATCGGTCGGTCATGAGTTCGAATCCCGTTCTGAAGAGGAGAAACTAACTGATCCCCAGTTTCATATCTGTGACTCTAAATTGAATTTCCAGAATCTTGTTCATAATACAGTAGACTCCCGATAAGACGATGCCCTGGTGAACTGGAAAAAAAATCGACTTAACCTAAAATCAAATTAACCGGAGTGTTACCAAATGAACATACCGACGTGCCCTTATTAACAGGTCTGATTACCCAATTCTTTATGGGCTCATTGTTGTAATGGGCATCTCAACAACAAAAAAATGACGCAAAATATTGTCCATTACGACATAGCAATTTTTTAAAAATTATAAAAATATAGCGCAATATCCACTAGATGTTCTCAAAGCGCTTTACAAGGAGTCCCTGGTCAACAGCAACATTTAACATGTAGGACGGGACATGCCGCCTGTTAGGCGATATTACAATTTTTCGGACAAAGACAACGCTGTTAACGGCCAGGTACTCATGTTACACCTGAGTACGGTGAGAGAATGTGAGTAAAGAGTTTTTCCAAGGACTCAACTATGCGTCGAGCGAGGCTCGAACCCAGGACCTTCCGATCCGAAAGCGAGTGTCATACCACTTCACCACATAGCTGCACAATTTAGGTTATCAGATCTGCATATACGTTGCTATAATTTGTATTTTAATTGGTACAAAGAAGACGGGGGGTGTTATAATGAAAATGAAATGCCATGAGGGACAAAGTTCTTCTTCTTCTTCTTCTTTCAGCTCATCTCGCATTTTGCAGGGTTGCCATAATGAATGCCACATCTCCATGCATCTCGGTTCATAGCATCATCCTCCCCCAGGCCCAGTTCTTTCATATCATCCTTTACCTCATGCCACCATCTAGTCTTTGGGCGTCCTTTTCCCTCTTTCCCACTATTGTAAGTCCAATACTTTCCTTCCCGTGTACTTCCTCTCTCGTCTCTTAACATGTCCGAATCATTTCTATCTATCTTCTCTCATCAATATCAATAAAGATGAGAGAAGATGCGTGATAAATTTATTAAAACTATTTATTTTTAAACAAAGAGGGGACATAACGGAAGGGTTTATACCCGGGGCTTCATAATAATATTATTGTCAATTTCATCGTATATTCCGACGTTCACTTATTCGCAGGTCTGATAACCCAATTCCTTATGGGCTCATTGTTGTAATGGAAATTTCTTTTTTAAAATGGCGCAAAATATTGTCCATTACAACAATGTTAAATTAGGCCTATAAGTGTGTTCTGATGTCAGACCTGCATATATGTACACATTGGTTTCTCCCTTTTTCATATTTTTTTCTGAATGAATAAATGATTGAATACATATTGTCGGTAAAAATACATATTATTACATCTTTTATCCAAAACAACTAGTAACAATGAAAACTAAATATAAACATAATAATTTGAAGGAAAAAAATCATGTATATTTTCTAAATAAAATCTGGTTTCAAATCAGTAAGCCCTGAAGGCGTGTCACCGACATAAGAAGAATCACAAAGAATATGCAATGTGAGGGGGTCCCGATAGCTCAGTTGGTAGAGCACTCGCTTCACACGTAAAGGGACAAGATTGGTCCCGGGTGTAGTCGAGATTTTTTCTAACCCCTCTGTCAACCCAGCAGTGAATGGGCAGTAGATGAGTCTGTTAGATCTGCGATAGACTAGCGTCCTATCCAAAGGATAGCAAGCAATTGTTATTGTCCGTTTCACGCTATAGAAACCGGGATAAACTCCGGCTCCATGGGCCCGATGGCTCTGAAGGACTATTTTTATACAATGTGTATTGTCCAATATTATATATATATTCACTCGCTTTCAGATCGGAAGGTCCTGGGTTCGAGCCTCGCTTGGCGCATAGTTGAGTCCTTGGAAATAACTCTTTACTCACATTCCCTCACCGTATCAGGTGTAAAATGAGTACCTGGCCATTAACACTATTGTCTCGGTCCGAAATAAAATGAAATATCACCTAACAGGCGTCATGTCTCGTTCTAGATTTTGGCTTGGGACTCCTTGTAAAAGTGCTTTGAGCACGTTTAGTGGATGTTGCGCTATATAAAAGCTCAATTTCTTTTAAAGAACATTTTTAAAGAACTCTTGGCCCATTTTTAAAGCCATAGTCCTTCAGAGCCATTGGACCCATGTTGACCGGAGTTTTTCCCGTATATACAGCGTGAACCGGACAATAGCAATAGCTTGCTACCCTTTGGATAGGACGCTAGTCTATCGCAAAGTACTTTCCTCCAGATCTAACATACCAAGCTACCCAATCACTGCTAGGTGGACATGGGGATCGGGGGGGGGGGGGGCTCAGAAAAAAACCAAACTCGACTGCACCCGGGATCGATCTCGGTCCCTTTGCGTGTGAAGTTAGTGCTCTACCAACTTAGCTGTAGTGACCCCGTAAATCATATATTACTAAGCAGATATGGTATGATATATATAAAAAAGGCGATCTGTAAAATACTGTTAATGTGGGGTTTTTTTTTCTCAACTTACCTCAATACGATTTTCTTGATATATTGAATTGCAAACAAAAACCAACTTATGTTATATCCAAGCAAAAATGAAATAGAATCAGCAATCGACGATAATCCTCAAGAAAATTCACTCAACGCTTTTAACAATATGTTTGGCAACTATTTTGTAACTGAAAAAGCAAAATCCTCTTATTATTATCAATAATATTAATAATAATAATAATAATCCTCAGTAATAATAATCACAACAAATCAACCACTTTACAGCAAAATCACACAGCTTGTTGAAGTCAAAATCCACTGTCAAAATAGAAATAAATATTTAAAGTTCTGAAAAATCGTTACATAATCCGTTGATTTTTATACTTCTGCGACTTGTAACAGAGTTGAATCGGTATGACAACAGATGTCTTGCATCACAATAGACTGATCTTTAACCATGTGTGGATGTGTGGTGGTGGTGGCTGGAAATACTCAACTAACAACAAATTATAACTAGATCGAGGTTTTCGGGGCCACACGCACGTAACTTGGACGACGACGATCACGACGACGATGACGGCGAAGCGTAGAGAGGTCGAGCTGGCTAGAGGTAGAGCTCGTAACAAGAACTAACTGTGACAAGCAGAGTGGGAATAGCAGCATAGAGAGAGAGAGAGAGGGAGAGTAAAGCGATATAGTTGCGCGACGAATAATAAACAGACGACCGCCGCCTTATCGCATCGTCACCTATAATGTTGTCACACGCGAACGACGAATATTGGCGTACAACGGATTGTTGAGAGTTAATTCATAATTTTGACTTATAAATAAATAGAAGGAACCAAATTGGCGCCACTCAGCTCTTTTGTTATTGATTTTAGCCAGCCATTTTTATGAGTAATTTTCAATAAATTTTATCAATCAGACTATAAACCTTTAATAATGTTTCACACAGTTTTGTGAAATGTTTGCCACAATTTTTTGGAGACAAATTCTAAAGGATAATTTACCATAAAGAGAATATAATATAATATATGTGTTTTTATAATCCTATGTGTGTTTTGGAAAATATAGATAATTCAAAACATTTGATAATAATGATAGTAATAATAATAATAATAATATAATAATAATAATAATAATAATAATAATAATAATAATAATAATAATAATAATAATAATAATATAATATAATAATAATAATAATAATATAATAATAATAATAATAATAATAATAATAATAACAATAATAATAATAATAATAATAATAATAATAATAAATAATAATAATAATAATAATAATAATAATAATAAATAGTAACAATAATGATGATAATATTAATAATAATAATATTAATAATGATAATAATAATAATAATAATAATAATAAATACATCATAGCATTACATCATCATCATCATCATCATCATCATCATCATCATCATTATCATCGTCATCATTTACCGGGCCTATTCCATATACCGAGAGCTCCAAGCGCCTTTTCACAAAATAATCAATGTTACAATTTCATATCAGATTTAAAAAGAAAAAAAAATCATTTGAAATCCACACGCACAAACAGATTGAACGTATCTATTAAAATACTGAAAAGAACAGTGAGCATTGACCTAGATACGGGATACTTTGAGGGATTCCAGAACCGAATCAGTGACATCTCATTTGATTGAGAGATGACATGCAAGACTCCAGAGATTTAAGCCTATTGATCCATCCAGCAATGTATTCCTGCGACGTGGACTGTATATTATACAACGGTTTTGTGGTCTTGTGGTATGGCACTCACTGACTTTCGGATCGGAAGGTCCTGTGTTCGAGCCTCGCTCGGCGCAAAGTTGAGTCCTTGGAAAAGGCTCTTTACTCACATTCTCTCACCGTACTTACTCGAGTGTAAAATGACTACCAGGCCATTAACAGCGTTGTCTCTGTTGAAAATAATAAATGTGTAATATCGCCTAACAGGCATCGTGTCTCGTTCTACATATTACATGTTGCTATTGGTCAGGGACCCTTTATAAAGAGCGTTGAGCGAGCATGTTTAATGGACATTGCGCTATATAAAAGCTCAAGTCAAATTGTTATACAACCGTATACATACACGACGCATGGTTTAACCATGACCAGATTACACTTCAAATTTCAAGAGACAATGGAAAGTTTCATCCCCCTGACATCCACCAAAGACATCAGAAAATTCTCATTTTACTCCAGATCCATCACAGATTGGAACAATTTACCACTGGAAGTTACATCTGCACCCACTTTAGATTTTTTTCACAGATTTTTTAGATCGCTGCTGAATTTTTACCTTAATGTTATTAAATAAGAAAAATTAAAAATTGTGCATTTTCAGCCACAACATCATAAGACATCGTCGCCTAGGCATTCCACGAAGGAATATAGATAACTCATCAAACAAGATGTCTGATGTCAACAGGAATCACCCATGTTGTCCAAGTGAGAAAATTGGGGGTTAATAATCTTGCTCAAGGAAAAAAAAAACGAAAGTGCCTGAAGTGGGGCTCGAACCCGGGCTCTCCCGGGTAACAATGCAATGCCTTAACCACTCGGCCACTTCCCGACCAATGTTAATGTTATTGTTCATGTTAAAATCTTCGTGAGTGAAGGTGGACATTAAAGGAAGATTCAGATTCAGACCCAAAGAGTGTTGTCTTTCGTCCTTGGAATTACTAATATAAAGCAAACACTATCCGTGCTCAAGGCGCTTTACAAGAGGGGCCCAAACTTACAGAAACACTTAACATGACGCCTGGAAGGCGCTTTTACAATCTGTGTTTCGACAGAGACAAAACTAACTACAGGGAATGAGATTAGCGGAAGAGTAGCGTCCCTTGATTGGACGTCACCCACAGTCTGCGACGTCACCGGCGGAAAAGTTAATAGAGTGAGAACGTCATGTTGGTTGTGCGCATGCGTCTTTCGTCCTCGCAGCGAGGACGAGAGACGCATGCGCACAACCAACATGACGTTCTCTCTCTAATAACTTTTCCGCCGGTGACGTCACAGACTATGGGTGACGTCCAATCAAGGGACGCTACTCTTTCGCTAATCTCATTCCCTATACAGAGCCAGGTCCAAATTCTAAATTCTTTTTCAAATTAGTACCATGAAATATTGTCTTGCTTGAATGTCAACCTCACGAAGACATGAGATGCACATTCCTCCCACCAAATCCAAGCATTAGTAACACACTGTATAGTAACCTGGAGCATCTACAAAAGACGTCTAACTTCTACGTCATGGCACAAGACCGAAGGGCTAGAGCTCAGATGGTCGCTGGTTCGGATAAGTAAGTCAGTCAGTTCCAAGAACTCAGCTTTGCACCGTGAAAGTGGGACTCGAACCTAGAATCTACAGGCCCGAAGGCCAGTTTCATATCACTGGACTACAAAAAAAAAAATGTAATCCTTCAGAGTTATCAGGCTCATTGGGCTGGCGTTTACCCTGGCTTCTATAGCCTGATACGGACAGTAGCAATAGATAGTATGCAGATGACGTCACTCAGGCTTTTGTTATTGTTTTTGTCATCCGCGTTTGTGAGTTGTTCTCACTAAACTGTATTAACCTGACTATAAACGTTCATGGTTACACAGAGTTTGTGTGTTTGTCCGTTATACTTCCGGATGGCAATGTTGGCCAAGCGCATTCTATCTATAGCCTGATACGGACAGTCGCAATTGACACTTAGATAACTAGACCTCTCGGATATTCATCATAATGTAAACAATGGCAGTGATTGGTGAATATAGCGAACTACACAAATTTTATTGTCAATGGCATTTGTCTAAGTAAAATATCCACTGTTCTACCGCTTGGTCAATAGATAGTATGCGCTTAGCTAAGAAGCTCACTATATTGTCATCCGGAAGTATAACGGACCAACACACAAACCTATGTGTAACCACAAGCTTTTATAGTCTGCATAATACAGTTTAGTGAAATTATGCACAAACGTGGATGGCAAAAAACAATAACAAAGGTCAGATTGACGTCATCTTCGTTCTATCTATAGATAGTATGTGCTTGGCTAAGAAGCTCATAACATTGCCATCCGGAAGTATAACGGGCCAACACACAAAACTGTGTGTATCCATGAATGTTTATAGTCAGGTTAATACAGTTCAGTGAGCATTACTCATAAACGCGGATGGCAAAAAAAAACAATAATAAAGACATGAGTGACGTCATCTTCGAACTATCTATAGAACCAACACGCAGAAAACTATGTGTAAACTTCGAAGTTTATAATAATAAATGGCATTTATACAGAGCTTTACCCCGTTGTCACAGGCTCTAAGCGCTTTACAGTGATATAAAACAAAACATATTACAGTGAGACAAGTGTGAAGGAAACGTGATACGAATTCAATTTAACAACAACAAAATATGAAAATAATATTGCAACATTATGACGTAAAAAGATAAAACTTTAAGCGAGATTTGAACGTTGTCAACGAATCCGAGCATCTCATGTGTGATGGGAGAGAGTTCCAAAAATGGGGGGCCGAAAATTGAAAAGACTGTTCACCTATTTTACGCAATGGCTTAGGTTTGACAAGGATTGATTGGTCATTGCTTGACCTCAAGTTTCTATTGGGGACATATATGTTTAGAAGGTCTTTAATATAGGAAGGACTGTTCGTGCTCAGGGATTTGTAGACAACAGTACAAATCTTATAGGCAACTCTTTTTTCCACAGGAAGCCAATGTAACTCACGGAGAAGAAGAGTTGCTGACGGGTATTTTTTGTTATTGCGTACAATGAGCCTGGCTGCGTTATTTTGAGCAACCTGAAGTTTGCTAATTTTGTCTTTAGCTAAATTCGCCCAAAGGGAGTTACAATAGTCCAATTTAGATAAAACAAGGGAATTAATTAAAAGTTCTGCTATATGCTTCGGTATTAAATTACGAATTTTGCTTATTTTTTTCATTTCTATGTACATAGATTGTATGGTGTTATTCACGTGGCTTGTCATGGAAAGATCTTTATCAATGATGATGCCAAGGTATTTTGCTTTATTTGAAAATTCTATTGTACTATTTCCGAGAGTAATAGGTGATTTATTTGCCTGTTTAAGGATACTCGGCCTTCCACACATTAAAATCTCAGTTTTACTATCATTTAATTTTAACATATTGTGGTACATCCAAGATTTAATCTCATTAAAACAGCTCGTAATTCGTTGTATTAAGAACTGTAAATTAATAAGGGGTGCTGAATCATATATTTGCGTATCATCTGCATAAAAATGATAACTCAGATTGAATCTGGATATCACACTAGAAAGTGGCTGCATATATACGGTAAAAGGACAGGGCCAAGATCAGAGCCTTGTGGCACTCCAAAATTTAGTAAAACTTGTTCTGACTGAACACCATTCACCACGACAGTCTGCCATCGATCCTGTAAATATGATGTAAACCATTTAAGGGCAATTCCTTTTATGCCGAACGTATTTTCTAGTCTTCTTAACAAAATGTCATGGCCAATGGTGTCAAAGGCAGCTGAAAGATCTAAAAGACATAATACTTTGATATTGTTAGCATCAGCATTACATAGCAAGTCATCAAAGATTTTAAGAAGCGCCGTTTCAGTACTGTGTTGATGTTTGTAGGCTGACTGAAAGGGTTGTTCCAAACTGTTGTTCTTAAGATGAGATGTTAATTGTATAAGAACTACCTTCTCCAAAAGTTTTGACAAAAAAGGTAAATTTGATACAGGACGATAATTGTCTAATATATTGTGGTCCAGTGATGGTTTCTTCAGAAGTGGTTTGACGAGGGCACTTTTAAAGCACGATGGAACTTCGCCCGTCAGTATGGATGTATTTATGATTGATGTAATGGATGGTAATAATGTATCGATGGAGCTGGCCAAAAGCTGTGCTGGTAGGGGATCAAGGTCGCAGGATTTAATGGGGGCTTTTTTTTTATCAACTCGTTTATGAAACTAGGTGAAACTGGTTGGAACTTGTCTAAAGGGGTACCACAGAATGTATTTGTATCTATAAACGGTTCATGCCGATCTAGTTCTGAACGAATGTTATGGATTTTGTCTTTAAAAAAGTTGACAAATGTGTTTGGCAAGTCTCTTTGATTGGGTGTAGATGGTAATGAAGTGCATCTTTCACGTCCAAGTAGATCATTGCAGATGTTAAATAATTGTTTGCACGATTTAGAAGGTTCGAATTTTTAAATTTTTATAATATGATGGAGAAATTCGTGTGATAACGTGACACATTTGGCTATATAAAAACAATAACAATGATCAGAGAGAGAGGTCGAGTTCATTCAAGTTATTGTTTATAAACAACCCTGTTTGTCCGAGCACGTGTGAAGGTGTGTCACAAATTCCATGTTTTGATTAGTCACAAATCTATTAGTTAAATAACTGCTTGCTATCCTTTGGTCATCGGAAAGTACTTTCCGCCAGATCTAACTGACCCAGCTACCAAATGACTGCTGATGGACAGGAGTGTCAGAAAAAAATGAATCTCGACTGCACCCGGGATCTATCCGTAGACATCGTAAAGTTATAGCCTGACACTGACCAAAAAATGACGTCAAAATGCCAGTCTTTTGCCACAAAAGCAAACAAATCTTGAGTTGTATTCAATAGTTCAACCAATGAAATAACTTGTTTCCTTGAGCTCTACTAATGACAACTCAATAGACGCTACACAAACCTAAAAAATAACTTCAAACTGCCAGTCCAAGAGGGTTCTAGTGTCAGGCTATATATAGAATGAAGATGACGACACTTGGATCTTTGTTATTGTTTTTGCCATCCACGTTTGTGAGTACTTCTCACTAAACTGAATGAACTAGACTGTAAATGTTCATGCTTTCACATAGTTTTGTGTGTTGGTCCGTTGTACTTCCGGATGGCAATGTTGTGAACTCCTTAGCCAAGCGCATACTATCTATAGATAGTATGCAGATGACGTCACTCAGGCCTTTGATATTGTTTTTGCCATCCGCGTTTGTGAGTTGTTCTCACTAAACTGTATTAACCAGACTATAAAAGTTCATGGTTACACAGAGTTTGTGTGTTGGTCCGTTGTACTTCCGGATTGCAATGTTGTGAACTCCTTAGCCAAGCGCATACTATCTATATGTTAACGATCTTTTTTTGTCCCTTTGCTGTGAGGCGAGTTGTCTACCAATTGAGCTATCGGGACTTCTCCTACTAGATTATAAAAGTCGCACATTTCTTAATGAATGAAACGCTAGATTGTCACAGATTATCGGACTTCAAGACCGATAACGACAAGCATACAACATCGCCGACCTTCGGCAGCCTTTGGTGGGACCACATAATTGATTCAGTGGCGTCTCATTTGATTGAGAGGTGACATGCAATACTCCAGTTAAGCGTAGCCATCGTTAAGTTATAGCCGGACACTGAAACCCAAAAAGACTGGGATTTTGACGTCATTTTTTGATTATTTTTTTTTGCACCGCCTAGCGAGTTGTCGTTAGTAGTACTAATGGAAACAAGTGGTCCCATTGGTTGAACTATTGAATACAACTCATGATTTGTTTTCTTTTGTGGCCAAAGACTGGCATTTTGACGTCATTTTTTGGTCAGTATCAGGCCATAACTTTACGAAGGTCACGGTTTAAGCCAGCGGCATCTATAGATAGTATGAAGTTGTCGTCACTCAGGTTTTTTGTTATTGTTATTTGCCATCCGCGTTTATGAGTAATGCTCACTGAACTGTACTAACCCGACTATAAGCGTTCATGGATACACACAGTTTTGTGTGTTGGTCCGTTATACTTCCGGATGGCAATGTTATGAGCTTCTTAGCCAAGCGCATACTATCTATAGAAGGAACGAAATTGACGTCACTCGGCTCTTTGTTTTGTTAATAGCCAACCACTTTTATGAGTAGTTCTCACTAAATTCTATCAATCAGTGGCTATTGCGCTATAGAAAATGCTCAAGTATATTAAAAGCTCAAGACCTAAGACCAAACGTGCACTTAATATTTGCAGGTCTTTTACCCAATTCCTTATGGGCTCATTGTTGTAATGGAAATATAAAATATGACGCAAAATATTGTCTATTACAACAATGTTAAGCTAGTCCCACAAGGATGTTCGGTTATAAAAAAAAAGAATAAAAATAAAATTCCCTTTATTCATCTCCAGAGGGAAATTTATCTTTATGGTCTATCCCAAGGGAAGACTAAAAAAAAATAAAAAAATAGGCGTAAGCCGCAGCGCAGCGCCGCAAAGTGAGCTAGGGCGGGGTGACTTGTTCAAGGCCACACAACGAAGTGGGTAGTCGAACTCGGTACCTTTTGGGTACAAAGCAAAGACCCGCACCGCTGAGCCACGCTGCCCCCTCTCAGACCTGTATTTTTGTACACGTCGCCTAAGCCGCCGCAATCCCTCTGATATTAATGGGCATGATTACTTCTGCCCATCCCTTTCTTTTGTCGTGAAATAGTTGAATAGTTAGAGATAATATATTATTATGAGAGAAAGACGCAGAGAAGAGGAAGAGGCATTGTTGTGGGTGAGAGTAACAAAGTAACAATGCTTGCGTGGTCAATTACTGATGTGGAATAATAGGGGATGGGTGACATAGTAAGAAATAAACAACATTATTGTAATTCTTTACAGACAGGTCGTGGAGTTGAAAGATAGTGAGAAGGGCGTGTGTTGGTTGGGGAGGGGGGGGGGGGTGTGTGGACGGCTTAAAAGCAGGACAAGTGGTGGTGGTGGTCGGGGAGGAGGGGGGGGGGGGGGGGGGGGGGGAGGGGGTGTACATTTCATAGATATCCATAACAGTGGGATTGGAATTTGAAGATTGTGCCTGCGTGGTTCAGTGCTTTAGAGATGGCGTCACATCTCAGTGATTTCGAGTTTGATCCCATTTATATAGAGATAGAATGAAGTTGACGTCACTCGGGTTATTGTTATTGTTTTTTGCCATACCCGTTTATGAGTAATTCTCGCTTAACCAGACTATAGATAGAATGCGATTGGCCAAGGAGTTCACAACATTGCCATCCGGAAGTAGAACGGACCAACACACAAACTGTGTAACCATGAACTTTTAGAGTCTGGTTAATACAGTTAAGTGAGAACAACTCACAAACGCGGATACTATCTATAACTATCTATAGATAGTTCGAAGATGACGTCACTCAGGCCTTTGTTATTGTTTTTGCCATCCGCGTTTGTGAGTTGTTCTCACTAAACTGTATTAACCAGACTATAAAAGTTCATGGTTACACAGAGTTTGTGTGTTGGTCCGTTATACTTCCTGATGGCAATGTTGTGAACTCCTTGGCCAAGCGCATTCTATCTATAAAAGTTCATTGTTACACGGAGTTTTGTGTGTTGGTCCGTTATACTTAACGATGGCAATGTTGTGAGCTTCTTAGCCAAGAGCATACGATCTATAAGCGAGGTCCTTCGATGAGAACGAAAGAGAGAAAATGGAGAGGCTTCGTATGGGAACAATACAGACAATGGAGGTTTCGGGTGCAAACCCTTCGTCAGCACAACAATACACAAATTAAAGTGGAAAACAAATTTAAATTCACCGGCCTTTGGCAGCCCCTACCGTTTTCTACTTTTCCCTATTGATGCGAGGAGTTCAGTTAAATTAAAAAACTCATAATATCCGCCAGATACCACGTAACAAAACACAAAACTATGAGTAACTTTGAACGTTTATAGTCTGATTGATAGAATTTATTTAGAACGAATCATTAAAATGGCTGTCTAAAAATAATAATAATAATAATAATAATAATAATAATAATAATAATAATAATAATAATAATAATAATAATAATAATAATAAATAATAATATGATGATGATATAAATAATAATAATAATATAATAATAATAATAAAAAATAATAATAATAATAATAATAATGATAATAATAATAATAATACACATTTATACAGCGCTCATTCTCGTGTAAAACACAAGCTCTGGACACTTTACAATGTAAATATTAAAAAAATATAAATAAATAATAATAATAATAATAATAATAATAATAATAATAATAATAAAATAATAATAATAATAATAATAATAATAATAATAATAATAATAATAATAACAAAGTGCTGAGTGACGTCAATTTCTTTCCTTCTCTAGTTTATCGAGCCAAGATTCTGAGTTTTTGCCGAGATTTGGATCATTCTAATCCATCGATATTTCATTTGAAGGACGAGTCTTTTGGTCAAAATTTTAAATGCTAGGTTTTTTCCAGAGTACAACAGGAGACAAGGTATGACACTCGCTTTCGGATCGGAAGGTCCTGGGTTCGAGTCTCGCGCTCGGCGCATAGTTGAGTCCTTGGAAAAGGCTCTTTACTCACATTCTCTCACCGTACTCAGGTGTAAATGAGTACCTGGCCGTTAACAGCGTTGTCTTAGTCCGAAAAATTGTAATATCGCCTTACATGCGTTATGTCCCGTCCTACATGTTAAATGTTGCTGTTGACCATGGACCCCTTGTAAAGCGCTTTGAGCACGTTTAGTTGATATTGCGCTATATAAAAAGCTCAAAAGGCAAATCCAAACCAAAACCAATGCATCAAAACTTGAGCGTTTATATAGTGCAATATCCACTAAACGTGCTCAAAGCGATTTACAAAGGGTCTCTGACCAACAGCTACAAGTAACATGTAGAAAGAGACATGACGCCTGTTAGACGATATTACAATTTTATTTTCGGACAGACACAACGCTGTTAACGGCCAGGTACTCAGTTTACTCCTGAGTACATGTGAGAGAATGTGAAAAAAAGAGCCTTTTCCAAGGACACACTCAACTATGCGCCGAGCGAGGCTCGAACTGATGACCTTCCGATCCGAAAGCAGGTGTCATACCACAAGACCACTTAACGGCATTCTGAGTATACTACTACTATAATATATTATGGGGATGATCTATATTACCTTACCATGTGCTCGAGGTCATTGGTCACATTGCAAAATTTGCTCAAAGTGACCCATAAAGTGAAAAGTATTCACTGAAATATCTAACATTACGAATGGTCATTTATTTCCACTTGGACACACGGGTATGTTTATATATTTCATAAACAAAGCAGCTTTGTTTACATTTAATTTGTTAAGAAATTTCCAACAAATCATGTGATAGATGACTCGGTTGGACGAAAGCCTGAATATAGATCGCTCCCATTAACGAAAGAGTGATAATGGAGAGGCTTCCTATGGGAGTATTGTTCCAATACGAAGCCTCTCCATGTTCACTCTTTCGTTAGTATTTTCACAATCCCAGGCTTCAAGGCAGCCCCTACCGTCCTCTACTATTACAATATATGTGTCAGTGCATGACTCAATCAGTCGGAATGTGAAAATTTTGGATTTGCATTGTTTTGCCTTTTCTGAAAGCATATGCTCCCCAGAGCATTTTAATCTTTATTTGAAGTAAATCGGGTGATTTTTCATGAAGTTATGGTCAGATTGATGTATGGGAAAGGTATCCCGCAACTTTTCTCAAATTTCATACTTTTTCAACTTGACAAATCTGTTAAAATTATTTAGAAGCGAAAATAAGTTTTGATAGTTCCCGAAGATCTACATAATTGGTTGATTTAATTACAAGAACTCATTTTTGATAAAAACAATTTACCTTCTAACTAAACTTGGCAATATCTCAGTTCAAACCTTTTCACCATCCGACCGATTATGTCATTCACTGTAACATATCTCCATTCCTGGCCGTACATCGAATAGTAATAATAAGAATATGGATCTTCATGTCACCTTGATCAAGGGGGAGATCAGAATGTCACCACAGGGATCAAACCTGTCACTTCCATAGACACTCGTTACTAAATCATCGATGGTTTCCAATCTCAGCTTCATTTCGACCTGTAGATAAAAAAAGTAGTCCTTCGGAGCCATGACGTCAATGGAGCCGGAGTGTATCCCGGTTTCTATAGCATGAAAAGGACAATAGCAATTGCTTGCTATCCTTGGGATAGGACGCTAGTCTATCACAAAGTACTTTCCGCCAGATCTAACAGACCAAGCTACCCAATCACTGCTGGGTGGACAAGGGGGGTCAAATACAAATCTCGACTGCATCCGGGATTGATCTCGGTTGTCCCTTTGCGTGTGAAGCGAGTGCTCTACCAACTGAGCTATCGGGACACCCCGGATAGATAGAGACCTTGCTTGGTAATAATAATAATGATAATAATAATAATAATAATAATAATAATAATAATAATAATAATATAATAATAATAATAATAATAATAAATAATAATAATAATAATAATAATAATAATAATAATAATAATAATAATAATAATATAATAATAATAATAATATAATAATAATAATAATAATAATAATAATAATAATAATAAATAATAATAATAATAATAATAATAATAATAATAATAATAATATAAATACAATAATAATAATAATAATAATAATAATAATAATAATAATAATAATAATAATAATAATAATAATAATAATAATAATAATAATAATAATAATAATAATAATAATAAAATAATAATAATAATAATAATAATAATAATAATAATATTAATAAAAATAAATACATCATGTGTCTACTCGTAGTAGTTTACGAATGACACAACGACGGCCCACGGCTCACCACGTACACCCATCAACTATAAAAGGAAAATAGTAGTATGTACGTAGTAATATTGTATACCTAATGTTACTTTTTATGATGTGACATAGGCTATACACCTTTACGTCTTGTGTCCGTCTCCACTACACAGTATACACACACCCTAATTAGCTGAAAGTGAAAGCACATCTGTAACCAAACTTCTCCAAATGGTATTATGCCGGGGTGAATCGGATACTTACAACGTGTACATATATGCAGGTCTGACATCCGAACCCACGTATGGGCCTAGTTTATTAACATTGTTGTAATGGGCAATATTTTGCGTCCTTTTTTGAGTCTTTCATTGCAATGAGTCCATAAGGAATTGGGTTATCAGAACTGCAAATAAGTGCACGTCGGATACTTAGAATTTGGTCTATAGCCACACACGTCAAAGTTATTTTAAGAATAAGTGACTCAATTTATGAGAGCGGGAATCATTAATTGAACTTAAAAATAAAAAATGAATATATACAACTTTTGATTTTTTGGACTTAAAACTCTATTTTCTTCAACAAATCCTTGGATATGTTACCATGACGACGAGGTGAGCCATAGTCAAGTCATTGACTCAGTGACATCATGAAATAACGATGAGCCGATGGATGGATGAATGGATTGATGGATAGATGGATAGATGGATAGATAGATGTATAGATAGATATATGGATGGATGGATGGAAGGATTGATGAACAGATGGATAGATGGAGAGATGGATATATAGATGGATAGAAGGATGGGTGGATGGACGGACGGACAGTGTGTCCAAACATGAAATAACGATGAGCATATGTATGGATGAATGGATTGATGGATAGATGGATAGATAGATGTATAGATAGATATATGGATGGATGGATGGAAGGATTGATGAACAGATGGATAGATGGAGAGATGGATATATATATATATATATATATATATATATATATATATATATATATATATATATATATATATACAGATGGATAGAAGGATGGGTGGATGTATGGACGGACAGTGTGTCCAGCGTCCGTCAGCTAAAAGCCCTGATGCAGAACACCTGATGGACACGGCGATAATAATCAACTTGACCGCTGTCACTCTGGATGGCCTAAGAAGTGTTAACTTTTAGTTCATTGGTTCATTTGAAGACTAAACGTTATTACCATTTAAACTTTTAGTTTAAAACCCTTTTGAGTTCGTGTAAGGATATTAATTCAACATGTGGTGGTTGGATTATATTTGATCTGTTTCATTTTCAATCAAAAGGGAAATGAACGACTAGGCCAATATTTGGATCTAGCTAGCTAAAGCCTCAAAGAAATACGTAAGACCTCACTCTCAGCAGATATCTCCCAAAGTGTGTTATCATTTATATACACGACAACATTTTCAAAAAGAAAATCAAAACCATAACAAACAAAAAATTATTATAAACCCGTTATCATAAAACTACATCTGTCTTGTCTAAATTTGCTCAACTTTTAATTCTGTCAACATCGAGGCTACTTACTGTGATTATATTATGAACTCCCTTCAGAGCCATATGCCCGTGGAGCCGGAGTTTATCCCGGTTTCTATAGCGTGAAACGGAAATTATCAATTGCTTGCTACATTTTGGATACAACGCCAGTCTATCGCAAAGTAAGTTCCGCTAGACCTAACAGACCCAGCTACCCAATCACTGCTGGAAGGGGAGAGGGGGGCCGGCGGGGGGGGGGGGGGGGGTCAGAAAAAAATCTCAACTTCACCCGGGATCGATCTCGGTCCCTTTGCTTGTGAAACGAATGTTCTATCAACTAACCTATCGGAACCCCCCCCCCCCCCAACCCCCGCCAAATGTAACTCGCACGCCTCAGAACGTGATTTTGTGTCGAGTTGGTTTGGCAACCACGTTTTGAATCGACTGTCAACAACATTTGACTAGCAGTAGTAGTAGAAATAGTGGTAGTAGTAGTAGTAGTAGTAGTAGTAGTAGTAGTAGTAGTAGTAGTAGTAGTAGTAGTAGTAGTAGTAGTAGTAGTAGTAGTAGTAGTAATAGTAGTAGTAGTAGTAGTAGTAGTAGTAGTAGTAGTAGTAGTAGTAGTAGTAGTAGTAGTAGTAGTAGTAGTAACTAGGGTTTTATGTTTACATGAGAAAATTGAAAAACACTAAATAGTCTAGAATTAACGAAGAATAAAATGATCTATTTCGATTTCTTGTTGTTTTGATCTTAAAATCATTTTACGATATCTTGTTCACTTTGTGCGGCTAAGTGGTCTAGTGGTATGACACTCGCTTTCCGAACGGAAGGTCCTGGGCTCGAGCCTCGCTTTGCGCATAGTTGAGTCCTTGGAAAAGGCTCTTTGCTCACATTCTCACATCGTAATTAGCTGTAAAATGAGTACGACCTGGCCGTTAACAGCGTTGTCTCTGTCGGGAAAAAAATATAATATCGCTAACAGGCGCCATGTCTAGTTCATCATGTCACCTGTTACTGTTTGTCGGGGACCTCTTGTAAAGCGCTTTGAGCACGTTTATGCTCTGTATAAAAGCTCAATTTTTAAAATATTTTGTTTAAAATACTACCCATCCCCCTTCTTATAGATACACTGGCATACTCTTTAATAATTACACCCGCTCTCAATTCTGTAGTCTTCAATCGTATCACAAAGCCATTGAATTCTACTTCGCATGCTTACAAATAATTGCGGGGGTTTAGCAAGCTATGACGTCATGATGACCTAGCTATGACGTCACGACGGATACCAATGAAGCGATAACTTTTAACCAGCGTCTACTACTTGTCCGATAGGCTAGTTTGTAACGGTTTTTGTTGAAGGGACGAGAAAGGGTCAATTAAAACAGCGGGTGACCCATCGCTAACCGTGACATGGATCAACATAACTGTGAATTGTTAACTCCTGTGAGATCATAGCGAGATTACAGGTGATAATTGACTGCTATTACTACTACTACTACTACTACTACTACTACTACTACTACTACTACTACTACTACTACTACTACTACTACTACTACTACTACTACTACTACTACTACTACTACTCTACTACTACTACTACTACTACTACTACTACTACTACTACTACTACTACTACTACTACTACTACTCTACTACTACTACTACTACTACTACTACTACTACTACTACTACTACTACTACTACTACTACTACTACTACTACTACTACTACTACTACTACTACTACTACTACTACTACTGCTACTACTACTTGTACTACAAAGCAATTTGTGCGCAATTTGGGCATTTTCTTGTTTATGTGAGGAACCAACGTGAATGACGATCGTAACGGCGACATACATGCGTGCAATGCTATAATTTGATGTCGATACTCTTCTATCCTTTTTTTCTTTTGTTTTCACAACACCAAGTCATGACCAATTGTCCTGGCCGCTCTGAGCGCGTACGAAATGGCGCGGCGCTTGTCTTTCAACGATATTAAATCAAGTCCATACTTGAATTCCTTTATGAGACTTGCAAATAATAATGTAGGCATTAATGTTATGTATTTGGGTAAAAAACTCACAATATCCGACAGCCGATTAAACATAACAACACACAAAACTGTGTGTAACCTTTATCGTTTATAGTCGGATTGATACGATTTAGTTATAACTAATCACGAACAGGCTAACAGGTCTCACAATCATAACAAAAAGCTGAGTGAAGTCAACTTCGTTCCTTCTATTTATCCAAATTATCATTTTTAACCTGAGGAGAGAAGATCGTTTTGTTTGGACACAAACACTCACACTCCCTCCACCCCCCCCCCTACCCCCACAAACAAAAATTAGAATATAAAAATAAAAAAGAACTGCAAAAGAACAGCAACTTTTTCCCACACGAAAAATAATTCATAATTTAAGCGTCTCACCGTTCCGATTGACTTGACTATCAAGATGGAAGCGTGACAGCACGCCTGCCAAGCGCGCCAACACGGAAGGCAGGCGTGTAGAGATAGTGATAACAAAACGTGTGATGATGAAATCGTCAGACAGTGGACATTGGTCAGAAATGCCAAACTACCGGAAATAGATAATGCCAGATATTGAGACAGATGTACCTTCAGAACTGAAGGTCAAGGACCGACAGGGGTCTGGACCCGTCTTTGTTTGTTGTTTTTTTTAAAACCAGTTATCTACCGTACTCTGGAAAGACACGTATTAAAAAATTTGGATAGAAAACTCGTACTTCAAAATATCGATCGATTTAAATAACCCTCGTATTGGCAAAAACTCTCAAACCTGGGACATCGCGAGGATTTCCATGAAGTCCCAGGTCCAGGTTCTCACCCAGACACAAACACATCAAATTCTCACCCAGACACAAACACAATAAAGTCTCACTCAGACACAAACACCTACAAAGTCTCACCCAGACACAAACACCTACAAAGTCACCCAGGCACAAAAACCTACAAAGTCTCACCCAGACACAAACACCCCCATAGTCTCACCCAGACACAAACACCTACAAAGTCTCACCCAGGCACAAAAACCTACAAAGTCTCACCCAGACAGAAACACATCAAAGTCTCACCCACACGCAAACACCCCCATAGTCTCACCCAGACACAAACACCCCCATAGTCTCACCCAGACACAAACACCTACAAAGTCTTAGCCAGACCCAAACATTCCAAAGTCTTACCCAGACACAGACACCTCAAAGACTTCTCCAGACACAAACACCTCAGTCTCACCCAGACACAAACACCTCAAAGTCTCACCCAGACACAAAGGATCCCATTGAGAATACACTCAAGACTTTTACAAAATACTATAATATTGAAAGCAAAAGATCTTACACCAGTGCCTGCTCTCTAATATGTTACTAGATTAAAAAAAAAAACAAACAAAAACAAAACAACCCAACAATACCAACAACAAAAACAATAAAAAACAATGAATAACAAAAAAACAAAACAAACAAAAAACACAACAAGACAACCAACACTATGAATAGTGACATGATAGAGAAATGATTAACAATTACAAGGAAAAAAATATCATCTGACAAATATAATATGGTACTACACATTTGACTGTTTTCCTCTAAGTCAAAGACTCCTCACATTCTCTCACTGTACACAGGTGTAAAATGAGTACCTGGTAGTTAGCAGCGTCTGAAAAAAAAACATTGTATTATTGCCGAACAGGCGTCACGTCTCGTCTTACATGTTAATTGTTGCTGTTGGTTAGAGGGCCCTTGTAAAGCGCTTTAAGCACATTTAATGGATACTGCGCTGTATAAAAGCTCAAGGGACACAAGAAGTTGTCGAACTTTCTCCTTTCAAGAACGTCAACCTCCAATTATGACCTGTTGATCCCCGGGTTTTGTCGTAAGAACAAAAATATGATTATTGTCTCTCCAAAGTCCCAGGCCCCAGGGCATGGAGTAAAACTGTCACAGAAATCAGTCGAGTGGGTGGACCGTTACGGGTGAGTGATTTCAGGGCCCCGGAGTCTCTTGAGAGGGTCCTTGGGCTTTCGTTTTGATTGGGACATCCAGGGGTTTAAGTGTATTGGGGTTGATTGGGACGCCTGATCGAAGATGTGATACGGCGGGGGCGAGGAACTGTGGGGTGTTTTTTCCTTCTTCTTTCTTCTCTTTTTGATGTAGTTGAAGGAGGTGATGGATGGTGATTGATGTTGTGGTGGTGGGGTTGTGAGGGGAAGTGGGGGGGGGGGGGGTTGATAGCGGTGGGTGGTGGTAGTGATTGTTTGGTGCCTTAGTGGTGACGGTGGTGGTTATGTGGTCTAGTGGTATGACACTCACATTCGAATCGGAAGGTGCTGGGTTCGAGTCCCGCTCTGAGTGGAGTGGCGTACAGTTGTGTCCTTAAAATAATATAATTTGCTCTTTACTCACATTCTCGAACGGCACTCAGGTGTAGAATGAGTACTTGGCCGTTAACAGAGTTGTCTCTGTCGGGGAAAATAAATGTAATAACGTCTAACAGGCGTCATGTCTCGTCCTTTATATTAAGTGTTGCTATTGGATAAGGACCCCCAATGTAAAGCGCTTTGAGCATGCTTAGTGGGATATCAGGTCCCAGGCTTTAGAGTTTTTGTCAAGATGAGGGTCATTTAAATCGATCGATATTTGAAGGACGAGTTTTCTGGCCAAATTTTGAAATACGCGTGTTTCCATCGTTCGACAGATAACTGGTCAATTATATCAATTTAAGATATTGAAAAAGATTATATCTCTTCCAGTGTTTTCCCACGGAACAAGACATTAACAAGGCTTTTTCTGTGGTTTGGTAGATATAGAAAAACGGTACATTCATTTGGGTGGGAAGATAAAGAAGGTAATTGGGGGGTCATTTTGGTAATGTGGTCTTGGAGCATTGACCGATAGTTTGGTGGTTGCTTCCTTGTTGTTTGTTTGTTTGTTTGTTTGTTTTTTTTTTTTTTTGGTTTTTAAGGTTTTAAGGCGCTTTCGACATATTTAAGTCATTTCAGCACCAGTGAAAAAAGGAAGAAAATGGAATAGTCAACTAGTCGAGATTTATACTTGAAAACACATGAGATAAAGTAAGACAAAGTGAATTGGTTCAAATAGGGAACAGGTAATTTAGATTCCCAGAGCACACTATCGGGGTCTCAAGTCTGAAATCACCTAAAAGTTTCGTCCAGACATCAATATGAATACACTCAAATGTTTACAGAATTTATCCACACCCCCCCCCCCCCACCCTCCCAAAAAAACAACAAAAACAATCAAACCCGAAAAAGACTAAACACAACAGAAAAAAAAACCCAAAAAACATAGAAAAAAAAAAACAAACAAACGAAAAAATAATAATAACAAAACAAAAATAAAAAAACGCAAAAATCAACGATCGATGTGATTTACGAGGGGAAAAATCATCTTTCAAAACTAATAGTAACCATCTATTAGACTGTTTCCCTCTCAGCTAAGGACTCCGGAAAGGGCCAAGATAAAGCCAAGCAATCCCATTCCAAGACAAAGACAGAAAACGACTCGGAAAGCAGATACATATTATAAGGGGACCTGAGGCAGATATAAATGAACTCCCTGTCCACTGTGGGAGGTCAGGACCCCCACCCAGATATTTTGATGGTTCAAATCCAGTGCTTTGTAAATATATATGCTGATGGTGTTCGTTGTGTGTACATGGGTTATTTGAGATAGTCCTTCAGAGCCATTGGGCCCATGGAGCAAGAGTTTATATCGGATCCTATAGCGTGAAACAGACGATAGCAATTGCTTGCTACCCATTGGATAGGACGCTTGTCAATCGCAAAGTACTTTCTGCCAAATCTAACAAACTCAGCTACCCAATTACTGCTGGATGAACAAAGGGGTCAGAAAATAAAATCTCGACCGCGCCCGGGATCGATCTGGGGGTCCTTTTGCATGTGAAGCGAGTGCTCTACCAACTGAGCTCCAATGAACCCCACCCCTTTTTTTTTTTTGAGATACACCACTTAATTTGCCATTACAAATGATATCTGGATCGCCATCAAACGTGATGTGATGGAGCGTTCGTTATTTACAAACCCAAAGACGTGAACACACCTATATTATGTGTGTATCATTAACACCTGTATTGATATTATTATAATTATTATTTCGGTTATTGTTGTTATGTTTAATGATCCAGAGCTAACGGTTCATTTCAACTTCAAACATTATCATAAATTACATTTTACAGTTTTAAGTATTAAAAAAAACAACAAAAAAAAAAAAAAAAACAAACAAAACAACAACAACAACAACACCCCCCCCCAAAAAAAACAAAAAAACAAAACAAACAAACAAAAAAAAAACAAAAAAAAAAAAAACAAAAAAAAAAAACAAAAAACAAAAAAAAAAAAAAAACAAAAAACAAAAAAAAAATCCCCACAAAACTAACCCCAAAACCATGAGCTTTGAAAAAGTGCAATATGCACTAGACGTGGTCAAAGTCCTTTACAAAGGATCCCAAGTCAACATCAATACGTAACATGTAAGACAAGACATGACGCCTGTAAGGCGATATTACAATTATCTATTTTTCGGACACAGACAACGCAATTAACCTATAGGTACTCATTTTACACCTGAGTACGGTGAGAGAATGTAAGTAAAGAAACTTTTTTCATGGCTTTTTCTATACACTACCCAAAGCGGTACTAGAACATCGGATCAGAAGGTCCTGGGTTCGAGCCTCGCGCTCGGCGCATAGCGAGTCCTTGGAAAAGGCTCTTTACTCACATTCTCTCACCGTACTCAGGTGTAAAATGGGTACCTGGCCGTTAACAGCGTTGTCTTTGTCCGAAAAAGTGTAATATCGCCTAACAGGCGGCATGTCTCGTCATACATGTTAAATGTTGCTGTTGACCTGGGACCCATTGTAAAGCGCTTTGAGCACATTTAGTGGATTTTGCTCTATATAAAGCTCAATTAAAAAATATTTTTTTAAAGAACCATCTTATCCGAAGGCAAGTGCGTTACCACTAGGCCACATGGCCCCACGTTGACAGCTGAATTGATACTTCAACGACTTCAGCTAATAAAAAATAAATAAAATAAATAAATTCCCTTTATTTATCCCTAAGGGGAAATTTTTCTTTTTAGGGTCTATTCCAAGGGAAGAATGGATTAACCCAGGCATCAGCCGCAGAGCAAAGTCGTAAAGTGAGCTAAGGCTAGGTGACTTGCTCAAGTCCACACAACGCGGCGGGTAGTCGAACTCGGTACCTTTCGGGTACGAAGCAAAGACCATACCGCTGAGCCACGCTGTCCCATGTTGAAAATGTTTAACTCACTCAATCCTAGAGTCTTTTGCTACTTTTTAAAATTGGATAAAATGTATTAAAAATGAGCATGTATATAGTTTTATTCAACTACCATTAACATGTAAAAACTAAAAATCATAAGCTTTGTTACTGTCACAGTAAAGATTGTTCACAATTATCTTATTAAATTTTATTTTATTAAGAACTGAATTCATCTCACTCCAGTTATATTTCGGTAGGCTTAGATAAACTTTACCTTCTAATATTAGATCGTCTTTCCTTTTATAGCCTTCCCTCGAATTAATTTCTGATTAGTGAATACTTTTCGTTCTACATTCTGTCACGTAGCCACTTATTATAAAAGCTGATAGGTCTAACATTCGACACTCACTTTCTCTCCACAATCTATGCCGGACGGCCAGTCGCTCTATTCCTATATATATACTGGAAGATTTTTATCTTTTGGGACTTTGTAGATATTATATCTACACCATTAAGACGCCGGAGCTTTTAACTTTGATTGTATAATCTTCAAGGATCAAACCCAAGCCCGCTGTCAAAGGACTACACAATAACTTCTTACCAATTGCCTGGAAGTGGAATTTTACGAGTCCAATCCTGTTATCAGAGGAATAGATCATCCAAGCCCATCAACTGCCTGGAAACGTAAACTTATGAACCTGACATATTATCATAAGTTACGTAAAATATTCATATCTCTATTTGTAACTGCCACGATCACTGTTTATCTCTTTTAATTAAATTTCATCATTATTTTTATTTCATTGTAAACAAATCGTTAATTGTTTTTCATTTATAGTAACTAGTAAATTCTGGGGCCTCATTCTACATATATCTTTATGCATAGTCGAGTAGCTCTTTACTCACTTGAGACCATGACATTTTGGAGGGGACACATATAAAGAATTGAATTTATTTAGTTACATATATCTATTTCATCTAACTTTAAAGTTTAAATTGTAAAACTCTTAATTGCCCCACTTGATCATATTTTAATTAAACTCCCTATTTACAGGATTAATTTTTTTTTCTTTTTCATTTCTTCATTTAAATGGAATAGCAATTTATCCATTCATTCTTTCATTCAAATTGAATAGCATTTTATTGATTCATTCCTTCATCCATTTATTCATTTATAAATCATTCATTCATTCATTGTTCATTCATTTATTTATTCATTCATTCATTCATTCATTCATTCATCCATTCATTCGTTTATTCACTCATTTATCCAATCATTCATACATTTATTCCTCCCTTCATTCTTTCATTCATACATTATCCATTCATTCATTCATTTATTCACTCAGTTTTTCATTCATTCATTCATTCCTTGTCCACTTTGTTATTATATCACTCATTTCATTTTGTTGTTTGCCTCATTCATGAATTGTTTTCAATATGTTTACATTCCATAACGATTCATTCACCTATCATCCAATCACTCAGTGTTGTGAACACATTTTGTAACTATTGTAAATCTTACGATATTTTATTGTTTTGTATTTCAGACATCACTGTTAAACACTCTTCAATGCCTAATTACAATTGTTGAACAACCATTGAACAAGAGAGAGGTCCCAGCCACGAACTGAGTTGGTAAATATATCCTTCATTATTCTCTTTTACATGAGTTGGGCATCACATTGTAACTATAGACATCGTGATTTGTTTTGCATAGTGATTTGTTTTAAATGCATTTTTGGCATATTACTGTTACCGAAAACCACTTATATATTATGTTCTGAAAAGTGAGTCTTTAAAAACTAAATAATAATAAAAGGAGTCTACTAGCCGTCGTGTTATATTTAGTGATAGATAACTTGGGATTATTTGGCATCCTATTATTGTTATCACACTCTAGTATATTAGCGTCATTGCGAATAATTGTACACAAACTAACGACGAGTCACACACATTGGTGATACATTTTTCGTAGTAACACAGTTTAGAGTACACGCGATTGACACATTGTTATTGACACAAGTCATAATAACTCCGCATTGTATTGACACATTGCTTTATAAGATATAACGATAAAAGGCATCAAATTCAACATACATAATAAGTTGAAATAAGAGAGAGAGAGATTTCTAAAAATAGAACAGTTCATTCCAGTAAGTGTAAATAAATAAAACAGTCAGTAACAGTATCCTGTCAATATAATATATATAAAATATCGTAACTAATTTATTGCAACATGGAAGCATATAAAAGATACTTAAGTCTCGCAAAGGACTTAGAAATACCCCAGGAAAGAATATTTTCATGGTGCGAAGAGAAAGTAAAAGAAGAAAAAGAACATGAAGAAAGAATTCGTAGAGAAGAAAATGAAGAAAGAATTCGTAAAGAAGAAAAAGAACACGAAGAAAGAATTCGTAGAGAAGAAAATGAAGAAAGAATTCGTAGAGAAGAAAATGAAGAAAGAATTCGTAGAGAAGAAAATGAAGAAAGAATACGTAGAGAAGAACGAGAAGAAAGAGTCCAAGAAAGGGAACTAAAAAGACAAATAGCTTTAGCAGAAGAAGAAACCAAAAGGACCCAAATGATGCTGGAAATTGAAAAAACAAAAACCGGTCATGAAAGAAAACATAATAATAGTGATGAATTTTTCGTGAAACTTCCACGCATGCCAACATACGATGAACGCTCAGACTGTTTAGAATCCTTCTTACACCGATTCGAAGTTCAGGCTAAAGGTTATCGTTGGCCAGAAAGCAAATGGGCCACAGCCTTGATTAACTGCTTATCTGGAGAACCGCTAAAAGTTTTCTATACCTTAACAACTGAAGATGCAGATGACTATGGAAAAATTAAAGACGCTCTACTAAAAAGATTTAGATTAACGGAAGATGGTTACCAGGAAAGGTTTCACACTGCAAAACCGGAAAGTGGAGAAGACTTTAATACATTCGTGAACCGAATTACTCAATTTCTAAATCGGTGGCTTGAGTTGGCAAACGTAAAACAAGACGACTTTGCAGGCCTTTACTATCTCACGCTGAAGAATCGAATCTATCAAGCTTGCAACCCAGATTTAGTCGCATTCTTTAAAGAGAGAAAGCCAGAAAACTTGGACAAATTAAAAATCTACGCAGAAAACTTTAACAGCGCACATCCATTGACACCCCTTAGCAGAACATTGAAGGAACCATACTACGCTGCCGCTGCTCAGAGTCCAGGTACACCTAAAGTTCAGTACTCAAATAGAACGAGCCGATCAATCACTCGGAACACGCAAGTGAAACAGGATGACCATAGTAACAAACCATGGAACAAACAGTTCAATAGAGACCATAGCCGACCCTATCAAAACAAAACAAGAAATAGCACTGACAATAATACTGAGTATAAGAAAACCAACAAACCTATAATTAAATGTCAATATTGTGGAATGAAAGGCCACACAGCAGACAAATGTTACAAAATCGTGGGATATCCGAAAGAAACTGCAAATGCATCACTCCAAACCAGTGTAAATAATCAGACACGAGTAATGTCAGGAGAAAATATAAATGTGTATTGCGTGAAAGGTATGTCACTTTTAACACAAACTCACAAATCAGGATCGCTATTTTTTTGTGAAGGCAAAGCTAATGGAACTGATTGCAAAATATTGAGAGACACAGGATGCAGTACAGTAGGAATAAAAGCATCTTTGATCAATGACGAAGACAAAACTGGAAAAAGGGTACAATGCATCACATTCAGTGGCACAGTCGAAACCTTTGAAACAGCTAACGTGTACATAGAAACCCCATACTATACAGGAATAGTGGAATGCTGTATACTTCCCAACCCCGTCGCTGATGTTATTGTTGGCAATATAAAAGGTCTTAAAGACAACCCAACAGATGTAAAAGAATGGTCATTAACCCAAGAAACAGCTTGTCTAGCAGAAACAAGAAAGATGACTAAGACAACAGAGAAACCAATGACTATTTCTCTTGAACCACAACAATTTGACAGGAACACGTTCATCGAAGAACAGAAAAAGGACCCGACTTTAACTTCATATTTCAATATCGCAAACAAAGGGACGAAATCAAAAGTTGAATACATCATTGAAAAAGATATTCTGTTCAGGTTACATAGGAAAAGAAACAAAATAGCTAAACAACTGGTCACGCCGAGTATTTACAGAAACAAAATCCTTGGAATAGCGCACGATTCAATAACTTCTGGACATCTTGGGAGCTCTTCCACATTGAAGAGAATATCCGAGAATTTCACATGGCCTGGAATTACTAAAGACGTCCGAGAATATGTGAAATCGTGTGACACATGCCAAAGAAGAGTCGCAAAAGGCAGAATACCGAGATTGCCATTAGAGACAACCCCAGTTATTGAAAAAGTTTTTCAAAAAGTTGCAATCGACATTATAGGCCCTTTAACAAAATCAGATAGAAACCATACACACATACTAACACTAGTCGATTACGCAACCAGGTGGCCAGAAGCGATAGCATTGAAATCAACTACATCGGATCACATAGCTGAAGCATTGATGACAATTTTTACTAGAATAGGCATACCAAATGAGATACTGTCGGACAATGGACCCCAATTTACATCACATATGATGCATGAAACCATGAAACTCATGGGAATCCAACACTCATTCACAACCCCCTACCACCCCCAAGCAAATGGTCTTTGTGAAAGATTTAATGGCACTCTAAAGAATATGTTAAGAAAAGTGTCAGCAGAAAAACCAGATGATTGGGACAGATACTTACCAGCAATCCTATTTGCATATAGAGAAATACCCCAAGAATCTACAGGCTACTCCCCATTTGAGTTGATGTATGGACGATCACCTCGCGGCCCGATCAATATAGTAGCCGACATTTGTAAAGGGAATGAGGAGGACAATAACGAAATTATGTTTGCTTACGAATATGTAAGAAACCTGAAAGACAGAATAGAGGACACTTGTAAGCTAGCACAGGAATCCGTCACTAAAAAAAGCAGAGAAATACAAGGAATACTCCGATAGAAAAAGCAAGTCAAGAAAATTTGAGATTGGTGACAAAGTACTAATACTCTTACCCGATGACTCGAGTAAACTTTTAGCTACATGGAAAGGACCACTCAAAATAACAGCAGTAAAATCTAATGTTAATTACGAGATTCAAATTAACAACACAACAAAGACATTCCATGCAAACATGCTAAAAAAGTATTTTGATAGAGACACAGTGTCGCAACCTATGTTTACTAATATCGAAGCTTCAAATGCAGGATCAATCATACCGTTGGTCATGGGACACAGACACCCGAGACAGAAAAACAAACAAAAATCGCACAATTGCAACCACCTAAGACAAAAAAAGAAGTACGCAAAGTACTTGGGCTCCTAAATTTTTACAGGAAATACATTTACAACTTCGCGCACATCGCGACACCGCTAACAAATCTGACAAAGAATGGGTCACCGAACAAAATTGTTTGGACAGAAGCGTGTCAGAATAGCTTTAACCAATTAAAGGCATTACTCTGTTCAGAACCAATTCTTAAATTACCCGACATATCAAAAGAATTTGTTGTAAGAACTGACGCGTCTGATAAGGGCATCGCAGGTGTACTATTACAGGAACATGAGGGAACTCTAATGCCTTGCTTATATGCAAGCAGAAAATTATTGGACAGAGAATCACGATACTCTGTAATAGAGCGTGAAGGACTGGCCATCGTCTTTGCTTTAAAGACATTCAGCAGATATCTACTGCTAAAAGAGTTTGTGGTCGAAACGGACCATAAACCACTCACGTACATAAGAAATAACAAAATGAATAATAGTAGAGTACTAAGGTGGAGTCTATTTTTGCAAAATTACACTTTCAGTATCTCTCACATACCAGGATGTGAAAATATTCACGCCGACCTACTTTCTCGATTAGTATAAACACGTGAGAAGGGTATAACTTAACCTCCCATGCATACTGTTAGTTACCTCGCAAACTATGCCAAATCAGAACGCACAATTTCGATAATTTTATTTGTAAACATGATGACCCAACTTAATGTAACATTGAGTATTGTTTGGATATATATACCATACCCATTCATGATTTGGGAAATCTTCTCTTTATCTATCATTGTTATGAATTTTCACTCATTTATGATTAATAATTGAAATGTCAATATTTCATTTACATTTTCATTCATTTCATTTAGTAAATTACCTTCATATCATCGACTTAAATCATGCTTCATTGCCATCACTATTGTTTATCACAATGATTTGTAATCACATTGCCATCATGTTGTTCATCACAATGATTTGTAATCACAATCTTTCATTGTTATTGTCACCCATTCATATACCTACGTTAATATAAACATTTCCATGTCTAGTTAATAAATAATTTAATTGTAGCACAAATCATAACAATGGATTAATGCTAGAGTATCATGATAGTAAATTTACTTCCGTTTGTAAAATCTATCTTTCCCATAATGGTTAAAGAGTATATTTTAAACGTGGGTGGGGGGTGTCACAGTAAAGATTGTTCACAATTATCTTATTAAATTTTATTTTATTAAGAACTGAATTCATCTCACTCCAGTTATATTTCGGTAGGCTTAGATAAACTTTACCTTCTAATATTAGATCGTCTTTCCTTTTATAGCCTTCCCTCGAATTAATTTCTGATTAGTGAATACTTTTCGTTCTACATTCTGTCACGTAGCCACTTATTATAAAAGCTGATAGGTCTAACATTCGACACTCACTTTCTCTCCACAATCTATGCCGGACGGCCAGTCGCTCTATTCCTATATATATACTGGAAGATTTTTATCTTTTGGGACTTTGTAGATATTATATCTACACCATTAAGACGCCGGAGCTTTTAACTTTGATTGTATAATCTTCAAGGATCAAACCCAAGCCCGCTGTCAAAGGACTACACAATAACTTCTTACCAATTGCCTGGAAGTGGAATTTTACGAGTCCAATCCTGTTATCAGAGGAATAGATCATCCAAGCCCATCAACTGCCTGGAAACGTAAACTTATGAACCTGACATATTATCATAAGTTACGTAAAATATTCATATCTCTATTTGTAACTGCCACGATCACTGTTTATCTCTTTTAATTAAATTTCATCATTATTTTTATTTCATTGTAAACAAATCGTTAATTGTTTTTCATTTATAGTAACTAGTAAATTCTGGGGCCTCATTCTACATATATCTTTATGCATAGTCGAGTAGCTCTTTACTCACTTGAGACCATGACAGTTACTACGCTTATAATTTTGTTTCAGAAAAATGTAATAAATACACATGGGGTAAAAGTAACCCGGCTAAACTACGGATATAGTCGGTGTTAGGGTTGAGTGAGTT
>NC_088362.1:61802003-61879503 GCF_034508935.2 Berghia stephanieae
AGAGAGAAAGAGCGAGAGAGAAAGAGAGAGAAAGAGAGAGAGAGTGACAAAGATAGATGGATAGATGGATAGAGAGAGATATAGATAGAGAGTAATAAAGAGAGATAGAGAGACATAGAGAGAATGTGAGTAAAGAGCCTTCTCCAAGGACCCAACTATACACCGAGCGAGGCTTGAACCCAGTACCTTCCAATCAGAAAGTGTACCATACCACAAGACCACATTATAGCCTCATGTAAATAGAGTATGAAAGGAATGTTAATCTCACTAGACAAAGCACACACATAAATACAAATTATCTAAGTATTGTGTGCCTTATCAAGTTTCGATAAATAATATTATAGATAGAGCCCTAATCTATGCAAAATGTAGACGGGTAATTAACATTTTCAAGGTATAATTAAAATGCATGGAAGCACTTCCACAAATTTTAATATTTGATTGTCTTTTTTTTTTTGGCCGAAGAGTTCGGTACAAACACTAGGGGAGATAAATTTAAGATATTTGTTTCACGATGTAATTTGTCTATAAGGAAAAAATAACCTAATTTAAAGAACTGTGAAGATTTGGAATAATTTAAAGTCTGAGACAAAAAATTCTAATTCAATTAATATTTTTAAGGAATGCCATTGATAAAGAACTTACAAACATAACATTTGATTTTGACAGATAATGTAACATGGTATTGGATATTATTGTATTTTGTATCTCAATTATTTGAAACTCACGAATGTACATAGTTGGACATGCCAAATTAATGTAAATAGAGATAATTATACTATGAATATTGAATATGACACTTATTTATGCATTAGATATTTAATACTCAATATTATCAATTGGATTCAATAGTCTGATGTCACGTCACCCAGCAACGGCGAGCAGCGTGGTTCTAAACCATATGTCATGTGATCAGAATATATAAAAGTCAAAACATGATCATATTTATAATGTTTTTCTCCTCTGGATACACGTTTATGCTCGTCGGAGAAATATTTCGTAAGGGGTTCCGCCATTGTTCCGATAGTTTAGAGCCAGTTACTAAGTTACCATGCGCCATTACGAGGGAAGTGACGTCACGACTGTTGAAGCCACATTGAATGCTGTTTATATAATTGATAAATTGTATATATGCATGAAAGTAATACAGAACATTTAAAGGTTTTTCGAGCCTAACATCTCTTTAACGATACGATACGATACGCACGATTTAGAGCAATATTCACTTAACGTGCTCAAAGTGTTTTTAACAATGAGAACTAATCAGAAAACTGGTTGGGTAGTAGATGATAATGGGTAAAACCAATATCAAAGAGCTGAGTGACGTCAATTTCATTCCTTCTATAGAAAAAGGCCAAATTTGGAAACTAAATATGAGTATCCAAATATCTAACTATCAAATAATTATTCAGCTTGAAATGCCAATGTTGGTGTAGAGAAAAGTTACAGGGAGTCAGATATAGAGAATACCGTGGGTGCTCTATCTCGTCCCTAATCTGATGTCACGTCGCCCAGCAAACACCAGCTTGTATCTAAACAAAGGAAATCTGTACTCTTTATTCTTCATGCTGGCTACAACTTTTTCACATGTCATGTGATCGGAATGTATAAAAGTCAAAACATGATCATATTTATAATGTTTTTCTCCTCTGGATACACTTTTATGCTCGTCGGAGAAGTATTTCATAAGGGCGTCCTCCATCGTTCCGATAGTTTAGAACCAGTTACTAATTTACTATGAGTCATTACGAGGGAAGTGACGTCACGACTGTTGAACCGTTTTGCCCAACAGCTCATTTTCACCAAATAATTTGCTGTATGCACTGGTGCATTGTCGTGTGTAAAGGAAGATCGACACATTTTCCAAGTGATCTGTGGCCGTTTCTTTCTGATATAATCTGGTCTCAACTTTTCTTTACTCGAGCTTCTCTGCCATGTATGTTCTGCTTACCAATTGGAAACTATCAAACTGCTGCTGTGCCATGCGCGCGCCCTGCTTCCCAAATAAATGAAATATGTTACAGTGAATAATCAATCGGATGGTAAAAAGGTTTGAACTGAGATATTGCCAAGTTTAGTTAGAAGGTCAATTTTTATCCAAAACAAGTTCTTGTCATAAATGATTAAATCAACCCTTTTTATACATCTTCCGGAAGTATCAAAGCTTAATTTCACCTCTAAATGTCTTTTTTACAGCCAGTCAAGTTGAAAAAGTATGAAATTTGAGAAAAGCTGCTGGATACCTTTCCCATACATTTGACCATAACGTTCATGAAAAATCACCCGATTTATTTAAAATAAAGATTAAAAATGCTCTGGTGAGCATATTCTTTCAGAAAATGAAAAAAAAAAAAAAAAAAAAAAAAAAAATACAAATCCAAAATTTTCATTTTCGACTGATTATGTCATGCATGACACATAATACAGGAAATGCTTTGCCATGACAGTGTAAATCTATGCTAATGCCTAACACCTTCCACATCTAATATCGGGTGGTTTGAAGGTGTTTACGATTAAAGTCCGGATTGAATAACTATAACCAAAGTAGTAGCAGTGGTGGAGCATTCCAAACATTTTTTACTAGTAGTGTGTATCTAAAAAATTGAGCTTTAAATTTGAGCTTTTATATATATAGCGCAATTTCCACTAAATGTTCTCAAGGCGCCTTACAAGAGATCCCTGGCCAACAGCAACCATTTAGCATGTAGGACGGGACATGACGCCTTCTATATCTAGAGTGAGGAGGATCCTTATAGCTCAGTTGGTACAGCACACGCTTCACACGCAAAGGGACCAAGATCAATCAAGGGTGCAGTCGAGATCCCCCCCCCCCCCCTCCCCGGCCTACCCCCTGTCCATCCAGAAGTAAATAGGTAGCTGGGTCGGTTAGATCTGTCTGAAAGTATACTACGATAGACAAGCGTCCTATCTAAAGGGTAGTAGGCAATTGCTATTGTCCGTTTTACGATATAGACACCGGGATAATCTCCTGCTTTAAGAGCTTATGGTTCTGAAGGACTACTTTATATTGTAGGATATGAGAATGTTACAATGTTACTTAGTTAAAAAGAAAGGAATGCCAACGACAAGTGAAAGATAAGATTAGAAGTTTGATAATAAAAAAAAAATGAAGTGACTGTTACTCCAATCGGAAGTAGGAAAACCGGAAATTAAACAATATAAGAAGTGGCCAGATTATTTAGGGGGAAATCAACTAAACACTGTGGGACGCCACAATATGTAGATTCATGTCTCCCTAAATCTTACATACTCTAAGAACTTTCCTGGTAAAATCGTTCTGTCTGGTGTAGAGTGTCTTTTACTTGGAGGCGGCAATTATTGGACCATACGGTTACCCGGTTAACTCACTCAAACTTAGAGATTTTTGGCTACTTTTCAAAATTGGAAAAAAATGTATTAAAAATGGGCATGTGCATAGATAGTTTCATTCAACTACCATTAACATGTAAAAATGGAAAACACTAGCTTTGATACTACGCCTATAATTTAATTTGTCTCAGAAAGCACGGGGTAAAAGTAACCCAGGTAAACTACGGATATAGTTGGTGTTAGGATTGAGTCAGTTAACTGTCGTTCTCTCAAACAATACGTATTTTAAACATTTGGCCAGAAAACTAATTGTCCTTCAAATTCCATGGATGATTTAAATGACCCTCTCAAACCTGCGACTTCGCGCGGATCTCTCTCGCCTATCAAGGTTTTTATGTAATGTATTGATGTTTTCATTGTTTTTTGTTGTTGACTGAAGAAGGATATTGAGCCCAAAACGTTCCTTGTTTGGTATTTTGTTCTTTTTTTTCTTTTTTCTTTTTGAAGTTGTTGTATTTATTTTTGTTTATTACTTTAAACTATTAAGGAAGACGAAGATCTAGTACCGTTTTTAGGCGGTGGGTGACATATTAAATTACTTTAAACTATCAAGGATGACGAAGATCTAGTACCGTTATTAGGCAGTGGGTGACATATTAAATTATTTTAAACTATCAAGGAAGACGAAGATCTTGTACCATTATTAGGCAGTGGGTGACATATTAAATTATTTTAAACTATTAAGGAAGACGAAGATCTAGTACCGTTTTTAGGCGGTGGGTGACATATTAAATTATTTTAAACTATTAAGGAAGACGAAGATCTAGTACCGTTTTTAGGCGGTGGGTGACATATTAAATTACTTTAAACTATTAAGGAAGACGAAGATCTAGTACCGTTATTAGGCGGTGGGTGACATATTAAAGTGTTTACTTAAAAGAATCCGAGGAATTTAAATATCCTAGCTATCTTCACGCTTAACCAGTCAACTATCGTAGTCTGGAAAAACTCGTATTTAAAGAGTTTGGTCAGAAATCTCGTACTTCAAATATCGATCGATTTAAATGACTTTCATCTTGGCAAAAACTCTCAAATCTGGGACTTTGCGACATCTTTAACGAAGTCCCAGGTTTGCGAGATTTTGCCAAGATGAGGGTCATTTAAATCGATCGATATTTGAAGGAAGAGTTTTCTGGCCAAATTTTTGAATACGAGTTTTTTTTTACAGAATATGGCAGTTCAGTTAAATGGTTTATGATTGTCATTAGGTGCATCTTTTACTTATTATTTTTTCAAATTCAGAATTCGATACGCATCACTGATTCTTAATAGAATATTTGTGATAAACAAGTGAATGAATGAATGAATGAATGAATGAATGAATGAAAAACCTTATGGATTTGTAAGAAGAAAAATATGATAATAATGTGTAGCCAGTCGTATCCGTGACTTAGTGATTTCAATGCTCTACATTGAATGTTAAAATGAATGAATGAACTTATTGATGCTATACGTTTATCTAAAATACTCACAATATCCTCCGGCCGGATATAAAACCAACACACCAACACAATAAACTATGTGTAACCATTAACATTTATAGATAGTATGCGCTTGGCTAACAAACTCACAACATTGCCATCCGGAAGTATGACGGACCAACACACAAAACTATGTGTAACCTTGAACGTTTATATTCTGGATAAAACAGTTTAGTGAAAATTACTCATAAACGTGGATGGCAAAAAGCAATAACAAAGACCTGAGTGACGTCAACTTCATACTATCTATAGTCTGATTGATATGGCTAAAAACAATAACAGGTACAACGTTTCAAAGTTTATTCAATCTTAGGCTTTCGCCAATAAATCAACAATATGATGACACATATACATGAAAGTGGGGAAAAAATGGTAAATGGAACCAAAAAATAAACTGATACAACACACAAAAATACAACAATCGTAATACCATCAATACGTACAATAGTAATATAATAGTAATAATAATAATAATAATAATAATAATAATAATAATAATAATAATAATAATAATAATAATAATAATAATAATAATAATAATAATAATAATAATAATAATAAGAAGAAGAAGAAGAAGAAGAAGAAGAATAACAATAATAATAACAATAACAATAATAATATTACCATCATCAATACACCCCAATCATCACCGATACCACCACCACCATTACCATTATCACTACCACTATCACCATCACTTTTACATTTCCAGTCACTTTTTCTCATTAAAAAAAACAACAAAATATTGATATCACAGCACACCTCCTTACTACTACTAAAATTCTCGTAGAGCTACGGCTAAATCCCGAGCTGGATATAATAAAGGTTTTTAATTAAATGCCATTTCTTGAAAACGAAGTTCTGGTGCCAGAGCTATCACATAGAGTTAAACATATTTTCCCCCACACATTATAAGGACAAACTGGTGGTTTTTAAGGGTAGTTAGAATGTAGGCCTACGATGTTATTTACCCTGAAAACTACTTATTAATAACCAGGACCTGAGTGGCGCCAATTTTGTTCCTTCTTTTGATAGAACGTAATAAGAGTCAATAGTCTGATGTCACGTCCGCCCAGCAACCAGCAGCTTGGTCCTATCAAATAAAATTGGTACTTTTTATTCTTCATGCTGGCTTGAACTTTTTCACATGTCATGTGATCAGAATGTATAAAAGTCAAAACATGATCAGATTTATAATGTTTTTCTCCTCTGGATACACTTTTATGTTCGTCGGAGAAGTATTTCATCAGGGCTTCCGCCATTGTTCCGATAGTTTAGAACCAGTTACTTAGATACTATGCGTCATTACGAGGGATGTGGCGTTACGACTCTCTTTATTGTTTTCAGTCAGCCATGTTTATGAGTAGTTCTCACTAAAGAATAACGCCTCTCTCGTTCTCTCTCTCCCTCTCTCTGTCTCTATGTTCCCATCTCTGTCTGTCTGTCTGTCTGTCTGTCTGTTTGTTTGTCTGCCTCTCTCTCTCTCTATCTATCTCTCTCTTTCTCTCTATCTATTTATCTATCTATCTATCTATCTATCTATCTATCTATCTATCTATCTATCTATCTATCTATCTATCTATCTATCTATATCTCTCTCTTTCTCTCAATCTATCTCTTTGTCCCCCTCTCTGTCTGTCTGTCTCTGTCTGTCGGCCTGTCTCTCTCTCTCTCTCTCTATATATATATTCACTAAATGTGTAACTGTACTGGTTAATTTTAAAATCGATTTAAAGGATCATAGCCACCTTTCATATTACAATTTTCATTCGGATCTTTACAAACAACCAAAAAGATAAGGAAAAAAAAAGATGAAAAAATGGATTTCGAAGGACAGAATAATCTTAGAATCTGTGAATGAAGGAATGAATGAAAAAACAAGACAACATAAAATAATACCAAATAGGCCTTAATTTATTTATATCATATAATGTGTGCATGCATGGGTGATTTAACGAGTTAGCTAATGAATGAATGCATGAATGAATGGATAGATGAATGAACGAGTTAATGAATGAATGGATAGATGAATAAATGAATGAATAGATGATTAAATCATTAAATAAATCAATGGATTAATAAATAAATAAATGATGGTTTATGTAATTAAACGAATGGATAGACGCATGGATAAACGAATGAATAAATGAATTAAAAAAAAAAAAAAAAACTTGACCATTTATATAGTGCACTCTGCACTAAACGTTCTCAAAGCGCTTTACAAAGGGTCCCAGGCCGAAGAGCAACACAAGACGTGACGACTGCTAGGCGTTATTCCATTTTTTGTTTCGACAGGGACTACGCTGTTGACGGGCAGATACTCATTGTACACCAGGTACGATGAGAGGATGTGATTAAAGAGCCTTTTCCAAGGACTCAACTATGCGCCGAGAGAGGCTTGAACCCAGGACCATCCGATCCGAAGGCTAGTGTCATACCGCAAGACCACATAGCCGCACATCTATAATAAATAAATGAAGGGATGAATGATTGAATAAATAAATAAAATATTGAATATAAAAGACACAAAGATAGAATTAGAGGATGTTTGAAGCGCAAAATCCACTGAACGTGCTCAAATCGCTTAATAAGGGATTCCAAGCCTGCAGCATGGTGCCTGTTAGGCGATATTATATTTGAAATAAATGAATGAATAAATTTATAATTGAAAGAATAAATGAATGAATGAATGAATGAATGACTGAGTGAAAGAATTAATGGATGGATGAATGAATGAATGAATGAATGAATGAATGAATGAATATATAAGTGAATTTATCAATGAATGACTGAATGTATTAATGAATGAATGAATAAATGAATGAATGAATGAATGAATGAATGAGTATATAAATGAAAGAATGAATTGATGAATGAATTATTGAATGGAAGAATAAATAAATGAACGAATGAATGAATGAATGGAATGGAATGAATGACTGAATGAATGAATATATAAATGAAAGAATGAATGGATGAATAAATGAATGAATGAATGAATGAATGAATGAATGAATGAATGAGTGGAAGGATGAATGAATGAATGAATATATAAATGAAAGAATGAACTGATGAATGAATTATTGAATAAAAAAATAAATAAATGAATGAATGAATGAATGGAATGGAATGGAATGAATGAATGAATGAATATATAAATGAAAGAATGAATGGATGAATAAATAAATGAATGAATGAATATATAAATGAAAGAATGAATGGATGAATGAAAGAATGAATGGATGAATTAATGAATGAATGAATGAACAACAGAACTAATGCGTTGTTTTCTTGCTTACATTCTTTCCACCACACCTGAAACATTTTAAATTTCAAGAGAATACCGAGGCCTCATAAATATATGATAATATCGAGAGAGAATAATGAGATATTCAGATAGATTGTGACAAGTGAAACATGCGCCAGGAATGTGGACTCGACATGGCTACAACTCTGACTATTCATTCTACTGTACACCGAATAAAGACGTAATTTAAAATTTGGTCAGAAAAATCGTACTCAAATAAATATCGATCGATTGAAATTTAAAATGACTCTCTCATGATACAAAATTATCAAACCTGTGACTTCATAAAAGACCTAAGTATTAATTAAATCAAACATTATTCATTTCAATGGCGGGCTTTCTGGCCGAAATTTTACATACAATGTTTTGTTTTTGTTCAGAGTCCGGCAGTCACAACTATTAAGCTCTTTGAGCTTGTTGAGATAGGGGGTAAGGCGCTATATACAAACCATATATTATTATTATTATTATTATTATTATTATTATTATTATTATTATTATTATTATTATTGTTATTATTATTATTATCATCATTATCATTATTATTATTATTATTATTATTATTATTATTATTATTATTATTATATTATTCTTATTCTTATTCTTATTCTTATTCTTATTCTTATTCTTATTCTTATTCTTATTCTTCTTCTTCTTCTTCTTCTTCTTCTTCTTCTTCTTCTTCTTCTTCTTCTTCTTCTTCTTCTTCTTCTTCTTCTTCTTATTATTATTATTATTATTATTATTATTACTATTATTATTATTATTATTATTATTATTATTATTATTATTATTATTATTATTATCATTATTATTATTATTATTATTATTATTATTATTATTACTATTATTATTATCATTATTATTATTATTATTATTATTATTATTATTATTATTATTATTATTATTATTATTATTACTACTACTACTACTACTATTATTATTATTACTATCATCGTCATCATCATCATCATCATCATCATCATCATCATCATCATCATCATCATCATCATCATCATCATCATTTTCATTACAATATAAACTACTTCATTTTCATATGGCACAATTAATGCATTAAAACCTCTTTATCTTCTTGTCGGTTTTTTTTTCTATTCTTTCTTTCTCTTCTCCTAGTTCTCACCTCCTTCACTAACACAACCCTGTAGGTATCCAATTAGAACAGACACGAAAACATACATACCTAAAAATTAGCTCCCCCTAAAATTAAAGAGTCGGTCAGACTGCCCTAAATGCCCTAGAATGCCCTACGTGCCCTAAAAGCAATTGCTTGCTCCGTCGTACGTAATCAAGGTTGATAAAGTGGATGCCAAGCTGTTGACCCTTGACCTATGAATAAAATTAGCAGTCTGACCGATGACCTTTTGTAATGTACACATTTTTGTGGTCAATCTTGTCTAGGTATAAACTTGAATGGGAATTACGAAGCTACCCACCAATATCGACGTGAACATATATGCAGGTCTGACATTCGGACACAATTAAGGGCCTAGTTTAAGGTTGTTGTAGCGGACTATAATATTTCACGTCACTTTTTGGGGATTCCCATTACAACAATGAATGAGCCCATAAGGAATTGGGGTATCAGACCTTTAGATAAGAGCACGTCGACCTATATAGTATGTGAAAATATATCTTGTCTTCTTGCTATTGTATAGGTGTTATTGATGCTACTCCTTTAGTTTATAAAAAAACCCCAACAAAACCTCACATCTGCTAGCAGGATATAACGTACCAACACACAAATCTATGTGTAACCGTAAACGGTTATAGTCTGATTAACTCACTCAACCCTAACATCGACTATATCCGTAGTTTACCCGGGTTACTTTTACCCCATACCCATTTATTACATTTTTCTGAGACAAATTATAGGCGTATTATCAAAGCTAATGTTTTTAGTTTTTACATGTTAATGATAGTTGAATAAAACGATCTGTGCACATAGTAATTTTAAATATTTTTTTCCAATTTTGAAAAGTAGCAAAAATCTTTAGGATTGAGTGAGTTAATACAATTTAGTGACAACAACTCATAAACATGGCTGGTTAAAAAGCAATAAGAAAGAGCTGAGTGACGTCAATTTAGTTCCTTCTATATGTCGGTGAGGCTATGTCGTCTTGTGGTATGACACTTGCTTTCGGATCGGAAGGTACAGGGATCGAGCCTTGTCTTGTCTCTGTCCGAAAATTTGTAATATCGCCTAACAGGCCTCATGTCCCGGTCAGTCCTACATGCTACGTGTTGCTGTTGGCTAGGGTCCCCTCATCAAAAATGTAAGTAAACCTGATCGTCCAGCGAACTGAGTTTTGTCTTTTAACCAGTTAACTGTTGTACTCTGGAAAAACTCGAATTAAAAAATTTGGCCAGAAAACTCGACTTTCAAATATTGATCGATTTAAATAGCCCTCATCTTGACAAAAACTGTCAAACCTGGGACTTCAAATTTATAAATACGAGTTTTTTTTTTCCAGAGGGGGAGTCCCCATAGCTGAGTTGGTAGAGCACTCGCTTCACAATCAAAGGGACCGAGATCAGATCCATCCCAGGTACAGTCGAGCATTTTTTTCTGACCCCCTATCTACCCAGCAGTGATTGGGTGGGTAGTTGGGATAAACTAGCCTCCTATTCAAGGGGTAGCAAGCAATTGCTATTATCCGTTTCACGCTAAACGAAGTGGAATAAACTCCTGCTCCATGGGCCCAAATTTCTCTTGAAAGTAGGTACGTCAGTTTGCTGGTCAAACTTCGAACGAGATAAATTTCCTGATTCGTAATATTTGGACGTAAAGATTTATTCTCTTCATCCGGTTAAATCCGACATGTGTGGCACAGTAATAGAGCATTCATCACAAACGCAAAGGAACCCGGATCGATCCTGGGTGAAGCCGATATTTTTGTTCTATACTTAGACACAGCGAAACAAATAATCAAAACAAATAAGAGAGAAGAATGGATGAACAGTTGGACAATGAACACCACAGGTAGACGTATGTTTTCCCATATGACCACTCCTGTAAAGACTGATTGACTAAATAAGCTCAGAAGACACCAGCAAAGCATCATCTTTCAACTAAGAACACAACACATATCGCTCAACAGCCATTTAAGCAAAATTACAAAAGACACATCCCCTTCCTGCCCCCTATGCCAACACCCCAATAAAACAGTAACACACTACTTGCTTGAATGTCAACCTGAAGACCTGAGATCCACATTCCTTCCACCAAATCCAAGCATCAGCAACACACTTTATGGTCACCTGGAACAACTACAAAAGAAGTCTAACTTCTACGTCATGGCACAAGACCGAAGGGCGAGAGCTCAGGTCTGGTCGCTGGTTCGGATAAGTAAGTTCTGACCACTCTGTCCATCCAGCCTGCAGTGATTGATTGGGTTTTTGGGGCTCCGTTCGATCTGTCGGAAAGTATTTTACGATAGGCTAGATTAGTAAGTAATTTATAGTCTCCATTTAACACAATAAAAACTGGATTAAGTCCGGAATCAAAGGTCTAAATTGTCATGTACATAAATGCAAGTCTGACATCCGAACCCACGTAAGGGCCTAGTTTAACGTTGTTTTAATGGACAATATTTTGCGTCATTTTTTTTTTGGGGGGGGGGGGGGAAGGGAGATTTTTCATTACAATAATGAGCCCATAAGGAATTGAGTTCTCAGACCTGCAAATAAGTGCACGTCAGCCTAAATGCTCTGAATGACTACATCATTTTTTTATCCGACATAATACCAGATTGTAAGTGTCAGTCACAATTTAAAAATTCATTTAGACCAGAGAACTTTTACTTCAAAATTCGATCAGCTAAATGACTTCAACTAGCGTGCTCATATTTACAGGTCTGGTGGTGACTCAGATTGTTATGGGCCCAATGTTGTAATGAAAATACAATTCTCAAACCAACGCAAATTAATTATTTTCCATTACCTCACCTTAACGGAGTTCCTTCTCATAGAGGTTGGACGACATGGACTTCGAACTCTAACTCGCGCCATCTCTAAGCAGTCCTTGCTTCAACAGCCGTGACGTCACTTCCCTCGTAATGACGCATGGTAACTTAATAAATGTCTCTAAACTATCGGAACAATGGCGGACGCCCTTATGAAATATTTCTCCGACGAGCATGAAAGCGTATCCAGAGGAAAAAAAACCCATTATAAATCTGATCATGTTTTGACTTTTACACATTCTGATCAAATAACATGTGAAAAAGTTCTAGCCAGCATGAAGAATAAAACGTACTGATTTTCTTTGTTTAGAACCAAGCTGCTGGTTGCTGGGCGGACTTGACATCAGATTATTGAATCCAATTTCCATAGCTACGCGATTGCGTTCAGTTGTCAGACCTGCAAATATGTCAAGGTCGCCCTCAAAATTTCTAAAAAAAAAAGCGAACTGTGTTAGGGAAAGTTTCATTGTTGTTTCGGTTTAAGAAAAAAAAAAAAATAATTTTTTTTTTTTTGGGGGGGGGGGGGGGGGGGGGGGGGGGGGGGAGGGAGGAGGGGAAGGTGTTATTTGTTGTTGTTGCTTTCGTGTTTGTGTGTGTGTGTGTGTGTGTGTGTGTGTGTTCGTGTGTTTATCTTTTCAATTTTCAGTGAGAAGATGGCTTTGCAAATATTTTAAGTAGCAAAACACATCACGTCTTCTTTGTTTACACAGTGTTTTGAGAATATCTCTCTTCCTGCTTGTGTGGCATAAAAATGTCAACATTTTTTGTTTTGCTGGTATTTTCACAATTCTATAAATAGAATGCTCACCTTCCTATTTGTAGTTCTTTATTTTTCAAGTAAGACATGAGATCAATAGGGTTCAACAGTCGTGAGGTCACTTTTCTCGTAATGGCGCATAGTAACTGGTTCTAAACTATCGGAAAAATGGTGGACGCCATTATCTCCATCACCGCCCTTATGAAATACTTCTTCTACAAGCATAAAGGTGTATCCAGAGGAGAAAAACAATATAAATCTGATCATGTCTGGACTTTTATACATTTTGATCACATGACATGTGAAAAAGTTCTAGCCAGAATAAAGATTAAAAAGCACCGATTTTCTTTGTTTAGAATCAAGCTGCTGGTTTGCTGGGCGGACGTGATATCAGACCTTTTGAATCTTATTCCCATCGCATTCCGCGCTACAGAAACGTTTCAAAACGTTACTCACTGTGGGTTGAGCACTGAGGAAGAAGAAGAAGAACGTGAGAAAATGTAAATGAACTTTTCCAAGGAGCAACGAACCCATCCAGAAAGATGGAAAAAATAAAGGAAGGCCAAGGTCAACCTGGAGGAGAGACCTTCTGGTAGATCTGGAGAGCTGCGTTGGCAGGAGATGGACAGACTGGCCAAAAAGGATGGAAACGTTTCATCGGTGGTCCATATCGTAGTCTTCGTTAACTTATAGCCTGACACTGACCACAAAATGACGCCAAAAGACAAGTCTTTGGTCACAACCCCCCCCCCCCCCAAATAAATCGTGAGTTGTATTCAATAATTCAACCAATGGAATCACTTGTTTCCTTGAGCTCTATTAACGACAACTCACTAGGCTCTATACAAATCTAAAAAATAACGTCAAACTAAAAGTCCTAGTGGGTTATAGCGTAGCCATCGTTAAGTTATAGCCTGATACTAACCACAAAATGACGCCAAAAGACAAGTCTTGGGTCACAAAAGAAAACAAATCGTGAGTTGTATTCAATAATTCAACCAATGGAATCATTTGTTTCCTTGAGCTCTATTAATGACAACTCACTAAGCCCTACACAAATCTGACATGTGAGTTTTAAATAACGCAATATCCACTCGAAGTCTCAAAGCGCTTTACAAGGGGTCCCAAACCAACAGCAACGTTTAACATGTAGAACGAGACAACTAACACTTTCCTTCAACCAATTTTCATACATTTCGTATCGATCGTTCTTTCAATTCAATCCTTAATTTATTATTCTTTTCGTTTATTCATTCATTCATAATTTTGATTCTTCGTGCAATGACGAATTCATTCATTCACTCTTTTTTTCGGCGTGCACACAGTAGCAGATCTGAGAACTGAACGTAATTAAGGGCCTGATTTAAAGTTGTTGTAATGGAGAATATGTAATATTTTGAGTTGATTTGTGTGAGCCAACATGTACATATATGCAGGTCTGACATCCGAACCACATATAGGCATAGTTTAACATTGTTGTAATGGACAATATTTTGCGTCATTTTTTTTTTAGATTTCCATTACAACAATGAGCCCATAAGGAATTTGGGTAATCAGACCTGAAAACAAGTGCACGTCGGAATGAGCCCATAAACAAAAATCGGGTTTTCAGACCTGCAAATACGAGTAAGTAAACGATTTTTTTTCTTTCACTCACTCATTCCTACATTCGTTCATTCATACAAATAATATTATATTATAATGTCGCCGCCATTACCATATGACAGGCTAATGATATGTCCATGTGCTTGTTCTGTACTATCAACCACAGTTCTATGGTTACTGACAGGGAGGGCCTGGCAGATAGCGTTGTAGTGGTAGGAGGCCATTCCATGTCATAATATAGGTATGTAGTAAACACATCCAAATAATTCACATTCCTATACTACCGTTCTCTAGAGAAAAAAAAATCCATATTTAAAAATTTGGCCAGAAAACTCGTCCTTCAAATATCGATCGATTTAAATAACTCTCATCTTTGCAAAAACGCTCAAACCCGGAACTTCGCCGAAGTCCCGGGTTTGAGCGTTTTTGCAAAGATGAGAGTTATTTAAATCGATCGATATTTGAAGGACGAGTTTTCTGGCCAAATTTTTAAATATGGATTTTTTTTTCTCCTTACGCCAGAATAGTATCTCTTCTTCAGAGCGTTGAGACAAGTGTTAAAATCACCTTGACGGGGAGCGAGATAACAATCTACAAAATGCCTCTCTTTACGGCTGTCCTACTGTTTTTCACCTTCAAGTGTTTGGCTTGTTCAATTGGGCCAGGTTTGCTTTTGTGTTCTTACGATATAAAGACTAGCTAGATAGAATTTATTTGCGCATCTGTTTTGTCATGGATCAGATAAGAATAAAGACGATTGATTGTGATGTCTCTGTTCAAGTGTAACGTTGTTTTAGTACGTATATCTTTTCTCTCTCTCTCTCTCTCTCTCTCTCTCTCTCTTGACCTTTTTATACAGAGCAATATCCATTAAACGCGCTCAAAGCGCTTTACAAGGGGTCACTGGCCAACAGTAACACTTAGCATGTCGGACGTGATATGACGACTGTTAGGCATTATTACAGTTCTCTCTCTTCCTCGGTCTTTTGCTCTCTCTCTCTCTCTCTCTCTCTCTCTCTCTCTTTCTCTCTCTCTCTATCCCTCTCTCTCACACACACATAAACTCTCTCTCTCTTCTCTCTCTCTCTCTCTCTCTCTCTCTCTCTCTCTCTCTCTCTCTCTCACACACACACACACTGTCTCTTCTCTCTCTCTCTCTCACACACACACTGTCTCTTCTCTCTCTCTCTCTCACACACACACTGTCTCTTCTCTCTCTCTCTCTCACACACACTGTCTCTTCTCTCTCTCTCTCTCTCTCTCTTCTCTCTCTCTCTCTCTCTCTCTCTTTCTTTTTTCTATCTATCTTTCTATATATCTATCAATCCATCCATCTATCTATCTATCTATCTATCTATCTTTCTATCTATTTATCTATCTATCTATCCATCATCTATCTATCTATCTTATATATCTATCTATCTATCTATCTATCTATCTATCTATCTATCTATCTATCTATCTATCTATCCTTCTATCTATCCATCCATCGTCTATCTATCTATCTATCTATCTATCTACCTATCCATCTATCTATCTATCTATCTATCTATCTATCTATCTATCTATCTATCTATCTATCTATCTATCTATCTATCTATCTATCTATCTATCTATCTATCTATCGATCTATTTATCTATCTATCTTTACCAATTTTAGAACATTTCGATTATAGTCCAGTTTAGACTCAAACCAAAACTGTATCCCTACTATAAATAGATATTATTCAAACGACTGGTTATTCTCACTCAGAATTTGTCACCATACCAACATCAGTGCAACGTGGCTCAGCGGTACGGTCTTTGCGTCACATCCGGAAGGTACCGAGTTCGATCTCCCGCCGATGCGCTGTGTGGCATTGAGCAAGTCATCACGCCCTAGCTCAATTTACGCTCTGCACTGCGGCTTACGCCTGGGTTATTCCAGTTTTCCCGTTGAATTGACCCAAGAGACAAATTTCCCCTATGGGATGAATAAAGGGAATTTTATTTATTTTGTTTATTTTATTTCATTTTTAAAAATTTGTTTGTTTTCGACAGCCTTGGCTGAAATAAAAATGTGTTTACATTTCACACACAAGGGAAATGAATGGAAGGGGTGGGTGAGGTTGGTGGGGAGGTGTTGTTACGAAGCACAGGGACCGCCTCGGATCCCATTAAAAGCTAATGAGGTGTAGAATGAAGAATGCCACGAGCGACAACGGGACGAGAAGCCTTTTAGAAATTGGAGATAAATAAAAAAATATTTAAATATTTTAATATTCATGATTTTCCTTTTGTTTGTTTTTTTTTTTTTTTTCATTTTGCATTCGGGTAGGTATTCTTCTTCTCTTTCGTCGTTTTAATCATCATCATTACATCATCATCATCATCATCATCATCATCATCATCATCATCATCATCAGCATCATCATCATCATCATCAGCATCATCTTTATAATCATTATCCTCTTCTTCTTCATCATCATCATTTTTTTATTATAGGCTTGCGTTCAAAAAAGAAAATCATAGTTTATTATATTTTTTGCTCTCGGTTATTTGGTCAAGTGATATTAACATGATAATTGCCTTCGGATCGGAAGGTCCTGGGTCAAGGTCTCACTCGGCGCATAGTCGCGTCCTTGTAAAGGCTCTCTACTCACATTCTATCACCGTACTCAGGTGAAATATGAGTATCTACATGACTTTAACAGCGTTTTCTCTGTCGGAAAAAAATTATAATATCGCCTAACAGGCTTCATGTCTCGTTCTACATCTTACGTGTTGCAGTTGGTCAGTGACCCTTTGTAAAGCGCCTTGAGCACTTGTAGTGTATATTTATTGCGCTATATAAAAACTCAAGCTCGAGTTTTCGTGAACCATAAATACGACTGGGGGTAAAGCGAACAGATGTCGTAATAATAAGCATAACAACAGATGAATCGAAATGACATAAAAGAGGAAAATATCTACAGAAAAGCAGATAAATCAAGGGAGACTATTAGACAGGATGTCAGGGGCAAACGGTGTGGGTGAGGAGTTTATAGGTGGGGGGGGGGGGGGGGGGGGGGGGTGACATCAAATGACTGGACACTATAGATAGAGATAAGATAATATAGTAACAAGTAATACAGACCTGCCCTTTGCTACGAGAAAATCGGAATAAAAAGTGAATGAACTAGACTTTTTGAAGAATTTACTGCAGAACTCGATTTAAAATTAAAATAAATTTAAAATAAAAGTATAAAACTTTTTAAAAATATCAATCAAACAAAAAAAACTAAAATACAAAAACCCCCCACCCCCCCCCCCCCCCTAAAAAAACAAAAAAAAAAAACAAAAAAAAAACAAAACTACAATAGAAGACAAAAGAAACAAATAAAACACTATATTATGTGTGAAGAATTGGGGAGATGACATTAAATGACTGACATATTCAGAGAGGATAGGAATATATGATGAATTACAGACTGCCATTTCCTATGAAAAACGGAGAAAACACAAATAACTTTACCTCCAGACAATGAACTGGACTTCTTTGAGATGTCACTGCAGAAATCGGTACAAAGTAAAAAAAAAATAAATTAAAACAGTATATAAAACTAAAACAAATACAAAAATATCAGACAAGAAAATAGCAACAACCCAAACAAACCCCCCACCCCCCCTTCGAGTCTATAGATAGAGATAGGATATAGTGATGCCCATAGCTACAAAACAATTCGGAAAACTGCAAATATTTGGCTTCCCAGATGAACTTTTAGGTCTATTTTTAGCTGCAGTTACAACTATATACAGGAATTGAATTATAAACAAAACAAGATATATATAAACACAAAAACAGAAACAAAGAAAAATAAATATATGTTTAAAAAAAACCCCAAACCAATAAACAAAAAAGAAAACCAATAAAAAAACAACAACAAATAACAAAAACAATAACCAAAAATCAAAAACAAAACAACAAACATAAACAAAAAAGCAAACCTAAAAACCAAAAACAAACATAAACAGCCCCCCTATCCCGCACAAAATCTAAAACACAACAAAACAGAAGCAACAATCAAATCAAAACAATCATCATCATCACCACCACCACCACCATCATCATCATCATCATCATCATCATCATCATCAATCATCATCATCATCATCATCATCATCATCATCATATCTCCATCCACCTCTTCATCTCCTCCCTCCCCTCCTCCCTCTCCTCCTCCTCCGCCACCAATTCCTACGTATCATTATCATCATCATCATCATCATCATCATCATCATCATCATCATCATCATCATCATCATCATCATCTTCTTCCTCCTCTCCCTCTTCTTCCTCCTCCTCTCTCCTCCTCCCCCTCCTCCTCCACCTCCTACGTATCATCATCATCATCATCATCATCATCATCATCATCATCATCATCATCCTCCCCCTCCTACTCCTCCACCTCCTACGTATCATCATCATCATCACCACCATCATCACCACCCTCACCTCAATTAACCCTCACGCCATCAGCTCGAGTTTCGATGAAGAAGACACAGCACGACGAAGCAAGCCATCACCAACAAAATATCGTGGTATGTCAATTTGCCCAAAGGTCTCTACGTCAACACCAGGGCCATTTGACAATTCCACAACTCCAATGTTTATTCACGTAATGCATATTTGACAAGACATCGTCTTACTCTTACTCCGAATTATAAAAGAAAACATATTCAAAATTTGGTCCAGGAAACGCGTCCTTCGTTAAATAAATATCCATCATTTTAAATCATAATGACACTATGCGGCTATGTAGTCTTGTGGTATGACACTCGTTTTCCGATCGGAAGGTCCTGGGTTCGAGCCTCGCTCGGCGCATAGTTGGGACCTTGGAAAAGGCTAAATACTTACATTTTCTCTCACTGTACTCTGGTGAAAAATGAGTACCTGACCGTTAACAGCGTTGTCTCTGTCGAACAAAAAAAGTAATATCGCCTTACAGGCCTCATTTCCCGTCCTACATGTTAAGTGTTGCTGTTCGCCAGGGACCCCTTGTAAAGCGCTTTGAGCAAATTTAGTGGACAAAGCTCAATTTCTAAAATTGGTTTTTCAATCTTGTCAAAAACTCTCAAATTTGGGACTTCAATGAATTCTTTGCGAGGTCCCAGGTTTGAGAGGGTTTGACAAGATGATTTATTATAATCGATTCGTATTTGAAGGACGACTTTTCTGGCCAAAATCTTGTAAACGTATATTTTTCTCTTTTTTAAACTACGATGTCGTTGTTGTAAAAGTCCAATATTATGTCTTTAAGCCTTTTCGTCCACACAGAATTGCGTGGAAATTCCATTCATTACAATATTATTATTCGGTATTCCCAACTCATTCATTTTGTCGTCGAAAATTTCCCGCCAATGTTTACCTCACATGTACAGTTTTCTTCTTATTTTGAGCTGTTATTTAGTCTGCTGTGACGTTTAAATATATGCAGGTCTCTCATCCGAACGAAATTATGGGCCGAATTTGACATTGTTGTAATGTACAATATTTTTGCGTAATTTCTTTTGAGATTTTCATTACAACAATGAGCTACTTATAGATAGTTCGAAGATGACGTCACTCAGGCCTTTGTTATTGTTTTTGTCATCCGAGTTAGTGAGTTGTTCTCACTAAACTGTATTAACCAGACTATAAAAGTTCATGGTTACACAGAGTTTGTGTGTTGGTCCGTTATACTTCCGGATGGCAATGTTGTGAACTCCTTGGCCAAGCGCATTCTATCTATAACAATTTAGGTTATCAGACCTGGAAATCCTACACGTCGTTTCAAGCTAATTCATTTCGTCGTTGAAAATTTCCTGCCTATTTGTTTGCTTACATTTCCATTTTTTGTGCGGCTATCTATTTCATTTTTTAAAAAGTAGTCCTTCAGAGCCACCAGGCGCATGGAGCCGGATAGGACGCTAGTCTATCGCAATGTACTTTTTTTTTTGGGGGGGGGGGGGCAAGATTATATATAAGTAGCCCCCAATTAGCTCACTTTGGATAACATGGGAGATTCCTGTTGACATCAGATGTTTGTTTGATGGATTGTCTATATTCCTTCATGGAATGCCTAGAAGACGGCATCCATTGGTTCCGTTGTGGAAAGCGTTTTTTTCTTTTTTTAAACAGAAATATCAAATTTTACTTGTTAGCTCCAAAAGAATTTGTATTTAATCTTCTTAATTAAAACAAAACAGAAAAGAAGGTTGTCAGCAAGTTATATTTTTGGCCATTAATTTAATATTTACCATCCAAACTGCTTCAACATATAAGATACCATAACCTAGGCATTCCAAGAAGGAATATAGAGTATTCATCAAACAGAATGTCTGATGTCAACAAGAATCACCTAAGTTGACCAAGTGAGCAAATTGGGGGTAAAATCGTGTTTTCCTCAAACCCAAAGGTTTCTAAAGCCAATCCGATTAAATAGCAAAAAATAAAATTGTCATATCTTTAAATATAATCAATTCTTAGATTTACTCTTACAGACGCCAGTCCGAGATCCTGGGTTTTGACTTTATTAGGGGAATGCGGTTAATACAAATTCTGTCCCTCAGTCATGACAGCACACATATAAACACCTTTTTTATAGGACTCGATGATTTCTACAAGTGAACAAAACTCAAAAAATCACACAATTAATCATTTTAAAAACAAGCCTTCACGCCGAGATACCAGTCTCCCGTTTGGGGAGAGGTCATTGTAATTAACCAGTTGATTTTTGATTAATCAAAACATGGGATTTGTGTCAGATCAGCTCGGACAAACATAGTTGGCTGTTTATAAACAATAATGTGAATGAATTCGACCTTTCTCTGATCATTGTTATTGATTTCCTACCGCTAAATGGGTGATTAGTTTTCACACGATTTTCTAGATCATATTATAGACATTTAAGTTAACCTATATTTTTGTGTTGGTTTTATTCACCAAGCGATAGAACAGTGGGTATTTTACTTAGACACATACCATCGATAAGAAAATAATATGTGTAGTTTACTATGTTTACCAATTACTGTCATTGTTTACATTATGACGACTGTCCGAGAGTGTGTATTTTTCTTTGTCCACAAACTGAGGGATTAAATTTGGTAGATAACTCATTCACTGGTCGGTATCGGTGACACAGATTTCGGGTACAGAGTACAGAGATTATTATGATAATATTTGGTATCGCCCGACATAATATTGTCACAGTTTGTCGTGAGTCGTGATGGCTTCCGTCAGTCCAACGATATTTAGGTCACAGCCAGTTAGTTGTCCTAGTTAGAGATAAGTTTCATCAAATTAACTGCAATACTTTGAAAAAAGTACACCCCGAAACTCGTATTTTACAATTTGTCCAGAAAACTCGTCCTTCAAATATCGAACGATTTAAATAGCTCTCATCTTGACAAAAACTCTCAAACCTTGGACTTGGTGAAGTCTTTAAGGAGTCCCAGGTTTGAGAGTATTTCCCAAGACGAGAGTCTTGTTAATCGATCGATATTTTTAGGACGAATTTCCTGGCCAAATTTTTAGATACGTGTTTTTCCAGAGTTCGGCAGTAAATTGGTTAAAGAAATAACAATATTCCCCCACGCGAAATAAAGCATTTGATAAAATTTTGGCCAGAAAACTCGTCCTTCAAAAATCGATCCATTATAATAACCCTCATATTGTCAAAAAACTCTCAAGCTCGGGACTTACCTGAAGAGTTCCTAAAGCCCAAGGTTGAGAGTTTTAGACAAGATTATGGTTATTTGAATCAATAGATATTTGTAGGACGAGTTTTCTGTCCAAAAAATTGTTAATGACTTTTTTTGCCCCAGATATCGGCATATTTTTGAAAGTTTAAATATTCAGCTATTCCAATATTATCTTATGATATGAAAAGTTCATATTCCATTGACCTAGTTAATGTATGGTTGAAAAAACATGAAGGATTTTGTTTCCGTTGGACAGAAATGGGAAGCAGGAGTTAGTTGTGACGTCACACTTTTCTCTCTTCCGGTTCAAGACTCATAGGAAGGTTGTAACCTTTTTTCTGGAGGACTAACATTGATTCGTATACATAATTTTGAATCATAATTGAATCATAAGGTGGCATAAATATTTTAGTAACAGACGTAGAGGCAGATTCTTATGATTACGGGGAGTAAAAGTGCGAAGATGGATGATCTTTATTGATATCAATCACCCTTTCATTCCTGATTATTTTCATGAAAATGATTGAGGTTTCATTGTGATGAAAACGATGATGATGATGGTGATGATGATGATAATGATGATGATGGTGATGATGATGATGATGACGATGATGATGATGATGATGATGATGATGATGATGATGATGATGATGATGACGAAGATAATGATGATGATAATGGTGGTGATGATGATGATGATGATGATAATAATGACGATGATGATTAAGATAATGATGATGATGATGGTGATGATGATGATGATGATGATGATGATGATAATGATGACGATGATGATTATGATGATGATGATGATTATGATGATGATGATGATGATGATGATGATGATGATGATGATACAAAATCCAATGCTTTAGAGTTTTTGCCAAGATGAGGGTCATTAAAATCGACCGATGTTTGAATGTCGAATTTTCTGGCCAAAATTTTTAATACGAGTTTTTTTCCAGAGCATAGCAGTTCACTGGTTAAAAATGAATTATTAGAGAGAGAGAGAGAGAGAGAGAGAGAGAGAGAGAGAGAGAGAGAGAGAGAGAGAGAGGAAAAGATATGTGTGTGGGTGAGAGAGAGACAGGGAGAGAGAGAAAGAGAGAGAGAGAGTTAGAGAGAGAGAAAGAGAGAGAGCGTTAGAGAGAGAGAGAGAGAGAGAGAGAGAGAGAGAGAGAGAGAGAGAGAGAGAGAGAGAGAGAGAGAGAGAGAGAGAGAAGGGAAACGGCGTCTCTGTGTTAAAGACATTGAAATAAAATCCTATTTACTTTCCAGAATCCCAAGTGTCGTGTTTTAATGTTAGGATGTGAAAACCAAAAAACGCTGGAGAATCTCGGGCACGAAGCAAATCATATTTACTCAAATACACATCAAACATAATCGTACAGGCACAGGCAAACATTGCAGCAGAAAGAGATGGAGAGAGAGAAAGAGAGAGAGAGAGAGAGAGAGAGAGATAGAGAGAGAGAGAGAGAAAGAGAGAGAGAGAGGGAGGGAGAGGGAGAGATGAAAGAGATAGAGAGGGAGAGAACAAGATAGAGAGAGACAGAGAGATCAAGAGAGAGAGAGAGCGAGAGGATATAGAGAGATAGAAAGGGTGTGTGTGTGTGTGTGTGTGTGTGTGTGTGTGAGTGAGTGAGTGAGTGAGAGAGAGAGATAGATAGATAGATAGATAGATAGAGAGAGAGAGAGAGAGAGAGAATATGAGATGATGGCTATCATCAAACTTTCTTTTGTTACCTTACATTTTGTTTTATTTTTTTTTTAGTTTGTCATCTGACGAAGGGCAAGAGTCTAAATGTTTTTGTTTTGTTTTGTGTTTTCCCCTTATATATGAGTCACATTTACTCACTTTATATTTCTCTCCGCCTTAGTGGCTCATTTAGGCTCATTTAAGTCCCAGATTTGAGTGTTTTTGCCAAAATGAGGGCCATTTAAATCGATCGATATTTGAAGGAGGAGTTTTCTCGCCAAATGTTTACGTGTTTCTTGCAGAGTAGTACGACAGTTAGCTGATGAAATATTTTTTGTTTTTGGCCATCGCAAGGTCAAGGGTTTGTCATATATGCTGAAGCAGGTCGTGAAGACTTCTCAGATTGTCAATGGATGTGTGTACTAAGGACATCCATCATTAAAATGCAGATAATACACGCTCGAATCTGAAAGGTAATTATAGAAATATGTGGTTTGGTGTCAGAATATTTGTAGGTAGGCAACGTGGAGATGTATCGTAACCCAGTCTTTATCAACTACAAAAACACCATCACGTTCTATACAATAGACACCTAGATAACCACGCCTCTCGGACAGTCGTCATAATGTAAACAATGGCAGTTATTGATTAACATAGCAAACTAAAAAACACAAACAACCTAGAGCTTTTATATAGTGCAATATCCACTAAATGTGTTCAAAGCGCTTTACAAAGGGTCCCTGACCACCAGCAACACGTAACAATTAGAACGAGACTCAACTATGAGCCGAGCAAAGCTCGAAACCAGGACGGAAAAAAATGTCTAACAAGCGTCATTTTTTGTTCTTCATGATACCTGTTGCCGTTGATCAGGACCCCTTGTAAAGCGCTTTTAGCGTGTTTAGTGGATATTGCGCTAAATAAAAGCTCAATTTAACTCTATTTATTCCTTTTGAGTCAGCGTTTTATGTTCATCATAGCTTGTCGCTCCACCACCGAACCCACTCCACAGCATCTGGGGGAGCAGACTCTAAGGTCATGGCTAGTGCAGCTGGGCCCGTCCTGGCATTCTCTTAAGGGTGTGCTCCATCGTCTGCTCTGGGCATCCACATGTGCACAAGCTAGTCTAAGCCAACCCCCACTTTTTCATGCTTCCAGCTGTTCTCCCGATATTTGCCCGTGCTCTGTTTAGTGTTACCTAAGAGCTCAGTTCCCTCGGGCAGTTATTCTCTCGGAACTTCAACGGCTTCATTTGCATTTCTCCACGTGGAAAGCCTGTATACAGCTGCATAGTCAGGGTCGATGCTTAGTTTTTATGTTGGATAAGAATGACGTTTCTAGAAAAATCCATAAAGTGGTCGGTAAGGATAGACCAGTTAACTTCCGCACTCTAGAAAAACGCGTATTTAAAAATTTGGCCAGAAAACTCGTCCCTCGAAATTCGGTCATGTAAATGAAACTCATCTTGACCAAAAACTCTTTAACCTGGGACTTCTCGAAGTCTTTGTTAACCCCCAATACGCTCACCTTGGACAACATGGGTGACGCCTGTTGACATCAGACATCTTGTTTGATTGATACTCTATATTCCTTCATGGAATGCCTATGGGATGGGATCATAACCCTCTAGTGTGCTATGGACGGGATCTAATGATGACGTTTCAAAAGGGCGTAATTTTAAACTATTTTTTTTTCTCTCCCCTATAAAGCAAATTATGAGAAAGACTAAACTGAAAATATACAAAAGCAATGTCTTAAGGGCACTGCTTTATGGAAGTGAAAGCTGGAAAATGACATCCTCCATAACACAGACACTAGAAACCGTTCAAAACAAGTGTCTAAAAAGAATTTTCATCATATTTTGGGCTATAAAAATAAAAACAGTGGATCTATTAAAGAAAGCAGACTGAGTGCATCAGCATTGAAAGTCAAATAACGAAAATCTGAAGATGGCGTTGGCTTGGTCATGTGGCCAGAATTGAAAAAAGTGTCACTTTCCAAGACAGGATTGGGCAGCGGATGGGAAGAGAAAGCGGGAGAGACCCAAAGAAACCTTTAAAGGACCATGGAAAAATAGAAATAAATGAAACAGGCCTGTCATGGAATACAACCACCGCAAAAGCATTCGACCTAAAAAAAAATAAAAAATGGAGATGTCTGGAAGATGCACTATGGGCTCCAAAGCCCGAAGAGGATTACATAAGTAAGTATTTGCAAACCAATCGTCTCTAGCCTATATGATTTTGAGAACCGTATGTTTATAATGGAATCTTGAGCTCAACTTACAGAAATATGACTCAAAATTTGTGTTGTCTTTGTCAACAGCCTCGTTTGTTTTATTTGGTTTTTTTTTCAGGGTTTTTACGGCGCTTGCAACACATTTGGGCCCACATAAGTTCCATATACCGTTCCCTATATTGTCTATCAACTGTTTAATTCAATATAAACGTAAAAAAATATTTGCTTGTATTTCACTATACTTTACATGACAATTGAAATATTTTCAAGTGAATGTGATACTAGGCTTCAGGAAGCTGTGGACTGTAAAAAGTAGTAAACAAAAAAAATGAATATGACAGTTTTAAAAAAGAGAACAAAATACCAAACACAAAACGTTTCGGGTTCAAAACCCTTCTTCAGCCAAAAAAAAAACAAAAAAAAAAAAAAACAAACAAACAAAAAAACAAAACAAAAACCCAATAAAACCATAATTACATTACTAAAATATCTGACCTGTTTTTTTGTGTTTTTTTTTTTAACTAATGTATTTATGTTGTTATTGTGTTTTTTTTTTTCTTTTTTGTTGTTGTTGTTGTTGGCTGAAGAAGGGTCTTGAGTCTTGGTATTTTGTTCTTATTTGAAGCTGTTAGATATATCCATGTTTGTTTCTTACTTTTTATAGATTTTCAGGCACTCTATAAGTCTGTTAAGTTGACCCTAGTAAGCCCTGGTTTTAGAATCCATTGTATGTACCATGATATTATAGATAGAATGAAGATGACGTCACTCAGGTCTTTGTTATTGTTTTTTGCCATCCACGTTTATGAGTGATTCTGACTAAACTGTATTATCCAGAATATATATTGTTCATGGTTACACAGAGTTTTGTGTGTTGGTCTGTTGTGCTTCCGGATGGCAATGTTGTGAGCTTCTTAGCCTAGCGCGTACTATCTATAATGTGACAAATTCTACAACATCGAAAAGTAGTCAAAACAACCAACGTACGGAGTTCTATTTCGAACTGAACCTGCACACTATAGATTATAATATGCGCTTGTCTAAGGAGCTCACAACATTGCCATCCGGAAGTATAACGGACCAACACACAAAACTTTGTGTAACCATGATATTTTATGGCCAGGTTAATACAGTTTAGTGAGAATTACTCATAATCGAGGATGGCAAGAAAAAAAACAACAAAGACCCGAGTGACATCATCTTCGAACTATCTCTCATTAAACTGTATTAACCTATAAAAGATCATGGTTACACAAAGTTTTGTGTGTTGGTCCGTAATATTTCCGGATGGCAATGTTGTGAGTGCATACTGTCTATAGGAGGAACGCAATTGGATTCAATAGTTTGATGTCACGTCGTCCAGCAACGGCGGCCATCTTGGTTCTAAACAAAGAAAATCGGTACTTTTTATTCTTCATGCTGGCTAGAACTTTTCATATGTCTTGTGATCAGACGATGTAAAAGTCAAAAGATGATCAGATTTATAATGTTTTTTTTCCCTCTGGATACACTTTTATGCTCGTCGGAGAAATATTTCATAAGGACGTCCGCCATTGTTCCGATAGATTAGAGCCAGTTACTAAGTTACCTCGCGTCATTACGAGGGAAGTGACGTTACGACTGTTGCAGCGTATTGAAGCCCCTCGGCTCTCTTTGTTATTGTTTTTAGACAGCCTTTATTGAGTAGTTCTCACTAAATTATTTGAATCAGTCAAAAACATTCAAGGTTTCATGTTATAGATAGAATGCGCTTGGCCAAGGAGTTCACAACATTGCCATCCGGAAGTATAACGGACCAACACACAAACTCTGTGTAACCATGAACTTTTCTAGTCTGGTTAATACAGTTTAGTGAGAACAACTCACAAACGCGGATGGCAAAAACAATAACAAAGGCCTGAGTGACGTCAGCTGCATACTATCTATATGTACTGAATGAAAACACCTACATATTAATGGTCACAAAATAACGTCACGTCATAATAATATACATCCGTGAAGATTTTTAAAAGTATTTATAATGATATGATATAGCTCAGATGTCATCATCCATTAAAAATGACTGAATTAATTCAAGTGCGAGATTTCATCAAAAGAGCGGTACCGTAACATTATATATATCTATATCTATAGTGTTTTGACAGTTGGTGTACTTGAAAACCCCATTCATCTACAAATAGATATCGTCGAAAGATGTTTTGTAATGGTATAAAAATAAATTGTTGTCATTGATACCTTTTTTACAGGTCTGGTCGCCCGTGACAATTTGGGTAATCAGACCTGAGGTCACATGACCAATAGGTATCGTCAGGAGTTGCGATGCGATTTTGTTATCAGTGTGTCAAAATATAGTGATAAATACTCACTAACAATAGGACTCGCCTTTTTGTCTGTTTGGCATGTAGGTGGCTATGGAATACGCTTCAACAGTCGTAACGTCACTTCCCTCGTAATGACGTATGTTAACTTAGTAACCAGCTCTAAACTATCGGATCAATGGCGGACGCCCTTATGAAATACTTCTCCGACGAGTATAAAAACGTATCCAGAGTTTAAAAAAAACAAAACAACATTATAAATCTGATCTTGTTTTGACTGTTACACATTCTGATCTCACAAGACATATGAAAAGTTCTAGCCAGCATGAAGAATAAAAAGTACCGATATTCTTTGTTTAGAACCACGATGGCCGCCGCTGCTGGGCGACGTGACATCAGACGATTGAATCCAATTAAGGAATGTTTGCTAGGTCGATTTTTTGACTGGAAGTAAATAGTCAAGGGGACGGATCGGGCTAAATGGCAAGAAATATTCTGATTGGCTTACGGACAGTAACGCTCAAACCATCAATGGAGTTTAGAAATAAATCCGGCGTGTACAATTATGCAGGTCTGACATCCGAACCCACTCATGGGCCTAGTTTACTATTGTTGTAATGGACAATATTTTGCATCATTTTTAAAGATTTCCATTACAACAATGAGCCTCTCTCTCTCTCTCTCTCTCTCTCTCTCTCTCTCTCTCTCTACTCTATCTCTCTCTCCCTCTTTTTTTCAATTTATCTATTTGTCCTCTCCCTCTGCCTCTCTCTCTCTCTCTTTCTCTCTCTCTCTCTGTGTGTCTCTCTCTCTCTGTCTCTCTTACATCCATACCCTCTTTCTCTCTCACTCACACACACAATAACACACACACACACACATACACACACAGACGAGAACATAGAAAACAACCTACAAACCATTCCCTCATTAAGACCGAGATCTCCCCGACAATGACTGACCATCAACAAACAGCCTGACACCTAACAGAATCATTCTGATGTACTTGTTGTATTTCGAGTATGTTTTCGTGTTTCTTGCTGATCGATGGCTGTCTGTCTGGACAACGTTTATCATCAAATATCAGATTTTATGTGAGAAGTCAGATCTTTATGACCTGTAAACTATTCCTGCGGCTATGTGGTCCAGTGGTATGACACTCGCCTTCGGATCGGAAGGCCCATAGTTCAAGTCCCGCTCGAAGCGGCGCATAGCTTAACCCTCTCCTTTCCGATCCTTTTCAGTATTTTTCCCAAAATGGCAGGCTTACCCAACACAAAAATTGAATTTTTAAACTCAAACAAGCTCTCTATAAAACAACGTTATGCTCTTATTAATTAAACAAAGATCATTCTTCAACGTTTGTGATGTACAAAATAAATCTGAATAAGTAAAATGTATATTATGTCCTAACAAATGTGACGATTTTGCTGTCGTTGGTAAGGAGAGGGTTAATCAGGAAAAGAAACTTTACTAACATTTTCTTACAGTACTCAGGCGTAAAATGAGTACCTGGCCGTGAACAGCTTTGTCTCTGTCAAAAAAAAAAGCACTATTGCAACAGGCGTCATGTCTCGTCCTACATCTATGAGTGCTGCTGCTGTAGGCCAGGTATCCATTTAAAGCGCTTTGAGCACGTTTAGTGATATTGTGCTATAAAAATGCTCTAGTTTTTCTTCTATTATTTTTTTAAAACTCAAAAGACAAAGCAAATCACGTGGTTTTTTAGGGACTGATGGGACAAGGTATCTGCTTTATCGAAAAATATTATAGTCAAGAATTATAATTGTGGCAAACCAATTATATTAACAATATGCTATGTGGTCTAGTGGTATGACACTCGCTATCAGATCGAAAGGTCCTGGGTTAGAGCCCTGGCTCTGAGCAGCGCATAGCTGAGTCCTTGGAAAATGCTCTTTACTCAAATTCAATCGCAAAACTCAGGTTTCGTGTTGCTGTTGGCCTGGGACCCTTTGAGCACATATTATAGTGGATATAACTTAATAACTTGAGCATTTATATAGCGCAATATCCACTAAACGTGTTCAAAGCGTTTTATATAATATAATGAGTCCCTTTTAAATAAGAACACGTAAATTATAGGACGAGACAAAAGGCGTGTTAGGCGATGTTACATTTTTCATTTCAGACAGACACAATACTACTGTTATGTTAACGACCAGGTACTCATTTTACACTTGAGTGCGATGAGAGAATGTGAGTAAAGAACATTTTCCAAGGACTCAACTATACGCCGCTAGGAGCGGGATTAGAACCCATGACTTCCCGATTAAAAGAGAGTGTCATACCACAATAAGACCACATAGCTGTACAGCAACGGTGTACAAAGACTAATTGATATTTCCCAAGGAAAAATAAACGAAAGTGCCAGAAACGGGGCTCGAACCCGGGATCTTACGGTTCACAGTGATATTCCTTAACTACTCGGCCACTTCGCCCTCAAAATAGTGGACATGTATATAATAATGTGTGCGGGGGGAGGATTGGTTGCGGGGGTTAAGGTGTAGTAGGGGTGGGGTGGGGGAGAGGGGGGGGGGGTAATACAGACATATGATGTCGGACAGCGTCTTGAGACAGGCTTCGGGTCAACTCATGAGCAACCAAGCATGAGTCTGTCTTAGTCCGTGGTCAGTCCACCGTACCGGCATTTCACGGACCGCTGGACAGACGAGATCGCAGTTTTTTTTTTACCTTATATATTTTGTCTAAATCTCTCTCCCTCCCCCCCCCCCCCCCCCCTCATTCCGCTCGCCTTCTCTCTCTCTCTCTCTCTCTCTCTCTCTCTCTCTCTCTCTCTCAATCTCCCTCTGTTTCTCTAAAGCCCCCCATAGACGCCGACATCCGCTGGTAGCGGGACGGATGACCTATCGCTTTGACCCCATCCCTGCGTTTATCGCAGATGATTTTTGCCCACATACGGGGAGATATTTTTTTTAGGCGATCGGCGATCGGGGGCGTGGCAGTATAAAAATGTGGACAATTATTTTCGGATTTTCGCTGTTTTCACGTCGGATTCGTGATCAGCGTCAAATTTACAATAGGTTTGATACTAAGAACTGTGTGTTTACTCCAAAAATTGATGAAATTAGAAATAAATTTTAATTAATAGTGAGGCTATGTGGCCGACAGAACCGATCCCAGTTACTGTCTGTTATTCTATCTTTCGTCTTGCCACAATAGTGATTACTTCTCACTAAATTATATCAATTAGACTGTTGAAGGAACGAAATTGACATCATTCCACTCTTTGTTATTGTATTAAGGCAGTCATTTTGGTAATTAGTTCTCACTAAATTATATCAATCAGACTTTTAACGTTCAAGGTTACTCGTAGTTTTGTATGACGGTACGTTATTTCCGACTGGTGGATGTTGCGAGCATTTTACCTAAACTCATAGCATCAATAACCGTCCAAGATATTCGCATCATATGTAGCAATAGCTATAATAATCTAACATGTCGAGAAGAGAGAGAGAGAGAGAGAGAGAGAGAGAGAGAGAGAGAGAGAGAGAGAGAGGGAGAGAGAGAAAGAGAAAGAGAGAAAAATTTACTTGCGCTATATATACCGCTATATTCAATAAAGGTGCTCAAATCACTTTATAAGGGTCTTTGGCCAACATAAAAACATGTTAGACGAGACATGACTGTTAAGCGATATTGCAATTGTTTCCCGACAGAGACGACGCTGTAAACAGCGAGGTACTCATTTTAACAGTGAACAAGGTGAGAGAATGCGAGTAAAGAGCCTTTTCCAAGGACTCAATTATGCGCCACTCAGAGCGGGACTCGAATCCAGTACCGTCCGATCCAAAGGCGAGTGTCATTTCACAAGATCACATGCATAGCCGCACAAAAAAGTGATGAGAGAATAGATTCATATGTATTGAAGGAGGAGAGAGCGGATGGAGTGAGTAAAGTTCTTGGATATTTATAGAAGGAACCAAATTGACGTCACTCATCTCATTGTTATTGTTTTTTGACACCCATTTTTATGATTAGTTCTCATTAAAATATATCAGACTATAACGTTCAAGGTTCCATGTAGATCTTTGGGCTGGAGTGATATTTCTGGCTGGCGGACTTTGTGAGTATTTTAATTTAACACAGAGCATCAATAGAAGGAATGAATTTGACGTTAGTCAACCCGTTGTTATTGCTTTTAGACAGCATTTTATAATTAACTTATCACTAAGTTATATCAATCAGACAATGAACGTTCGCGTTTGCAGTTTTGTGTGTTAATATGTTATACCCCGATGGAGATGTCGTGAGTATTTTTCCAATACGCATAACATCAATACATTTGCAATCCGATTTAAGTTTAAAAGCAACGTAGACCACGGAAATTTTTCCATTTTGTGGACAATAAAGATTTTTTATTTATCGTCATTATTATTATTATTATTATTATTATTATTATTATTATTATTATTATTATTATTATTATTATTATTATTATTATATATTATTATTATTATTATTATTATTATTATTATTATTATTATTATTATTATTATTATTATTATTATTATTTATAAAACAAATCGACAGTGTTCCCGTGGCAGGTTAAACGGGTACTCCTCGGGACTACTCGCATTCGCACCCCCCCCCCCCCCCCCCACCACCACCACCACCACCACCACACACGCACACAGCTCTTTTCTTTTTTTTTTTTTTTGGGGGGGGGGGGCGTTGTTTGTAGATTATAATTCAAGGTTACAATGCCCACCCCTGTCATCACGTAGTCAAGACTTTTTGGCATCTGCCAATCCCAAATGTCTGTGTCAAGGTCGACCGTCATGTCGCGTCAACGGGTGAGGAGGAAAAAAAAAAAAAAAAAAAGAACTGGCATATTATTATATCATTACATTGAAAATTATGAAAACTATTTTTTATTTTGTATGAAATCCTTTATAAGTTTTACGATGAACAAGAACGAAACTTTTGCCATCTACCTCTTCCTGGCGCAACATTTATAAAAATATTATTTAAAAAAAATAATAACACAGCATTTATTTGGCGCAATATCCACGTGCTCAAAGCGCTTTGCAAGGGGTCCCAAGGCAACAGCAATATTAGACTTGAAAGACGAGACATGACGCCTGTCAGGCGATGTGACATTTTTTCCCAACAAAGACAACGAACGGCCATGTTCTCATTTTACACCTGAGTACGGTGAGAGAATGTGAGTAAAGAGCCTTTTCCAAGGACTCAACTCTGCGCCACTCAGAGCGGGTCTCGAAACCTGAACCTTCCGATCCGAAAGCGAGAGTCATACCACTTGATCCATCACAAAACAGGGAGGGGCACTTTTCTGTCGGCCACATAGCCTCAATATTAATTAAAATTTATTTCTAATTTCATCAATTTTTGGAGTAAAAACATAGTTCTTAGTATCAAACCTATTGTAAATTCGACGCTGATCACGAATCTGACGTCAAAACAGCGAAAATCCGAAAAAAATTGTCCAATTTTTTATCCTGCCACGCCCCCGATCTCCGATCGCCTCGAAAAATATTAAGCAAAGCGGGCTTTGCGGGCGATCGACCGTACCTAGGTTTATCGGCCAGGTATTTGGCCACACACATTGCGTTTTCATCCCTGTTTGCCTGATCGGGGTCTGGACCAGGATCATATCCGGGCGTGTATGGAGCCTTTAACTCTCTCTTTCACTCACTCTCTCTCTCTGTCTTTTTTTTTCTCTCACTCTCTCTCTTTCCTTTAGTCTTTCTCACTCTCTCTCTCTCTTATTCTCTCTCGTTCTCGCTCTCCTTCTATCTCTATCTCTCCCTCTCCTTATCTCTATCTATTTCCCCATCGAATTCTCTCTCCCTCTCCTCATCTCTTTCCTTTTATCTCGCTCTCCTTCCCTCTCTCTTCTTCTCTTACTCTCCTTCTATATCTCTGCCATTCTCTCTCTCCTTCTCTCTCTCTCTCCTTCTCATTATCTCTCTCTTCTTCCCCCTCCCATTCTCTCTTCCTCTTCTCATCTCCCTTTCTATCTCTATCATTCTCTCTCTTTCTCTCTCTCTCTCTCTCTCTCTCTCTCTCCTTCTCGCTCTCTCCTTCTCTTGTCTTCTTTCTCTCTCTCTCTCTCTCTCTCTCTCTCTCTCTCTCTCTCTCTCTCTCTCTCTCCTCTAGCTCCACTAGTCTTCTTCTTTACTTCTGACCTTCCTTTTGTTACTTTCTCATACACTTACCAAACAATGTTTTATTTGTCACTATTGATCACACATGCTATACTATCTCAAATACATATACATGACTTTGACACCAAAATTGCTGACTACTTTCAATCCTGAGACTTCTTTCATGTCTTAGATTTAAGACATTTATTAACCTTTTCAGGCAAAGAACAAAATATTTTTAAAAAAATGTGAATTGTCAGTGAATGTTTTTTTTTTTGTCCGGTATGATTTCCACCTCGCCCCTCCCTTCCTCCACACTCCCCCCTCTCTCTCTCTCTCTTTCTCTCTCTCTCTCTCTCTCTCTCTCTCTCTCTCTCTCTCTCGTCAAATCAACCCATTATCTCTTCTCCACATTCTTCCCTCTGTCGCCTTCTTAAATCCTTATGTAAATTTCCCATTATTCCAGTCTATATATAATACAAATCCACGGTATTTTACCAAGAGCAACTGTGAAATAACAACTCAATGAAACCCTTGCCCCCCCCCCCCCCCCTCTTATATCAACAATGATTTTTTTTTGTCTGAGGTAAGTGCGCGAGATATAATGATATTCACATATCTAGATTATAATCTTGTCATATTATTCTGCCATAATTTGTAAAACACATTTTTAAGAATTTTGGCCAGAAAACTCGTCCCTCATAATTATATAATATATCGATAGATTAAAAAGACCGTTTCAAAAGTGGACTTCAAAATAAAAAGTCTTCACGGAAGTCCCAGGTTTGAGACTTCTTTCTCAAGATGAGGGTCAACTTAATTAATCGATTGATATTATCATAAGGACCAGTTTTTAAGCCAAAAAAGAAGTTTGAAATGCGTTTCTTCCAAAATACGCTAGTATTTATGATATGCGTTTAGCTAAAATACAACGTCCGCCAGCCGGATAAAACATTCTAACACACGAAACTGTGAGTAACCTTTTAATTCAGATTGAATTTAGTAAGCATTAATAATAAAAATGGCTGTGTAAAAAAAAAATAAAAAAAAATAAAAGACAATGACAAAGAGTTGAGTGATATCAATTTCGTTCCTTCTATTTATGTATGAATGATGAATTAATCTACACAAAGAGACATGATGTCTGTTTACCACAATACAACATTCTTAGGATTACAGATTTGTTCCAGTCATAAAGGTTGCTTGTGATTTGAGCCGAACAATCTGATCAAAACATTACCCGTTAAAAATAATGTTATTATTATAAGTTTTTAAATTCCAAATTGCAAAAGGTACCGAGTTCGACTACCCACTTTGTTATGTGGCCTTGAGCAAGTCACCTAGCTATAGCTTTCTTTTGCGGCTATGCACTGCGGCTGAGGCTTGGGTTATTCCAGTCTTCCCTTGGAATAGACTCTAAACAAAAATTCCCCCTTGGGGATAAATAAATGGAATTTATTATTATTATTATTATTATTTATTATTATTAATTATTATTATTATTATTATTATTATTATTATTATTATTATTATTATTATTATTATTATTATTATTATATTATTATTATTATTATTATTATTATTATTATTATTGTTATTATTATTATTATTATATTATTATTATTATTATTATTATTTTATTATTATTATTTTATTATTATTATTATTATTATTATTATTATTATTATTATTTATTATTATTATTATTATTATTATTATTTATTATTATTATTATTATTATTATTATTATTATTATTATTATTATTATTATTTATTATTATTATTATTATATCGGGGTCAAACATTTTCCGATTACAGTTAAATACAATATTATATCATATCATATAAATATCTTAACACCTTAGAGAAAATTCAAGAATTCTATATGGTAATATTGAATGGAATATAACACGATACAGTCGCGATTGCTTGAAATCTTTTAGATAGGACGCTAATCTGTCACAAAGTACTTTCCACCAGATCTATCAGACCCGTCCACGACTGAGTGGACGGGGATCTTTTAAAAATATGTTCGACTCCTACCGAGATCAATCCCAGGACCTGTGGGTGAAAAGCATGTGCTTTACCAGTTTAGTTATCGACACCCCCAAACCCAATGATCTGACGTATTATGAAAAAAAAAACCCAACCCCCCCCCACAAAGAAAAAGAAAAATTCCCCAGAACACCCCAGAACTATAACACATTAAAAATGTTTGGACTTAAAAGCATACTTCAAATATCGGTCTATTAAATTCTTGTCAAAAACTCTTTGAAGTCTTCCTTAAAGTCCCAGGTTTGAGAGTTTTAGACAAGATGTTGGCCATTTTAAACGATCGATATTTGAAGGACTAGTTTTCTGGACAAGTGGTGTATGTAATCCTCCAAACCCAACTCCCCCCCCCCCCCTCCCCCCACCCCACCCCCCACCCCCTCAGATTACGGGAATGCTGAGGACATCAATTATTCACCTGGCCAGGGTACAGAGAAAAAGACAGGACGAAGACATTGAAGCCCCACAAGGCGAGCAGGAACCAAAAAAAAAAAAAAAAAAAGAAGTCCAAAACCAAAACAACAACAAAGATGGCAACACAGCAAAGCTAGAGCTCTGATAAAATCAAGAGACTTTCAATGTCTGTAATGTCTGTGTAAAGCTTGCCCAGGAAATCTCAGAGATTAGCTATACATTGTTTTGACGGAAAACTGAGTCGTAGCAGGCACTTTTGTTGATATTATCACTACAATGAAGTGAGTAGAAAAGTGCCAGAAGATAATAGAGAATAAAAATTTCGCGGCAATGGGGGCTCGAACCCACGACCTTACTGATACGACAACTCCGCCGAGACAGGCGGAGTTGTCGTATCAGTAAGGTCGTGGGTTCGATCCCCCATTGCCGCGAAATTTTTATTCTCTATAATTAATTACTGTGTGGGAGGCTACGTCCAAGGGATATGCCACAGAGAGAGAGAGAGAGAGAGAGAGAGAGAGAGAGAGAGAGAGAGAGAGAGAGAGAGAATTAATTATGCCACCTTATAATTCAATACGTTATCTATTCTTTGTTAGTCCTCCGGAGGACTGGCTACACACTTCCACGTAGTTTTGAACCGGAAGAGGGAAAGTTGTGACATCATCACTTCTGCTTCCCACTTGGGATATCAAACTTGGAAATAAGCATACACACACAAAACTTTGAGCTTCTGGCACTTTTCTACTCACTTCATTGTCTGTTATTACCATTGCTTCGACAAAACGACTTGCATTCATTTTGACCCGAAAGGTTATAAAAATATTTCCAAGGGGAGACTGGAATAACCCAGGCATCAGCCGTAGCGCAGCGCCGCAACTTGAGCTAGGGCGAGCTGGTGACTTGCTCAAGGCCACACAGAGCAGCGGCGGGTTATCGAACTCGGTACTTTCCGGGTACGAAGCAAAGACCGTACCGCTGACCCACGCTGCTGTCCCCCAGGCAGTTGTGGTCAGAACTGGACATGGCAGAAGACAATGACCGCTAAGGCCTGATTTCCTGTGTGACTGACCAATGCCCAGTAAATAAATGGAGATCATAGACCTGACCTCACTCACCTCCCCCCTCCCCCACCCCCCTCCCCACATGTCAATGGCCAGATTCCGTTTTCAGTGATTATTTAGTGAACGGATTACTCCAGTACTATGCAAACATAAAAACACATTGTAAAAATTTTGGCCGGGAAACTCGCCTTTCGAAAATTAATCGATTAATATGACCTTCATCTTTGTGCGGCTATGTGGTCTAGTGGTATGACACTCGCTTTCGGATCGGAAGGTCCTGAGTTCGATCCTCGCTTAGTTGAGTCTTTACTCACATTCTCTCCTGGCCGTTAACAACGTTGCCTATGTCGGGAAAAAATTGTATTATCACCTAACAGGCGTCGTCATGTCTCGTACATGTTACGTGTTGCTGTTGGTTACGGACACTTTGTTGAGCACTTTGAACACGTTTAGAGGATTTTGCTCTATTTAAAAGCTCAAGTTTAAAAAAATATTTTGAAATGCTCCGAGACATCAGAATTCCAAAAAAAAAATTGTTGCATTTATTTGCATTAAATTCCAATACTTTCCAACATAGGAAAAGTCGAGAGCGGTAGGGGCTGTCTGAAGCCTGGGATCGTGAAAATACTAACGAAAGAGTGATATAATGGAGAGGCTTCGTATGGGAACAATACTGTCAATGGACGTTTCGAGTATAAACCCTTCGTCAGCACAACAATAGTTCTCGCTGTGCTGACGAAGGGTTTGTACCCGAAACGTCCATTGTCTGTATTGTTCCCCATCCTAAGCCTCTCCATTACCAATCACTCTTTCGTTAGTATTTCCAAGAACATCGCCCACTGTTCAGTGTTCAGAAGACCAAATTATAGGACCTTAACTAAATTAAATGATATAAAAATCGGGCAGGAATAATTTAAAACTAACACGTCAGTTGTCTGTCTCAGTACGAGAAACGTAAACGCTTATTTAAAATTTTGGTAAGAAAACTTGTCCTTAAAATTTTGTTGATTAATATAATACCCATCTAGTCAATAGCTCTCAAACCTGGGTCGTTAATTGAGTTGGAGGTTTGAGAGTTTTTGCCAATATAGAAAAAAAATATCTCATCAGATCCTGTCGCCTAGGCATTCCACGAAGGAATATAGATAATCCATCAAACAAAATGTCTGATGTCAACAGGAATCACCCATGTTGTCCAAGCGAGGAAATTGGGGGTTATAAGCTTGCCCAAGGAAAAAAAAGAAAGTGCTTGAAGCGGGGCTCGAATCTTGGACCTTTCGGATCACAGTGCAATGCCTCAACCACTCTACCACTTCGCCAATATAAGTATCATTTTAATCGATAAATTATATTTGAAGGACGAGTTTTCTGGTCAAAATTTTATATATGTGTATATTCTGAGTACGGCAAAGTTGTATGTAATATGACACAATCGGAAGAATTTTTCACCATTAACCAATTAACTACAGGATTAAAAAAAAAAAACTCCGTTAAAAATTTGGCCAGAAAACTCGTCCTTCAAATATCGATCGATTAAAAAAAAAACCCTCGTCTTGTCTAAAACTATCAAGCCTGGGACTTCGCCAAGTCCTTATTGAAGTCCGAATTTGAGAGGTTTTTTTTATTTTTCCGACGAGGATCATTTAAATTGATCGATATTTGAAGGACGAGTTTTCTGGCCAAATTTTTAAATACGAGCTTTTACCAGAGTATGATAGTTAACGGGTTAAGAAAAAAAATGGCAATTCGTCATGGATCACACATTGTCGCTGAGATAAATAGTAAATGTTTCCTATCTCTCTCTCTATCGATTCCCCTCATTATCTGTCTATCTATTTCTCATTGTCCTGATTTTTACACACTTAACTACCTCAATGAAAGGAGATCACAATAAAATCCCCCAACTAATAACACAGTGCATTCATAATGCAGCACGTTAACAACAGACATCATACACATGCAAAGCAACTTTTAAGCTTTTGTCCAGAAGTTGTTTAGGTTTTTTTTTGTGGAGTTTTTTTTGTGCGGCTATGTAGTCTAGTGGTATAACACTCGCTTTCGGATGGGAAAGTCATGGGTTCGAGCCTCGCTCGGCGCATAATTGAGTCCTTGGAAAAGGCTCTTTCTCAGGTGTAAATGAGTACCTGGCTTTCACAAGCTTTCTCTCTATCGAAAATTTTAAAAAATTAATATCGCCTAAAAGGCGTCATGTCTCGTTCTACATGTTTCGTGTTGCTGTTGGTCAGGGACGTTTAGTGGATGTTGCGCTATATAAAAGCTCAATTATTTTTTTTATAAGGCAAATGTTTTACCATCACAGAAATGAATGAACCAGGCGTAAAAAAAACTGGATCTAAATTAGGAATAATCAAAAATATTATGAAGTTTAAAATGATATTGACATGTTAGGGAATTCTCTCAATTGCCCTCAAGATAATAAGTAATCTTACCCTAAATTTCATATTCTTGACACATATATTCAATATTATCTATCTAAGTGGCCCCGAAATTACCGTTTTGATGTCATGGGCCACATTTGATAACCTTGTACACTCGTTAGCTTGTCAGAAACTATCATACTTCGGAATTCTCCAAAGGAATAGTATTAGAATAGTAGAATAGTAGTGTGATACTAGGCTGCTAGAAGCTGTCTGTGGACTGTAAAAAGTAATAAACAAAGTTTGTTTGTTGTTGGCGGAAGAAGGGTTTCAAGTCCAAAACGTTCCGTGATTGGTATTTTGTTCTTTTTTTTTTTTGAAACTGTTATTTTCATTTTGTTTATTACTTAAAATATTATTGGCTTATTTGGTTTAAACACGTTGAATATTTCCTGAACCAAAGATGGAGTCTGATGCTTGTAAAGAATTCCACACGATAGGTTGTTATATTCTGCGTGTCTCAGGCCAGCATAATTTGTTTCTATCCATAGCATGAATCGAGCACGTCTGGCGCGTATAATATTAATAATAATGATGATGATGATGATGATGATAATAATAATAATAATAATAATAATAATAATAATAATAATAATAATAATAATAATAATAATAATAATATGATGATGATGATGATAATAGATAATAATAATAATAATAATAAAAATAATAATAATAATAATAATAATGATGATGATGATGAGATGATGATGATGATGATGATGATAATAAATAATAATAATAATAAGTAATAATAATAATCATAATAATAATCATAATAATAATAATAATGATAATAATAATAATAATAATAATAATAATATAATAATAATAATAATAATAATAATAATAATAATAATAATAATAATAATAATAATAATATATAATAATAATAATATATAATAATAATAATAATAATATAATAATAATAATAATAATAATAATAATAATAATAATAATAATAATAATAATACAAAAAATAAAAAAAAATAATAATAATAATAATAATAATAATAATAATAATAATAATAATAATAATAATATAATAATAATAATAATAATAATAATAATAATAATAATGGCATTTATATAGCGCTTTACCCCGTTGTCAAGGCTCTAAGTGCTTTATAGTGATACAAAACAAAACATATATTACGGTAAGACAAGTTTTGATGGAAAAGTGATACGAATTCAGTTTAATTAACAACAACAAAACATGAAAATACTATTGCAAATTTTGACGTAAAATTATAAAACTTTAAGCGAGATTTGTCAACGAATCCGAGCATTTCAAGCACGAGCACTGTTTCATTGTCATTTTGGCAAGAGGGCGTTCGATGTTTGACGTTTTACAACTTCTGGCCAAAAACCGAATACCGGCGTTTTGTTGTGTCAAATCAAAGCCAGCAATTAAATCATAATTCATATAAAATCAGTAAAGCGGAAAATGAATGTATCATGGACTCAAAGACATCGTTATTTATGGACACAGGCCAGGTAAACGAATGTCTATCTGTGTGTGTAAATACATATCCCTATCATTTCACCAGTACTCTGGAAAAACACGTATTTAAAAATTTGACCAGAAAACTCGTCCTTCAAATATCAATCGATTTAAATGACCCCGATCTTAGCAAACACTCTTAAAACCTGGGACTTGCTCGAAGTCTTTTTTAAAGTTCCAGATTTGAGAGATTTTGCCAAGACGAGTGTCATTTAAATCGATCTATTTTTGAAGGACGAGTTTTCTGGCCAAATGTTTAAATATGTGTATTTTTCCAAAGTACACGACAGTTTACTGGTAAACAATACGATGGATTTATGCCACAACGTGTTTTCCATGACAGCTGATTTATTTTCCTATCTTTTCTTACCTGGCCATGTGAATTCAAAACCAATCTTTGACATGGTGAAATGATACGTTGGTGTCCCTGATGAAATTTGGAGACGGACCATCACGGCTATGAAATCAGATAGCCATTAACCAGCTACCCTGCCAAACTCCAGAAATTCGCGTATTTAAATATTTTGCCAAAAAAAAACCCCAAACAAACTCGTCCTTTAAATATCGATTGATTTAAATGTGCCTCAACTTGACAAAAACTCTCAAACCTGGGACTTCATTAACGACCTCGCGAGGTCCCATGTCTGAGAGTTTTTGCTAAGATGATAGTCATTGAAATCGATCGATATTTGAAGGACAAGTATTCTGGCCAAATTTCTAAATACACTTCTTTATGGTGCACGGCATTTAAAGTGTTGAACATTCCTCGCATCCACGTATCTTCTATCTACTGTTTTAGATGGCTGGAGATTTAATAAGTTTTAATTCAATTTTGACGGCGAGGTGGGCGGAACAGTTAAGGCATTGCTGTGACTCCAGAAAATCCCGGCTTCCCGCTTCGGGTAGGTACTTCGTTTATTTTTCATTGGCTAGATTAAAAAAAAAAAAAACCCTCTGATTTTCTCTCTTTGAAAAACATTATGTGTGATTCTTGTTGACATTAGATGTTAGTTTGATGGATTATATATTGACGCTTTGTATTTAGTTAAAATACTCACAACATCCGCCAGCCGAATATAACTTACAAACAGACAAAACTATGTGTAACCTTGATTGATATATTTAGTGTGAACAGATCATTATAATGGCTGCCTAAAAACAATAACAAAGAGCCGAGTAACGTCAGTTTACTTCCATCTTTACTGCCGTACACTGGAAAAACATGTATTTACAATTTGGCCAGAAAACTTGTCCTTCAAATATCGATTGATTTAAATAACCCTCATCTTGGGAAAAGCTCTAAAACCTGGGGCTTCTCGAAGTCCCAGATTTGAGAGTTTTTGCCAAGATGAGAGTCATTTCAATCGATTGATATTTAAAGGACGAGTTTTCTGGCCAAATTTTTAAATATATGTTTATCTACTCACTGTGCGGCTGTATAGTCCTTCATGGATTTCCGTCTAGGCGAATCAATCAAAAGCGACGCAAAAAAAAAACCCCCCAAAAAAACAACACATTTCAATTTTACTGTTACTCGTGTTTTTACTTATGACGCGACTCTAGCTCTGGAGACGACAGAACGATATTTGTCTGTACCCTATGTGGCCCAGTAGTATGACTCACCTTCGGATTGTAAGGGCCAGGGTTCGAGACCGGCTCTGAGCAGCGCATTGTTGAGTCCTTGTAAAAAAAGGCTCTTTACGCACATTCTCAGTGAAAATAAAATAAGTCCAATTTGCATCTCAAAGTTATGTTACAGCTGTATTACGGTCGACCACCCGCCTCGTTGTGTGGCCTTGACCAAGTCAACCTCGCCTTTGCTCACTTTACGGCGCTACACTGCTGCAGACGCCTGAGTTATTCCACTATCTTCCCTTGGAATAGACCCTAAAGACAAATTAATTTCCCCTTGGGGTGAATATCGGGAATTTTATTTATTTAATTATCATTAAAGACTCCGGCTTTCTTTTGGATACGTATCTATATGCGACAGCTGTGATCCTTCCAAAGAACCCACTTGTTGCAAACAAAGAAGGGGGTTTGGGAATTTTTGACATAGTTTTATATCTGATAAGAGGCCACATAAAGGTCAGATAATATTATTTATAATTTATACCCTTTGTTATTACTTGACATTTTATACTCAAAATATAAAAAGAAGATAATTCACGGGTTTGAGTTCGGGGAGGGGGAGGGGAGGATGTAAGATAAAGGAAAAGAAAAGAGAGGGGGGGGAAGGTATAATAGAAAGAAAGAGAGAGAGAGAGAGAGAGAGAGAGAGAGAGAAAGAGAGAGAGAGAGAGAGAGAGAGAGAGAGAGGGAGGGAGAGAGAGAGAGAGATGGAGAAGAATAGAGAGGGAGAAAGAATGAGAGAGAGAGAGAGTAAGAGAGATAGAGAGAAAGAAATTGATGAAAAAAGAGATAGAGAGGGAGAGAGAGAAAAGTAAAGGGAAGAGGGAGGGAGGGAGAGAATTATATATATATATATATATAAATATATATATATATATATATATATAATATATATATTGATATATATATATATATATATATATATATTATATATAGAGAGAGAGAGAGAGAGAGAGAGAGAGAGAGAAAGAGAGAGAGAGAGAAAGAGAGAGAGAAGGATAAAGAGAGAGAGAAAGAGAGAGAGAGAGGGAAAGAGAGAGAGAGAGAGAGAGAGAGAGAAAGAGAAAAAGAGAGGGGGGATGTAAGGGGATAGTCCAATCAACTGGTCGTTATTTCGTTTAAATCTAAATTTCAGAAAAGTCAGGGATTTCATTTTTTACATAGGCTATAAAATATGAGCCTTTATATAGCGCAATATCCACTAAACGTATCAAACCGCTTCACATGGGTCCCTCTCCAACAGTAACACTTTACACGTAGGCTGAAACATGACATGACGCCTGTAAGGCGATATTGATTTTTTAATTATTTTTTTGACATAGGGACAATGTTGTTAACTGACTTGTACTTCTTTTCTTAACGAATGTTATAATTCAATTGGAAGCAGTTATCAGTCGTATTGGGGGTCACGATAGCTCAGTTGGTAAGCACTCGCTTCACAATCAAAGGGACCAATATCGATCCTGGGTGCAGTCGACAGTGAAGTGGCTGCGTGGTTAAGGCGTTGCACTGTGACCCGGACGGTCCCGGGTTCAAGTTAAGAGCCCCGCCTGAGGCACTTTCGTGTTTTCTCCTTTGGCAAGATTATTTATTAACCTTCATCTCGGACACCATGGGTGATTCCTGTTGACATCAGACATCTTGTTTAATGGATTATCTATATTCATCATTCATTGAATGCCTAGGCGACAATATGTAATGGTGCCGCAGCGAAAAGGCTGATTTTTTAAAAATTACCTTTGTTTCATAAAATAAAAACAGTGTGTATTTCATCTTCTCAAAATCCTATCTAATCGGATTGGATGTCTTGTGAAAGGCGCTTGGATTTGGGCCAGTAGGTTTCCGGTTAGGGTCCGTTTGTGAGCACCACAAGGTTGAATAGTTGGAAAAGGGTCTTTATTCATATTCTCTCACAGAACTCAAGTGAAAAATAAGTACCTGGCCGTTAATAGCGATGTCTTTATTGGGGGAAAAAAAAAAAAAAGAAGAAGAAGAAGAAGAAGAAGAAGAAGAAGAAGAAGAAGAAGAAGAAGAAGAAGAAGAAGAAGAAGAAGAAGAAGAAGAAGAAAAAGACGCAACCTTATTGAAGGAATACTTTATATTATCATATCTCGATAAACAGGCATGTTTTGGTCTTTTTGAATCAGAGCTTTTTATATTATTTTTTACGACTTCGAAAACAACAAAACATTGCATTGACATATTATTATTTTTATGACAATGATTTTAATGTTCATTGACATACAATGTTTTTTTGATGAAAGAGTTTGATCATGACAAATAGAAAATATAGAAATAGAAAAGATAAATAAATGTTACCTGACGTGTCTAAACGGTAATTTGGCTGGATGAATAGGACACCAAAGAGTAGATTTTAAAATAAAATAGTAAGAAATTAGTAATATATATTCGCTTGTAGTGAAGGAAATGGTAATATTTTTTTTCATCATAACGAAGTGCTGCTATGTGGTCCAGCGGTATGACACTCGCTCTCGGATAGGAAAGGTTCCTGGGTTCGAGCTTTGCTCGGCAAATAGTTTGAGTCCTTGGAAAAAGGCTCTTTACTTACATTCTCTCACAGGACTCAGGTGTAAAATGAGCACCTGGCTGTTAACAGTGTGTCTCAGTCCGAAAACAATTGTAATATCGCCTAACAGGCGTCATGTCCCATCCTATTTGTTAAGTGTTGCTGTTGGCCAGGGCCGCCTTGTAAAGCCATTTGAGCACGTTTAGTGGATATTGCGCTATATAAAAGCTCAATTTAAGCTCAATTTAATTTAAATATAAGAGAACTTAACACCGAGTTTCTAATTTATGTCTATAATTTCTATTATCCAGTATTAAGTTCATTCCGATTCATTACCGCCTCCAGACGGTGAGCCACATATTATAAAAATAAATGCTTGAACGGCTTCACTATCTCATAAGAAAGAATATAAAAGTATTCTTGAACAAATATAATTAAAAAAACAGTTAGGCTTATATCCATTTAAAGATCGGTTCGCATGCACCAGCTGTTTCCTATTGTGATGATTGTGGCCTTCATAAATGTATGGAATGTTTTAGAATATATGCCACGTCGTATCAAAGTGGTGTTATGTCGGAGAGGAAAGAACGTAAGTTTGGATGACCTTAATTTTCGTGTTTAATTTAATATTGGTGGCAGAGACGACTGGTTTTAGGTTGTGGAAGGTTGTGTTTTTAGCGATCGAAATTCCTTGTTTTATTTCTACAACATCTATATCGTCGTCTTTTGTGATGGTTGCACCGAGATGTTTAAACTTTTAAACTAGTTTGATAGTTTCCCCTTTGCTCTACACTTGTGAAACTTGGACTCCGGACAAGGAATGTCAAAACCGCCGAGAAGCTTTCGACATCTAGTTGTAGAGAAGATTGCTAAACACAAAATTATGGTCAGATAGAATAACAAACGTAGAAGTTTTGCATAGAATAGGGAAAACCATCCAAATTGTGAAAACCACCAGAAAAGCCATATGGGCTTTCTTGACCATGTATGGCGATGAGAACACATTGAAAGCCTAACACTCAGTGGCTTTATAGATGGGAAAGGAGCTCGTGGTTGTCAGAGGTCCGCGTTTTTGACTAGTTGGAGGTCGTCAACAAGCAACTTCCCTATAAACTCTGAGTACATGACGGAAGCAGAGGAAATATTGTCGTGGAATCACTAATAATGATATGGTATGCAACGTGCATACTAGCGATGGCCACGGATAAGTAAAAAAATATATAAGAAGAACTAGAAGCTGGAAACTGAATATTTCGATGGATCAAACCTCTGAAGTCCCGAATTTCACGTTCAGCGGATCAAAACTCTGAAGTCTTCATACGAGCTTTGCGTACCCTTTAAATGACTCTCATCTTGACAAAAACTCACAAACCTGGGACTTCGCGAAGTCTTCATTGAAGTCAGGTTTGAGAGTTTTTGCCAAGATGAGGGTCATTTAAATCGATCGATATTTGGGAAAGTTTTAGGGCCAAATTTTAGAATATGTTTTTTTTTCTTCTGGAGTACGGCAGTACTGTCATAGAGCCGTATCGTAGCCACCGTAAACTTATAGCCTGACACCGTGGCCTTCGTAAAGTTATGGCCTGATACTACCGTAGCCATCGATAGTTCGAAGATGACGTCACTCAGGTCTTTGTTATTGTTTTTTGCCATCCGCGTTTATGAGTAATGCTCACAGAACTGTATTAACCTGACTATAAAAGTTCATGGATACACACAGTTTTGTGTGTTGGTCCGTTATACTTCCGGATGGCAATGTTATGAGTTTCTTAGCCAAGCGCATACTATCTATAGCCTGATATTGAAATCCAAAAGGACTGGCGGTTTGACGTCATTATTTGGTTTTTGCATCGCCTAGTGAGTTGTCATCAGTAGAGATCATGGAGACAAGTTATTTCATTGGTTGAACTAGTGAATACAACTCACGATTTGTTTTATTTTGTGGCAAAAGACTGGCATTTTGGCGTCATTTTTTGGTCAGTATCAGCGTGGCCTTCGTAAAGTTTTGGCCTGATAATACTGACCAAAAAATGAGGTCAAAATTCAAGTCTTTTGCCACAAATGAAAACAAATCGTGAGTTGAATTCAAAAGTTCAACCAATGAAATAGCTTGTTTCCAAGAGCTCTACTAACGACAACTCACTAAGCGGTACAAAAACCATATAATGACGTCAAACTGCCAGTCCTTTTGGATTTCAGTATCAGGCTATAACATAACGATGGCTACGGTATAACTTTACGAAGGCCACGCTGACACTGACCAAAAAATGACGTCAAAATGCAAGTCTTTGGCCACAAAAGAAAACAAATCGTGAGTTGTATTTATTATTTCAACCAATGGAATCACTTGTTTCCATGAGCACTACTAAAGACAACTCACTAGGCGGTGCAAAAACCAAATAATGACATCAAATGCTCGTCTTTTTGGGTTTCGGTGTCATGCTATAACTAAACGATGGCTACGGCCGTATCCCATTGCCTTCGTTAACATGTCTGATACTAGAACCCACTGAGACTGATAGTTTGAAGTCATTTTTAAGGTTTGTGTACCGTCTAGTGATTTGTCGTTAGTAGAGCTCAAGGAAAAAAGTTGGTTGAGCTATTGAATACAACTCACGATTTGTTTACTTTTGTGGCCAAAGACTTGTCTTTTGACGTCATACTTTTGTTAGTGTCAGGCAAAAAGATAACGATGGCTATGCGTAGCCCCCTCAACCCCCCCCCCCCCCCTTTCATATAACTCCTCTCTCAACACCCCCCCTCCCCACAACACCCTCTGTCCATCCATCCCCGTCCACTACTACCTACCATCATGCCGTGTGCTTAACGTTGCGTGCTCATCAGTGGAAAGGTCAAAAACTGGTCACTTGATGGTCAGCGGAGCGAGACCTGCTGGACGAATGTCCAAAACTCGGCCAATTGGAAATTGATGGCCCAGAAATGCCGGAGGAGGAAAGAAGACAAATGGTTTTGTTTTTACTTTTTCTTATTGCTATGTGCTTGGTTAAAAAACTCATAACATTTACCAGCTAGATATAATATACCAACACATACACCTATGAAAAACTTTAAACGTCTATACATGTTATGCTGATGGCAAAAAACAACTCATAACATTCGCCAGCTGGATAAAACCGTAGCCATCGTTAACTTATAGCCTGACACAGACCAAAAAATGACGTCAAAATGCCAGTCTTTGGCCCCAAAAGAAAACAAATCGCGAGCTGTATTCAATAGTTCAACCAATGAAATAGCTTGTTTCCTTGAACACTACTAACGACAAAAAACAAAACAACAAATAATGACGTCAAAATGCCAGTCATTGCATACTATCTATAAAAACTGGCTGTTGTCCAATATGCTCCTAGTAGTCTGTGGTGGGGATTGAGGAAGATGGGGTGGGGTTGAGATAAATGTCAAAATATCTAGCCCAGGGCGTCAGTAACCGAGATGCTGGGAGATGGTGCTTATAAAAATCAATAACTTTTGTAATATATTAGCAGAGAATCCAACTTACAGTGATGTGCTTTCTATATCGTATTATGTAATATTATGGCCTGCAGGGTTGATGAATACTTGAACATTGTGAAGACCAGAATAAATCCGTGGAAAAAAAGGAGTCCTTCAGAGTCTTTAGAGCCATAGAGCCGGAGTTTATCCCGGTTTCTATACCGTGAAATGGACAATAGCAATTGCTTGCTACCATTTGGATAGGACGCTAACTACTCTATCGTAAAGAATTTTCCGTCAAGTCTAAGAGACACCTAGCTACGCATCCACTGCTGTATAGACATACAGGAGGATGAGAAAGGAAACCATCTTTACTGTTGTTATTAAAATCTAACAAATGATGTACTCGAATAACGAAATGTTAATTTACCACCTTAGTAAATGTGTTTGTTATGTTGATTAAGATTAAAACTCGACTTGAGCTTTAAAAAAAATAATTGAGCTTATATATAACGCAATAGCCACTAAACGTGCTCAAAGCGGTTTACAATGGGTCCCTGGCCAACAGCAACATTTAACATATAGGAAAGGACATGACACCTGTTATGCAATATTACAATTTTTCGAACTGAGACAACTCTGTTAACGGTCAGATACTCATTTCACACCTGAGTACGGTGAGAAAATGTGAGTAAAGTGCCTTTTCCAAGGACTCAACTATGCGCCGAACGAGGCTCGAACCCAGGACCTTCCGATCCAAAAGCGAGTGTCATACCACAAGACCACATAGTCGCACAATATTGCATTTGACAATAACATTATGGTTTTATTTTTTAAAACCCCAGACAAATTGCATTCTTTGGGATGTCAGGGACGCCTTGGAAAAGATAAATCGTCACCAGTCGTGAATGGAAATTAAAGGATAAATAAATGATTAGATTGAATAAGGTCAAGAGATATTTCAATGGGAAGTCAACAACTAACATTGTCAACAACAACTAACATTGTCAACAACACGTTCCGACAGATATGGAACGGGGTTTTAAGTTCAACAAGTGTCTTTTTGCATGAAGGTATGAACAAAGTTGCATTGAACACGAGAGAACTAAGACGAAGACATTTGAGTTTCTCCATTTTTATTTTATTTTTTAAATATCAGTGCCAAATTATGGAACAGGCACTGGTGTAAGATGAAGATCTGAAAAAAAAAGTGTGTATAAGGTTTGGGGTTCGATCCCCAGTCGAGGAAGATTGACTTTTGGGATGTTTTAAAAAAAATTATATTTTTCTTTTTTGCTTTGTCTGGCACTGTTTCATGATCTTTCTCTTACACCAGTGCCTGCTCCCTGATTCGTCTTTTTGCGTGAAAAACTGAAGATCAAGGGCCCAGTCTTTGAAATACCATGCAAATGTTACAGCTTGAAGTTCGAGAAATTTATAAAAAACTATAGTCATTCGCCTTAAAGGCGGCATTCTCTCATTTCACAATCGTCTTAAGTGTTTCATTCATCGTGTTTTGTTGACAAAGGGGAAACCCGAAATGTCAATATCATAGGTCTTCGTTAATTAATTTGAAGCTTCCATTTTCATTTGTCTATTGCTATATATTTCTTAAGCAGCGGTGTGGCGTATTGACGGCATATGATGGTGATTAGAAGAAGAAAAAAAATTCTAAAACAGTGAACACGATTAAAAGGAGAGAGCACATGTTGAAAACTCTCTTTTTTGGAAGGGTGGGGGGAGGGTCGATGGTTTCTCCGAGTGGACAAAACTCACAAAAACAAATAATTCATGAAAACAACAAGCCACAACACTGAGATACAAGTCCCGTGTGAAAAGGTCTTTGTAATTATTATTTGTCCACCATTTAAAGGATTGGATTTGGTAGATAATGCAATCAATATGTGATAAATGTAAATCAAAAGAGAAAAGAAACCTATGACAGAAATTACTTACTTTTAGTACTTGTAAAAAGAATCTGCAAATCTTTTTATAATTTGTTTATTGAAATCTGGAATGGCATCTATTTCAGCTTTGTGAATTGACAGAATCATTAACGAATTTAACCGCTCCTGTTTCATTGAATTTCGCAAGAAATTTTTCACTCTTTTACAGGTGCTAAAACAACGTTCAGGAGGTCAAGAAATACGACGGAAGTGGTTAAGGTCACTATAGCCAATAGATGTCCATGATTTGTCAGTGTTTGTTGTATCTGTAAAAAGTAACAATAAAAACAAAAGAAACGTAGTTTTTTTCTAAACTAACTGTGAGCCATTCATGTCTGTCATACCATGTCACTGAAAAAGATCGTTTTCGAGATTTTCACACCTGTGTTAATTCAAAATCAGTTGGTTGGTGAGGAACTAGTCTTTTTATTTCTAATTTGTCCTCTAGTGTCAATCTCCCAAACGGTCGGTGAAGCAAAGAGTCAACTTGATTCATTGCAATTCAATGTTTAACAAAAACAAAACTTCAAAGTATATCTCAAATAATGGAAACCAGTGGAATACGATTAATGATTGCACAAATAAAAGGTAGATTCAGATCTTAAAGCATCACAAAGAAAAAATCACTCCACTTAAGTATTAAAGAAATAAAAAAAAATCACCAAAGTATAACTGTTGACAATCTTCGCTTTCTTTCCCTGACTGTCACAAATACACACGCACAAACACACACATACACACACGCACACACACAAATAAACACTCATACACACGTAACCATCAACTCGGCACTATAAGCAAGAAAATGTTGGTAAATTCGTCCACAATGCTTCGTTGCAAATTACTTTATTCAATAATCGTGAATAAGAGGTGGGGGGGGGGGGGGTTGATATATCATATTTCTAAGTTTTATGTTGTTTTTTTTATGCTACTTACAAATAAACTTGACAATGATCAGTGTTTTTGACAGTTAATGTAATATTTTGGGTGGCCGAAGTTACCCTTATTATGACGTAAATGGTGCAACATTGGCGCATCCCTCCAGTCCAACGGTGGAGCTCTCAGATCCTGGCACAAGTCGAGGGTTTTCCGCTATTTGAGGATAGTATAATTCGACCCAGTTTCTCGCTCAATCAGCTGTAGCGATACTAAAGGATAGAGCATTAACTGGAGCTTGGATTGCTTTGCACCACGGTGTTGATTCCGTCACTGATTCGCGCAGTGATGTCACCAACACACGAGTCGGCGCATTGCGTGATTCGGAATCTTGAATAGAATGGAGACTAAAAAGTAAAGGCAGTATGTTGTTGGCGAGTTGGCGAAAGACAGTGGAGTTAAAATGTCTGTTTTGTTTTTAATTAAATTATGATGTTAATGATTTTTAAAAGATTGGTGTGGTGCCTGGCACCATTCGATTAAATGGCCCCACGCCACTGTTCTTAAGATATAAACAAGTAGTTGTGGTGATAAAGTCATGCCAGTGCAATAAATTTCTTCTCTCTCTCTTTCCCTCTCTCTCTCTCTCTCTCTCTCTCTCTCTCTCTCTCCTCTCCCCTCTCTCTCTCTCGCTCTCTATCTCTCCCTCTTTCCATCTCTCTCCCTCTCTCTCTACCTCGGAGAAGAAGAAGAAGAAGAAGAAGAAGAAGAAGAAGAAGAAGAAGAAGAAGAAGAAGAAGAAGAAGAAGTTTGGGAGGAAAATAGATTAGAGATTTGGGGGGGGGGGGACTACTGGGGGAGTTTAGATAGGGAAGAGGTGACCATTCAGAGAATGCGTCATAGCCGTATTGTATCAGTCTTTCATGGTCAATGTGAAGTAATCACGCAGAAAATGAAAGTGTTAAGACTTAGAGCCCTGTCACATTGGGTGGTTTGAATGGCTGGGTTGGGCTTGGTGGTTGCAATGGGGGGTTGGAACTATGTGGCGTCGCCGGTGACTCCCAGCTTGTAACAAATTCAAGCTATGTTGAGTGAGGCCTTTCGATGCGATCCGTAAGAGTCATGGTTGAGAACAAAATGTTATCATCACTTCCAGTTCTGTCAGGTGTACCTCAAGGAACAGATTTAGGCTCACTGCTTATTTTTATATACATTAATGTATGCCGGGTAATGAATCATACAGATAAAAAAAATCCTCCTTTTTGTGGATGATAGCCTTCTTTATAGAGACATTCAAACAGCATAGGGTTGCAATCTACTTCAAGAAGACCTGGACAGGCGACAATCATGGGAGAAAGAGTGAACATGCTAGTTGAAAAGTATCAGGATCAAAAATAAAATAATAAGTTCAGATTGTTAGACACTACACAAAGAAACATTGGAGACAACGCAAAAAGTTGAATAACTTGGATTAACTTTTGACAGCAAAATGTCTTGGCAGCACCACATCGATAACCTTTGTAAAAGGCCAATACAAAACGTGGATTCTTACAAAGAAGTGTGCAAACCAAGGAATATCAGAGAAACCTGCTATAAAGTCTTTGTAAGGCCAATTTTAGATTAAAGGGAACATGTTTGGGACCCCAAGAGTCAAAAGCAGATGGAGCAGCTCGAAAAAAGATCAAAACAGAGCATGTAGGTTTGTTTGAAACAATTACAAGAGAACTGAAATCGTCATTGAGATGCGCAAGAACCTTAAACGGTCACCATTACATAAAATACGCACAATACAAAAAGACAAAGTCCTCTTGAAGGCATTTCAGGGTCTGACAACGATTCCAATTGATAGCCTTAAATAAATAACCAAAAAAAAAAAATAATAATAAAATTTTAAAAAACCAGCAAAAACACAACACACTCATACCAGGTCCCGCAGTCACGATTAATGCTCATCTCAACTCGTTTCTTCGAGACACCATCCGAATATGGAATTTTCTGCCCAAAAATATCACAAAAATGTATGGCCAAATTGATTTTAAGAGAGAAATGGATGCACTCAAAATGAAGGATTAGGCACGTCCATTTGTTCTCATCGCATCGACAGGGATCTTTAACCCCCCCCCCCCAAAAAAAAAAAGATCTTTTATATAGCGCAATATCCATTAAACATGCTCAAAGCGCTTTACAGGGGATCCCTGGCCAACAACACGTAACATGTAGGACATAACATGAAGCCAGTTAAGCGATATTACAAGTTTTTTGGACAGACAACGCTAATAACTGCCGGGTACTAATTTTACACCAGGGTACGGTGAGAGAAAGTGAGTAAAGAGCCTTTTCCAAGAACTCAACTATACGCGGAGCGAGGCTCGAACTCAGGACCTTCTGTTCCGAAAGCGAGTGTCAAGGCACAAGACCACATAACCCTAAGTAAGATTATTGGGTGTGAAAGGCCCTTAAGTGTAAACATCGACTCTGTATCACCTTTTTTACGTTGGATGTTGTACTTGTTATACTTTATTATTGTCATGCCACAGAAATATCAGGTGCCAGGTCATCTATGAACAGTCGTGTTGGGTCAAGGGTGCTATCATAACACTAATAATAATATAAGTACCGGAGTGGACTAAACTCTTGTACTATAACTTATAAAAACACATTTAAAATCTTGGCCAAATAACTAATCCTTCAAATTTCAATGGATAAAAATGACACAAATCGTGTCAAAAACGCTCAACCCTGGGACTTCTTTAAATTTCCAGGTTTAAGAATTTTTCACAAGATGAGGGTAAATTTAATCGATCGAAATTTGAAGAATGAGTTTTATGGCCAAAATTTATTTTAATGTGTTTTTTTTTAATAGTAAACCAGAATAATAAGAAAAAGGGCAGACTGGACTAAAATCCAACAAATCCAACAAAACACAGAATTTCTCTATAATACGACTTTTTTGGCCAGATTAATTTGACTGAAAATATCCATTGTTTAAAATTGATGATTCTCCTATACTATATCAAAACTTCTTAAAACGAACATTATATATTTTAAATACTCTTTGAATTTAAGTAATTGAGATTTATTTTAATAGATTGATGATAGAAGTTAAATGATTTCATGACTAATTTTAATGGGTTTTTTATATTTTTTTTTTTTTTTGGAAAGAAAGACACAGCGATAAGAGTACCCATTTCATACTCTGGAAAAAACATGTATTTTAAAATTTGGTCAGAAAACTCGTACTTCAAATTTCGATCGATTTAAATATCCCTCATCTTGTCAAAAACTTCCAAAACCTGGGACTTCATGAAGTTTTCCTTCAGCCCCATAATTGAGAGTTTTTGCTTCAATGAATCGATATTTGAATGACGAGTTTTCTGGCAGAATATTTGAAAACATGTTTCTGCAGAAGTAGGTCTGTGAGCCCGGTAGGCTTCAATAGTCATGACGTCACTTCCCTCGTAATGACGCATAGTAACTTAGTAATTGGTTCTCAACTATCGGAACAATGGCGGACGCCCTTATGAAATACTTCTCCGACGAGCATAAAAATGTATCCAGAGGAGAAAAACATTATAAATCTGATCATGTTTTGACTTTTATACATTCTGATTTACATGACATTTGAAAAACTTCTATCCAGCATGAAGAACCAAGCTGCTGGTTTCTGGGCGCAATATACATTAATACTAGTGCTCAAAGCGCTTTACAAGGGGTCTTTGGCAAACAGCAACACATAACACGTAGAACGAGACATGACGCCTGTTAGAGGATATTACACTTTTTTTTCGGACAGAGTCAACACTGTTAACGGCCAGGTACTCATTTTACACGGTGAGAGATTGTGAATAAAGAGCGTTCTCCAAGGACTAACTATGCTCCGATTGAGCTCGAACCCAGGACGTTCCGATCCGAAAGCGAGGGCCATACCACTAGACAATATAACTGCACAAAACTTTTGAGAATCCACGAAGTCTTTTTAAGAGTTTAGTTGAATGGATATAAGTAGGCTTAAATATAAGTAATGTTAATTTTTTTCTGGGTGATAATAATGAAATAAGAAATTCTGAGAATATTGCTTTAGGCTTCTTTCATTGTTTAAAAAGTGAATATTATTAATAGATAGTATAGATGAGATAGTAATTTTCATTTAGATAAAACCAATAAAAACTGTAAAATTTTGTTATTATATGTAATAGGCACATTATCTAACCAAACGGTGGCACCAAAGTGCTTTACAAGGCAACAGCAAGAGGACCGATATTACAATTATTCTTTTTTCAACAGGGATAACCTTGTTAACAGCCAAATAATCAGTTTACACTTGAGTGCGGTGAGATAATGTGGGGAAAGAGCATTTTCCATCTCTCTCTCTCTCTCTCTCTCTCTCTCTCTCTCTCTCTCTCTATCTATCTATCTATCTATCTATCTATCTATCTATCTATCTATCTATATATCTATTTATCTATCTATAAATCTATCAATCTATATCTATATAGCTATCTATCTATCTAAATCTATATATATATATATATTATCTATCTATCTATCTTTCTATCTATCTATCAAATTCCCCCACTCTACCTATCTCTATCACTGTGCTCACCCCTGTCCCCCTTCCCTTACTCTATATATCTCTCTTTCTCTCTCTTTTTCTCTCTCTCTATCTATATATCTATCATCTATCTATCTATCTATCTATCTATCTATCTATCTATCTATCTGTCTATCTATCTATCTATCTATCTATCTGTCTATCTATCTATTTATCTATCTACCTATCTATTTATCTAATTCTCTCACTCTAACTATCTCTATCACTGTGCTCAACCCCACCCCTTTTTCTATTCTATCTCCCCACTCTCCGATCAGATTAGGGAGCCATCCCCCCCCTCAACCCCCCCCCCCCCCACCCACCCCTCTCCCTCCCCTGCCTTACAAATCAAGTCATTTCAATTCCCTGATATGGGATTATTATTGTCGTCCTGCTCTGTCCCGATTTGGGGAAATCCCCGATTTTATCATGTCATTCGGGGCTGGTCCAGATTAGGGGACTGGCCTTAATCTCACACCAACACATTTATACGAGGATCATGGGAGGTTTTTGTCCTTCTTTCAAGTTACGTCATTATACACTGTAGATGTTTATTATTTCTATAACAACAGCTGTCAATCTACGAGAAATCTGGACATCTGGGCATCAGAGGCGAATGTGGTCTAGTTGATAATACATTGTACTCTCGAGCTTGTTCAAATTTTGTTTTTGTAACATTTGCTAAAAAGTAACTCAAATACTGTCTGATAGATTTGGAGGAAAGTACTTTGCGATAGACTAGCGTCCTATTTAAAGGATAGCAAGGTCAAATTCCGGTCTATGGCCCCAATAGCTCTGAAGGGACTTAAATACTCAGATATTTTGAGAAACTGTCTCCTAAAATTTAGTCTCCATCAATTCAATTTTTTTTTAAATATTAAAAATATAACTTGAGCTATTATATAGCGCAATATCCAATTAACGGGCTCTAAGTACTTTACAAGGGGTCCCAAGCTAACAGTAACCCTTAACATGTAGGACGAGACATGACGCCTGTTTGGGGCGATGTTACAATTGTTTCCCGACAGATACAACACAACGTCTTTAACGGATACTCTAATACTCTAATTTATGTGGCTGGCTGAGAAAACTGGAAAGATGAGCAAATTTCATAAATTGAGTTATGTATGCAGTGGTGTAGACCACATCTTTCTTTACCACTCTAAATTTTATTTCTAATGTATATTAAAACCCAAGTTATTAATTTTTTGTCTGAATAAAATATGTTGCAATGGGAAACACTTTATCTTCGATTTCAGCTCCTATTATCTCAAATCAAAGCTTGCCGCATCTTCTCAGGTTTTCTCAGTCAGCTTCACATATGACATTATAAAACGTTAGTTTTTTCCCTCATTTCTTTAAATGATGTTGAATGTAATGCCATTTTAAATTGTCTGGCATGTGCCACATCCTTTACATTTAATGGTAACCATTCTTCAGACAACAGACATACAACATACTCCAACCGTTCAATGTCTGACATGCATTTGCTAAACATGATTTCGACGGACGGACGTCAAACTATTCCGACTAATTAGTTTGTCAGCAGGTCGTACAATACATTATAAAAAGTAAGTTTTAATCATAATAATTAGGTGATGTTCAAGCCAGTGGTTTAATTGTAGCCATGTCAGCATTGCCATTGTATGGTGAACCATGGTCGGATTTATCCGATTCTATAGACATGAAATGGACAATGACATACAGCATTCAACATGTATTAGCGCACTGCCCATTGAATAATGGTTGTCACTTATGTAACTGTGCGACATCTTAAATAATGAAAATTAAGGCGGAGCACACAGTGTAAATAGTCTCGAGACGGGGCCATAAAATCGTTATCAGAGCATGAAAAACATTATAAATATGATCATATTTTGAGCTTTTGTACACACTAGTTATCGCAAGACAATGACCAGTATGAAAGTTCTAGCCATCATGAAGAATAAAAAGTACCGATTTTCTTTGTTTGGAACCACGATGGCCGCCGTTGCTGGGCGACGTGACATCAGACTACTGAATCCAATTGCTTGCTTGCTAGCTTTTGGATAGGACACTAGTCTATCGCAAAGTACTCTACGCCAGATCTAACAGACTCAGATGCCCATTCACTGCTGAGTGGACAAGGGGGGGGGGGGGGGGTAGAAAAATCTCGACTGCATTCGGGATCGATCTCGGTCCCTTTGCGTGTGAAGCGAGTGCTCTATCAACTGAGCTATCGGCACCCCCAATGGTAAACTCCTTAAATAATCAGACAGTAATGGCACCAATCAGTTGTTATCCCCCCCCCCCTTTCCCCTTTACAACTGCACAGGAAATTAGCCGCATAAGCTACGATAGTCCAGCCAACTTATTTCTCATTCCGATATCTTTTGTTCATGACAACATGATTTGATGAATTATTTAGTTATGCCCGTTAGTATGAGAACTGAATTGGATTCAATAGTCTGATGTCACGTCGCCCAGGAACGTCGGCCATCGTGGCTCTAAACAAAGAAGATCGGTAGTTTTTATTCTTCATGCTGGCTAGAACGTTTCATATGTCTTGTGATCAGAATGTGTAAAAGTCAAAACATGATGAGATTTATAATGTTTTTCCCCCTCTGGATACACTTTTATGCTCGTCGGAGTGGAGTAGAGCCAGTTACTAAGTTACCATGCGTCATTACGAGGGAAGTGACGTTACGACTGTTGAAGCGTATTTGATGTCGTAGGATACAACTTGTTTTGCTGAAACAGATTATGTAACGCATGTAGTACCTGTGCGACTAGATCTTTGTGGTCCGTTGGTATAACACTCGCTTTCTGATCGGAAAATCATGCATTTGAGCCTCGCTCGTCGCAGAGTTGAATTCTTTGGAAAAAGGCTCTTTACTCACATTCTCTCATCGTATTCATGTGTAAAAATGAGTACCTGGACGTTAACAACGTTGTCTCTGTCTGAAAAAAAAAGTAATAATATGGCCTAACAGGCGTCATGTCCCGTCCTAAATGTTAAATGTTACTGTTGGTTAGGGACCCTTTGTAAAGTGCTTTTAGCATATTTAGTGGATATTGCTCAATATAACAGCTTTTTTTATTTTGATGTTCTTGGGGTGTGATATTTGTGGGGTAATCCGGAAAAGGGTCGGCAGCGTGGCTCAGCGGTACGGTCTTTGCTTCGTACCCGAAAGGTACCGAGTTCGATCACCCGCCGGTGCGCTGTTTGGCCTTGAGCAAGTCACCTCGCCTTAGCTCAATTTGCGGCGCTGCACTGCACTGCGGCTGACGCCTGGGTTATTCCAGTCTTCCCTTGGAATAATCAGACCATAGAGACAAATTTCCCCTATGGGATGAAGAAAGGAAATTTTAATTAAAGGGAGAGTTGAGTAAAGTGATGAATACAAAATCAAATATAATAAATTGCATGCATGTTACGACTATGAATAATTGCTTAAATCATCACGAACTTTTCAGGAAAAGAATATCAATTTGTCTTAAGATAATAGTATGAAAAATGTAAATCGCTTTGATCACGTTTAGTGGATATTGAACTAAATAACAGCTCAAGTTTTTTTTTTTTTAATTATCTTTTGGTGATTTTTAAAAAGATTTGTTTTGCTTTTTTCTTGTTTTTTTTTTTTTACTGAAGTTCCAATACAATTTACAAACGACGTATGAATAAGATAAATAATTCTAAGATGACGTTTAAAAGAATGGTTTATCTCTAGAAGGCACCGCAGTGCAGCACCTCAAGATGAACAATGGGGGCTGCTTTTCTTGTCCAAAGAAAACAAAACAAGATGCTGTAGAGAGCCGCGAACCCGGACTGGATCTCCCGGGTGGAGGAGTAATGCTTACTCCACTCAGCCAGCTCCACAGCTGATAAATGCGGTCCACAGCAGGTCCACAGCTGTCCATAGCAATCTACAAGAACCCAGAGCAGTCCACAGAAGTCCACAATAATAGGTCCACACCAATTCACAACAACAGGTCCACAGCTGTTAACAGCAGCAGCCCACAAGCAGTCCATAACGCCAATTAAGTTGCCAAATCCAGGTTAATCCCCTCAGGTCCAAAGCAACTGACCGCTGATCAAGTCACGACAAACTTCAATGAATGAAGGCACTGTGTAGCTTAATGCGTTTGCCCTCACTTAAAAAGGTTTAGCTCATAATATAGGCACAAACATATTACATTCATGACTATGTACATACTGGGGGGCTTCTTTCCCGATGGCATTTCAACTATGCTTGGATTTTGATGTAGTACGTGTGACAGTTTTGGGCTTAACATTCATGAAAGAATTGATCTTTTATATTGCAATGTTTTCACTGGATGTGTTCAAAACTGTTTAAAACTAAGGCATACAGAGCAATATTCACTAAACTCAAAGCGTTTTACAAGGGGTCCCTGGCCAACAGCAACACTTAACATGTATGACGAGACATAACGCCAGTTAGGCGATATTACAATTATTTTCCCGTCAGAGACACGCTGTTAACGGCCATGTACTCATTTTACACAAGAGTACGATGAGAAAATGTGAGTAAGGTGTATTTTCCAATGACTCAACTACGCGCTGCTCAGAGCGCGACCTGAACTCTGGACCTTCCGATTCGAAGTTGAGCGACATACACCACAAGACATTAATATAGAAGATGACGTCACTCTCGCCTTTATTATTGTTTTTATGCCATCCGCGTTTATGAGTAATGCTCACTGAACTGTATTAACCTGACTATAAACGTTCATGGATACATATAGTTTTGTGTGTTGGTCCGTTATACTTCCAGGTGGCAATGTTAGGAGCTTCTCAGCCAAGCGCATACTATCTATAGATAGTATGCAGTTGACATCACTCTCGCCTTTGTTATTGTTTTTTGCCATCCACGTTTATGAGTAATACTCACTAAACGGTGTTATCCAGACTATAAAAGTTCATGGTTACACATAGTTTTGTGTGTTGGTCCGTTATACTTCCGGATGGCAATGTTATGAGCTTCTTATCCAAGCGCATACTATCTATAGGTGCACTAGATGTGTTCAAGAACGTTTTAGAATGAAGCCCCAACCAACAGCAACTCGAGTCGAGCTGATTAAAGTGCGTGAAATGACTTACCCAAGGACTTAACATCTGGACCAAAATTTTCTCTCTGACCGTCATTGTCACCCATTCCCGAAACTGACCACAGTTAACATCGATTGGCTTTTGTGGCAAGACGAGAGACACTAACTTTACATCTGAGCCACTCACCGGACTCCAGGACATGTGCTACTGGTCAAACCGGAGCCATCGCAAAGTTATAGCCTGACACTGACCAAAATAATGACGTCAAAATGCCAGTCTTTTGTCACAAAAGAAAACAAATCGTGAGTTGTATTCAATAGTTCAACCAATGAAATAACTTGTTTCCTTGAGCTCTACTAACAACTCCTCACTAGACGCTACACAAACCTAAAAAATGACGTCAAACTGCCAGTCCTAGAGGGTTCTTGTGTCAGGCTATATTATATGTTAACGATGGCTACGGTCAAACCCTCCCCAGACCACGTAAGACCGCTGTCTGTGTATAGATAGAAATGACCACACATTCAGGCCACCACTAAGGACGAGCCATAAAAAGGAGATTTTCTGTCACTGAAGACATGTAAGAAACAAGCATTTAATGACTTGCGTTTACACAACTTGTCATTTATACGGTCTGTTATGCCATCGCGTTTAACGTGTAAACTTACATCACATTACAAACCCATTGGTGTCAATGCGTAGCCATCGTTAACTTACAAATTATATGCGCTTGGCTAAGAAACTCACAACATTGCCATCCAAAAGTAAAACGGACCAACACACAGTTTTGTGTGTTATCTTGAACGTTTATAGCCTGGTCAATAGTTTGGTGAGAATTACTCATAAAGATGGATGGTAAAAACCAATAACAAATACCCGAGTGACGTCAACTACATACTATCTATATCATGTTAACGATGGCTACGCTAGAACCCACGTGGTATTATATTTTGACGTAATCTTTCAGGTTTGTACAGGACCCAGTGAGTTGTCGCTAGTAAAGCTCAAGGAAACAAATGATTCCATTGGTTGAACTATTGAATACAACTCACGATTTGTTTTATTTTTTTTTTGTGGCTAAAGACTTGTTGTCTTTGGACGTCATTTGTTTGGTCAGTGTCAAGCAATAAATTTACGATGGCTACCGTTAGTGCAGCTATGTGGTCTTGTGGTATAGATAGTATGCGCTTGCCCAAGAAGCTCATAACATTTCCATCCGGAAGTATAACGGACCAACACACAAAACTGTGTGTATCCATGAACGTTAATAGTCGGCTTAATACAGTTCAGTGAGCATTACTCATAAACGCGGATGGCAAAAAACAATAACAATGACCTGAGTGACGTCATCTTCGAACTATCAATAGATAGTATGGAGTTGACGTCACTCAAGCCTTTGTTATTGTATTTTGCCATCCGCGTTTGTGAGTGATTCTCACTGAACTGTATTAACCTGACTATAAAAGTTCATGGTTACACACAGTTTTGTATGTTGGACCGTTATACTTCCGGATGGCAATGTTATGAGCTTCTTAGCCAAGCGCATACTATCTATACACTCGCTTTCGGATCCTGGGTTCGAGCCCAGCTAGGCGCATAGTTATTTAGTCCTTGAAAAAAAAAAGACACTTTACTCACATTCTCTTACTGTACTCAGGTGTAAAATGAGTTACCTGACCGTTAACAGCGTTGTCTCCGTCCGAAAAAATTGCTATATCGCTCTGAACACTTTTCACTTTGTAGGTCACTTTTAGCACATTTTGCAATGTGACCAATGACCTCGAGGACATGGAAAATTAATATAGATCATCCCCATTCTGAGTATGTAATTTATCGAGGGCGGAGAGAGTTGAGAGTGACAACCATTGTTGGTGTTTAGGCTGAAGAATTTTGATAATCTTCGTTTGAGTGTTTCTAAATCTGTTGTGTTCACACACGATTCGGCAAGAGCGTTCCAGTCTTTGATAGTGCGGGGTGCAAATGAATATTTGAAGATGTTTGTCTTTGTAGATTGGTATTTTAGTGTTTTTTGAGTGGGTTTTTCTTTGAATGCGTGAATTTCGTTCAATAGAGAAAATAATAAATATCTGAAAAAGTGTGAATAAAACAGTGCCAGGAAAGGCATGAAAGAAAAATACCAAAAAAAAAAAAAAAAAAAAAAGAAACACCCCCCCCCCCCCCCATAAAAAAATCAGGGGGTCTGAGGTTCGATACCCATGCCCAGTCGATGCAGATTGATTCTTGTGGATTTTTTTGTTTTGTTTGTTTCTTGTATTTTTCTTTCTTGCTTATTGTTTAAGGTTGTACAAAGTTTTGTGTGTGCGTGTGTGTGTTGGTACGTATTATACGGCTGGAGGATGTTGTGAGTATTTTGACTAAACACATAGCATCAATACAAAAACAGCTGGAAGACATTGCACTGCCTAATCCAAATAATATATAAAAACACACAATAGCACAAGAGCACATTGTGTCACATCCAATCATTTCGCCTCAGATCCATAAACCCGTATAAGCAATCCAAAGGCACTTTCTGAATAAATAGATCACGTTACTGGATTAAACATAACAAACACACAGACAGTGACACTGACACTGACACACAACACACACACACACACACACACACGTACATACACACTAGAAAGGACAATAATAGATCAATACAAGGAGATTGAATGAATAAATAAAGAAACATAATAAACTGACCATAGCAGGAATTTTACGTTCTTCTCACCCGTTGTTTGAGAGAGCATTCGAACGAGGTTGTCAAAAGACCAGAGACTAGTAGTAAGTGCCAGAGAATGGTCACTACCACAGCTGGCGTCACAATAAAACAAACGCTGTTTGAATGGGCGCACGGTTGTTTCGTACAAGGTGACAAGACATGTACGTCAGGCATAGCGCAATCGGGAGTAATCACAATGGGGAGTGATTGAAAAGGGGGGGGGGGGGGCAGGGGGGGGGCAGGGGGGGGGGGGGGCAGGGGGGGGCAGGGGGGGGGGCGTGAGGAGTTGGAAGGTACTTGGGTGTGTGGAGCGGTGCGTAGCCATCGTTAAGTTGAAACCCAAAAAGGCCGGCATTGGTCAGTTATACTTCCGGATGGCAATGTTATGAGCTTCTTAGCCAAGCGCATACTATCTATAACATAATGATGGCGACGGTGTCAGGCTATAGATAGTATGCAGATGACGTCACTCAGGCCTTTGTTATTGTTTTTGCCATCCGCGTTTGTGAGTTGTTCTCACTAAACTGTATTAACCAGACTATAAAAGTTCATGGTTACACCGAGTTTGTGTGTTGGTCCGTTATACTTCCGGATGGCAATGTTGTGAACTCCTTGGCCAAGCGCATTCTATCTATAAGTTAACGATGGCTTCGAGCAGTGACATCTATAGATAGTATGCACTTGGCTAAGAAGCTCACAACATTGCCATCCGGAAGTATAAAGGACTAACACACAAAACTATGTGTAACCATGAACGTTTTGAGTCTGGTTGATACAGTTTTAGTGAGAATTACTCATAAACGTGGATGGCAAAAAACAATAACAAAGACTTGAGTGACGTCAACTTCGTTCTATCTATGGGAAAATTGATGGATGGACAGATGGATGAATGGATGGATGGATGGATGGATGGATGGACGGATGGATGGATGGATAGATGGATGGATGGATGGATGGATGGATGGATGGACGGATGGATGGATGGACAGATGGATGAATGGATGGATGGATGGATGGATGGATGGATGGATGGATGGATGGATGGATGGATGGACATTACACGAAGACGGTTCAATAGGGGATTTCACAGACATGCAGTAATCTCATCCTATGTATGTCCTGGGCCAGTATCGATTGATGCTGATTGATTGGGATAGATATTATGGTATCGATTACTGTTTGGGTGTCCTGCCGGTTACTTGCTTCAAGAAAAGGATGTTGGAACGAATTGGGGGGGGGGGGGGGGGGGGGGGGAGGAGGGGGGGGGGAGTATGATTGTGCGGCCTATTGATATGACACTCGATTTTGGACCGGAAAGTCATGGGTTCGAGCCTCGCTCGGCACATAGTTGAGTCCTTGGGAAAAGGCTCTTTACTCACATTCTCTCACCGTACTCAGGTGTAAAATGAGTACCTGGGCATTACCAGCGTTGTCTCTATCTGAAAAAAAATTTGTAATAGTGTCCTAAGCGTCATGTCCCGTCCTACATGTTAATTGTTGCTGTTGGCCAGGGATCTCTTGTAAAGCGCTTTGAGCACGTTTAGTGGATATTGCGCTATATAAAAGCTCAAAGTTTAAATTATTTTTTTTTAAAAATAGAGTGCGGCTACGTGATCTAGTGGTAAGACATTCGTCTTCTGACCGGAAGGTCTAGGGTTTGAGTCCTGCCCTGAGCGTAACAATACAGTTGAGCCGGGTGTGTCTTTTTTTACGAAACCCCTCGAAACCCGCCGAAACCCGACGAAACCCGACGAAACCCGACAAAGTTAAGAGAAATAGGTAACAGTGGGGAGTGAACCTGGGATTCAGGGAAGTGTACACCATTGGGGAGTGAACCTGGGACTGGGTTTCGGCGGGTTTCGTAAAAAAGACACCCCGGTTGAGCCTAATGATAAAGACAAATTGACTCATCTCGTCAGTATGGCTATCATAGCAGACCTGCCTAATACTACAAATAATTCGTAGAAATTTGAACTTTTGGCTCCAGCTACAGAACTGTATAGATAGTATGGGCTTGGCTTAGAAGCTCATAACATTGCCATCCGGAAGTATAACGGACCAACACACAAAAACTGTGTGTATCCATGAACGTTTATAGTTGGGTTAATGCAGTTCAGTGAGCATTACTCATAAACGCGGATGGCAAAAAACAATAATAAAGACACGAGTGACGTCATCTGCATACTATCTATAGATAGTGTGGGCTTGGCTAAGAATCTCACAACATTGCCATCTGGAAGTATAACGAACCTACACATACAACTCTGTGTAACCATGATCGTTTATAGTCATGTTAATACACAGATTAGTGAGAATTACTCATAAACGCCGATGGCAAAACAATAACAAAGACCTGAGTGACGTCAACTTCGAACTACCATTAGGTCTCTTTGACTCAATAAATCTTGTTGAAAAGGAAAGTATTGCTCCTTAGAACATCTATTATTCAGGACTCTGGAGCATTCTGGATCATGCTGAGGGCATATTATTTAATTTATTTGTAAAGCTATTTAAACTGGATTTTTCTTTTCTTCTCTTGGAAACTACGAAGTTTTGAAGTTTCAAGTAGGTAGCGCTGTTTTAGAGATTATTCATGTTATTATAATTATAATTATTATTTGATATAGCGCCAATTTCCACAAATAGTGCTCAGAGGTGCTTTAAAATATTTTTTTTTTTTTTTAGTATCACACATGTTCCTTCATACGGCTACAAAATCACTACACCAGTCACACACAATTGTTCGAGATGCACATAGAATCACGATAAGCAGAATGAAAAAGATCGTTTTTTAAAATATGCCGTTTGAAGACTGGTAAACTTTCACATAGACATCATCTTGACATCGGCAAAAGAAAACAAAAATGCTGCCATACTCTGGCAAAAAAAGCAAAACATTTTAAAATTTGGCCAGAAAACTCGTCCTTCAATTTTTGATTGACATAAATGACCCTCATCTTGGCCAAAAACCTCTCAGACATGGGGCATCGCGATTTCTTCATTGAACTCCATCCAGTGTTAGAGAGTTTTTTGCCAAGATAAGGGCCATCTAAATCGATCGATATTTATTGAAGGACGAGTTTTCTGGCCAAATTTTCAATATGTTTTTTTTTTTTTTTTGCCAGAGTACGGTAGAATGAATGGTTGTGTTGATCTTTCTCGTTATCAAACACCAAAGCACAAAGAACCAATGAGTCATCCGCCAATCTTTACAACGAGATTATAAATAAAAATTTAGGACAACAGAAATTAACCAGTTCACTGCCGTACTCTGGAAAGACACGTATGTAAAAATTTGGCCAGAATCGATCTCGGTCTCTTTGTTTGTGAAGCGAGTACTCTACCAACTGAGCGTCGGGATCCCCAATCTGGAAAGACACATTTTAAAAAATATGGCCAAAAAAAAACGTGTCCTTCAAATATCGATCGATTTAAATAACTCTCGTCTTAAGAAAAGAAAAGAAAAAAAAACAAAAAAAAAAAAAAAACAAAAAAAAAAAAAAAAAACAACCTCTCACACCTGAGACTTGAACTAAGACATTGCAAGGTCCCAAGTTTGAGAGTTTGTTTTTTTGTCAAGTGAGTTCATTTAAATCGATCGAAATATGTCTCTCTCCAGATTGGGGGGTCCTGATAGCTCAGTTGGTAGAGCACTCTCTTCTCAAGCAAAGAGACCGAGATCGATCCCGGCCGGGGGCAATCGAGATTTTTTTTTTCTGAACCCCACCCTCGCCTGTCCACCTATCAGTGATTTGGTAGCTTGGTCAGTTAGATCTGGCTGGCGGAAGTACTTTGTGATAGACTGGCGTCCTATCCAAAAGGTAGCAAGCGATTGCTTTTTTGTCCGTTTCACGCTATAGAAACCGGGATATACTCCGGCTCCAAGGGCCTGGTGGCTCTTATGGACAACTACTACTACTACTACTACTACTATTACTACTACTACTACTACTACTACTACTACTACTACTACTACTACTACTACTACTATACTACTTACTACTATACTACTACTTACTACAACTACTATCTACTACTACATACTACTACTACATACTACTACTACTATCTACTACTACTACTACACACTACTACTACTACTACTACCTACTACTACTACTACTCTACTACTACTACTACTACTACTACTACTACACTACTACTACTACTACTACATACTACTACTACTACTACTACTATACTACTACTACTCTACTACTATACTACTACTACTATACTACTATCTACTACTAATGCTACTACTACTACTACTACTACTACTACTACTACTACTACTACTACTACTACTACACTACTACTACTACTACTAGTACTACTACTACTACTACTACTACTACTACTACTACTACTACTACTACTACTACTACTACTACTACTATTACTACTACTACTACTACTACTACTAATACTACTACTACTACTACTACTACTGCTTCTACTACTACTACTACTACTACTACTACTACTACTACTACTACTCCTAATACTACTACTACTACTACTACTACTACTACTACTACTACTACTACCACTAGTACTACTACTACTACTACTACTACTACTACTACTACTACTACTACTACTACTACTACTACTACTACTACCACCACTACTACTACTACTACTACTACTACTACTACTACTACTACTACTGCTACTACTACTACTACAACAACTACTACTACTTTCCAGATTACGGCGGTTAGCAGGTTAAAATAGAAGCTTAAGTAAACGTTCAGAACAAACATCTATGCCCTTTATCTTATTGATAATGTTTAAACGATAACAAGGTGGCCTCAAGTAGGATTATCAATTTAAGTTTATAATAATATTTACAAACACCCTAATCTCCTGCTATCTTGTTGAAGCATATTCGTCACCCATCGTCTCAAAACGGTGTTAAGTCGGGATGAACTCGAGCTTTTATATAGAACAATATCCTAAATACCAGGTGTCCGGACATCATTACGAATGATGAACTGCTCCAAACACTGAACCTGTCACCTGCTATTGAAACGGAGATAAAGAAAAGGAAATGGGGCTGAATTGGCCATACCCTGAGGGAAGTCTGCATACATTATCACCAGGCAGGCGTTGGACTGGAACCCTTTTTCGACAGACTAGCGTCCTCTCTAAAAGTCAGCAAGCAAGTGGTACTGTCAGTTTAACGGTATAGATCAGATGATGTGCGCTGGGCTAATAAACTCACAACATTGCCATCCGGAAATATAACGGACTAACACACAAAACTATGTGTAACCTTGAACGTTTATTGTCTGGTTAATACAGTTTAGTGAGGATTACTCATAAACGTGGATGGCAACAACAAAATAAATCATAAAACAATAACAAAGACCTGCGTGACGTCAACTTCGTTCCATCTATTAGTGGAACATAATTGACGTAACTTTGTTTTTTTGTTTTTGACAGCCATTTCAGTGACTAGTTCTCACTACATTGTATCAATCAGACTATAAACGTTCAAGTTTACACATAGTTTTGTGTGTTGGTCGTTATATCCGGCTAGCTGATGTCACAAGCATTTTACCTAACGCATAGCATCAATAAAAACCAGGACAAACTTCAATTCCATTGGACTCTCTCGTTGATGAGATTTTTTTATATAGCGCAATATCCACTAAACGTGCTCAAAGCGCTTTACAAAGGGTCCATGAGCAACAGCCACACTTCATATATTAAAAAAATCGGGACATGACGCCTGTTAGGCGGTAATACAATTCTTTCCGACAGAGACAACACTGTTTACGAATCAAAATGACTCGAAACTCGTCAATTACTCTCTTTGAAGTAACAGAAAACTTTCAATCTGTTTTTAATTAGATACAGCAGTCCAATTTTTTGGTGTTGATAAACAGGCGCCAGCGAAATAAATGCATACTTCCGCCGCCGCACGTCGCCGCCGTAGCCGCCTCGCCGTGAGGTCATTCGAATGTCAGTCAGAGTCTTTCTGTATTTCGGGTCACAGGTCAGCAGTTTTATTGTGTGTTTATTATGTGTACCAATGCAACAATTAAATCTATTGGTACGTAGGTAGGTAGTGTGTTCTATTGGTATGTTGGTAGGTAGTGTGTTCGTGTAACAATAAAAGTCTACAATTAGCCACTCCCACGCCTCGTTCTGAAAAAAGTCCGCGAAATTAAAGGGGAGGCAAGAGATAATCAGCTGATCGTTAAAATAGTAACAGAAAAGTGGAGGTGCTCGGCAATGAATGCAAGAAAGACATTTAAAACGCCGTAAAAATGTTTAATAATCACTTAATGGTATACGAGTAATTACCATCCATAACAACCTGTCAAATTCACATATGTAAGATGCCAAGCCAAAATTAATAATAAAATAATAAAGAACACGATTGACCGTTGACTACACTATATTTTGTAAACAATGTAACACAATATAATGTGTAAGTTTCAAAGCAAATGCAACCACAAATAACATCAAAGAACAATGTGAGACTACTGTTTTAATTTCATAAAACCAAACGCATATTTTCTGCCCCCGATATTGAACGTGTAGTTAGTATGTATCGTACAAACAACATTCGTTTAGACAGGTAGTCGGGATTCTAGCGCCAGTTTTATTTGGGCAACCGTGATTGGGATTTCACTCAATGCACTTATTATTTATTATTATTATTATTATTATTATTATTATTATTATTATTATTATTATTATTATTATTATTATTATTATTATTATTATTATTATTATTATTATTATAATATAATATTAATAATAATAATAATAATAATAATAATAATAATAATAATAATAATAATAATAATAATAATAATAATAATAAGCAGTTGAAAGCAGTTTTTGGTGTATAAGTGCATATGTACATTATTTCTTATAATAAATGCTTCAAAACAAAACAAAACAAAACTAAAAAAATAAAAATAAATAATAAATGAATAAAAATATCTATTTGGGCATTTACTTACATTAATAGTCTTGAAAATCACAATCACAATCCATGAAAATTAAATATCCCATAATCCGAAGAAGACATGAATTTAATCCAAAATCCAACACAGGAATGTATTTTAATAGGAGACAGATATCCTATTAAAACTATAGCATTACTTGCAAACAACAATACCCCACTCTGCGTTTAACGGGCTTGTGGCCGTCACATTGTAAATTGTGACCGCATTAGGGTAATCGGTGTCCTAAAGACTAACATACTGACATACAATCAATGAGAACTATAAAGAATCCATTCTAGAATTCAACTACAAACTGAAAAGCATGATAAATATCACTCTATCAAATAATTTTCTTTGCACAGGTTCACTCACACTCTCCTTTATTGCAAAACATTGATAAGTGAGAAAAAGTTTGTATTTCAATTATAAACTTAATCACATAATCTAAATGATGGAGAATAAAAACAGCTAATTATAAAAAATTTCACAGATCAAGTTATCTATTAGAACTCCGCATATTTAGCTTAATTACTCAATGACCATAAATTTTTTTAAAACTGCATTGTTTCATTTAAACAAGACCATGACGCTTATGCCTGGACCGGGTATTCACAACTTCTGCATTTGCATTCCACTTTTGAATCGAATTAATCTCTATCTTGTACGTTTATTTGCAAAGTTTCTGCACTTTATAAATAAGACCATAACGCTTATGTCTGGACCGGGTATTCACAACTTCTGCATTTGCATTCCACTTTCGAATCGAATTAATCTCTATCTTATCCGTTTATTTGCAAAGTTTCTGCACTTTATAAATAAGACCATAACGCTTATGTCTGGACTGGGTATTCGCAAATTTTCCTATTGTGTTCCACTTTTCGAATCGAAATAACATCTAGTCTATCCGTTTATTTGCAAAGTTTCTGCACTTTATAAATAAGACCATAACGCTTATGTCTGGACCGGGCATTCGCAAATTCTGCTTATGTGTTGCACTTTTCGAATCGAATTAATCTCTATTTTATCCGTTTATTTGCAAAGTTTCTGCATTTTATAAATAAGACCACGACACTTATGTGTTAGATTGTTCGCAAATTCTGCCTTTGTGTTCCACTGTTTGATTAGAATTAATCTCTATTTTATCCGTTTATTTGAAAAGATTCTGCACTTCATAAATAAGACCATAACGCTTATGTCTGGACCGGGTATTCACAACTTCTGCATTTGCATTCCACTTTCGAATCGAATTAATCTCTATCTTATCCGTTTATTTGCAAAGTTTCTGCACTTTATAAATAAGACCATAACGCTTATGTCTGGACTGGGTATTCGCAAATGTTCCTATTGTGTTCCACTTTTCGAATCGAATTAATCTCTATTTTATCCGTTTATTTGCAAAGTTTCTGCATTTTATAAATAAGACCACGACACTTATGTGTTAGATTGTTCGCAAATTCTGCCTTTGTGTTCCACTGTTCGATTAGAATTAATCTCTATTTTATCCGTTTATTTGAAAAGATTCTGCACTTTATAAATAAGACCATAACGCTTATGTCTGGACTGGGTATTCGCAAATTTTCCTATTGTGTTCCACTTTTCGAATCGAAATAACATCTAGTCTATCCGTTTATTTGCAAAGTTTCTGCACTTTATAAATAAGACCATAACGCTTATGTCTGGACCGGGCATTCGCAAATTCTGCTTATGTGTTCCACTTTTCGAATCGAATTAATCTCTATTTTATCCGTTTATTTGCAAAGTTTCTGCATTTTATAAATAAGATCACGACACTTATGTGTTAGATCGTTCGCAAATTCTGCCTTTGTGTTCCACTGTTCGATTAGAATTAATCTCTATTTTATCCGTTTATTTGAAAAGATTCTGCACTTTATAAATAAGACCATAACGCTTATGTCTGGACTGGGTATTCGCCAATTTTCCTATTGTGTTCCACTTTTCGAATCGAAATAACATCTAGTCTATCCGTTTATTTGCAAAGTTTCTGCACTTTATAAATAAGACCATAACGCTTATGTCTGGACCGGGCATTCGCAAATTCTGCTTATGTGTTCCACTTTTCGAATCGAATTAATCTCTATTTTATCCGTTTATTTGCAAAGTTTCTGCATTTTATAAATAAGACCACGACACTTATGTGTTAGATTGTTCGCAAATTCTGCCTTTGTGTTCCACTGTTCGATTAGAATTAATCTCTATTTTATCCGTTTATTTGAAAAGATTCTGCACTTTATAAATAAGACCATAACGCTTATGTCTGGACTGGGTATTCGCAAATTTTCCTATTGTGTTCCACTTTTCGAATCGAAATAACATCTAGTCTATCCGTTTATTTGCAAAGTTTCTGCACTTTATAAATAAGACCATAACGCTTATGTCTGGACCGGGCATTCGCAAATTCTGCTTATGTGTTCCACTTTTCGAATCGAATTAATCTCTATTTTATCCGTTTATTTGCAAAGTTTCTGCATTTTATAAATAAGATCACGACACTTATGTGTTAGATTGTTCGCAAATTCTGCCTTTGTGTTCCACTGTTCGATTAGAATTAATCTCTATTTTATCCGTTTATTTGAAAAGATTCTGCACTTTATAAATAAGACCATAACGCTTATGTCTGGACTGGGTATTCGCCAATTTTCCTATTGTGTTCCACTTTTCGAATCGAAATAACATCTAGTCTATCCGTTTATTTGCAAAGTTTCTGCACTTTATAAATAAGACATAACGCTTATGTCTGGACCGGGCATTCGCAAATTCTGCTTATGTGTTCCACTTTTCGAATCGAATTAATCTCTATTTTATCCGTTTATTTGCAAAGATTCTGCACTTTATAAATAAGACCATAACGCTTATGTCTGGACTGGGTATTCGCAAATCTTCCTATTGTGTTCCACTTTTCGAATCGAAATAACATCTAGTCTATCCGTTTATTTGCAAAGTTTCTGCATTTTATAAATAAGACCACGACACTTATGTGTTAGATTGTTCGCAAATTCTGCCTTTGTGTTCCACTGTTCGATTAGAATTAATCTCTATTTTATCCATTTATTTTAAAAGATTCTGCATTTTATAAATAATAATAATTGTTCAAATTTTTACCTCACACCCGATATTACAAGTACAAGTGAGCCAGGTGATGAAGATTGTCAAACAGTGTGACAGATGAAATAGGAAGAAAGAGAGAGAGAGAGAGAGAGAGAGAGAGAGAGAGAGAGAGAGAGAGAGAGAGATTCGGTTTTTGTTCAAAATTTCTCTCTCTCTCTCTCTCTCTTATATTGCACAAGGTTGTACTATTTTACTATTTATCAAGAACAGCCAAGGTGGCAACCCAGTCTCTGTATAAACTAAGCAAGATGGCAACAGGGACCCCGCTCCTTATCCAATGCCGAAGCTTTAATTTGAGTCAAACGGTTTGGTTAAAAATAAAACACCCAAAATAAGTTCGTGTGTGATGGAAGTTGAAGTCGGCTTATTATAAAATCGTTTATGGTCTGTTTGGATTACCCTTTTTAAATAGAAAAGGTGAATATAACATAAACTTGAAGAATAGGCAAGCTAAATGAAAATTAAATTGACTGATTAAATGAGTACGCGAGGCTGAGTTGCGAACGACTACTGGGTTCCGACATTCCGATCCCAGTGTCATTCATGTTCACCGTACCGTGTTACTGTCTACACACTACACTGCATTGTTAGTGACTGGTCATGTCTTTTTTGTTTGTATGTTTTACGCAAGCTTAATAAACACCCAAGAAGAACCTGGACATGGCAATCACCAGGGGACAGAGCAAGGAACCAGATAGACTTTATAGCAGTATCATCAAGATTCAGAAATGGCATATTAAATTGCAAAACCTACCCAGGCGCCGATGTAGACAGTGACCATGTCCCAGTTGTTTGTACAGTAAGGATAAAGTTTAAAGCTATTCAGAGAACAGCTGGTAGAATAAAGAGGGATTACAGGTTATGCAAAGACAATGGCATACAAACAAAAATGAGAGAAGAATTTGAAAATGCACTCATGATACAAAGCCAAAGTGAACCTGATAACGAAAAATGTGAAAAACAATTTGATATATTCCAAAAGTGTGTCAAAGCAACTGCAGAAAAGCATTTACCAATAGCTCAAATAAACAGCAAAAAGAAATGGATGACAAATGAAATTCTAAACCTATTTGAAGAAAGACGAAAATGCAACAGAGGGTCTGCAGAATACCAAACATTGAACAACCACATTAAATCCAAATGCATCGAGGCACACGAGAACTATCTAGACTGGAAATGCTGCGAAATCGAAAGAGAATACAAACCCAACCCCCAACAAGCTCACCAAAGAATAAAAGAACTATCCGGGAAAAGGAAAAGCAAAGCAGCATCCAAAACAAACAAGGGGAACTGCTATTTGAAGAACAACATATAGAAAGCCGATGGGTAGAATACATAGGCGAACTGTACAATGATCCAAATAGAAATGAACCACCACTGAAATTCAAAGAATCATTAAGCGGACCAAACATCACCAAAAGTGAAATTGAACATGCCATGGAACGAATGAGGGATGGTAAAGCAACAGGCCCTGATGAAATATCTGTAGAGGTATTAAAAAGCCTAGGAGATCTAGCAATTGATGAACTTCACATATTATTCAACAATATATACAATACTGGGAAAATTCCAGAAGATCTCTGTAACTCTATTTTCATAGCAATACCAAAGAAAGCAGGTGCAGTCAGATGCGAAAATTTTAGAACTATAAGTTTAATAAGCCACATCAACAAAATACTGTTGCGTATAATTATCAACAGGCTAAGGAATAAGATTAACCCCGAAATCGCAGAAGAACAATATGGATTCCAACCTGACAGAGGGACAAGGAACGCAATATACCTCCTCCGTGTTTTAAGTGAAAGAGCTATACAGGTTCAGACCCCACTATACCTCTGTTTTGTCGACTACAAAAAAGCTTTTGATAGAGTACGCCACGAAGAAATACTAAAACAACTGCACTCCATTGGCGCTGATGAGAAAGACCTCAGACTCATGCAAACATTATACTACACCCAGCAGGCATCTATCAAAATCGGAAACTCTACAGGAAATTCCATTCCTATTAAGAAAGGAGTCCGTCAAGGGTGTGTTGCCTCACCGGATCTGTTTAATCTATACCAAGAAACAATCATGAGGGGCATAAATAATATGGAGGGAATAAAAGTGGGAGGTCACAACATAAATAATATAAGATACGCAGACGATACGGTACTCATTGCAACATCAGAAATCCAACTTCAAAAGATTGTTGACAAAGTGGTAGTAGATAGTGAAGCCAAGGGAATGGAAGTGAATATCACCAAAACGGAATGCATGGTAATACAGAAAAACCCCGAAAACAACAACATCTGCAATATAACGATTCACGGCGAGCAACTTACCAACGTAGAAAGTTTTAAATACCTAGGTTCAATAGTGACAACAGATGGAAGATGTAACCGAGACATACGAGCAAGAATAGCTCAAGCCAAACAGGCCTTCATGGACCTGGGAAACATTTTGAAAAACAAACAGATGTCGTTCGGGATTAGATTCCGAGTCTTGAAGTGCTACGTGTGGCCAATCT
>NC_088362.1:61884503-61917003 GCF_034508935.2 Berghia stephanieae
TATGACGTTATGATGATGATGATGATGATGATGATGATGATGATGATGATGATGATGATGATGATGATGACGACGATGATGGTGAATATGATGATGATGATGATGATAATGATGAGATTTGGATGTTTGTGTAGCTATGTGGTCTTGTGGTATGACGCTCGCTTTCGGATCGGAAGGTCCTGGGTTCGAGCCTCACTCGGCGCATAGTTGAGTCCTTGGAAAAGGCTTTTTACTCACATTCTATCACCGTACTTAGGTGTAAAATGAGTACCTGATCGTTGACAGCGTTGTCTCTGTCAGATAAGAAATTGCAATGTCGACTAACAGGCGTCGCGTCTCGCTCTACATAATACGTGTTGCTGTTAATCAGGGACCTTTTATAATGCGCTTTTATATTCGATTAGTGGATATTGCGCTATATAAAATATCAAGTTATTTTGTATTTATTCTTGTTGAGGACGATATGATGACGGCGACGGCGAAGACGACGGTGATAATTACTATAATGAGGTTTGTAGTAGTAATGATGATGAAAATAATGACGACATCAACACGATGAAAAAAAGTGATGATGCAATTTGAAATAGATATATAGAAAGACAAAGACGAAAAATACGAGGAAACAAAAAGGGAGCTACCAGAATGAAGAGTTTGTAAAGAAAGATGGATAGGAAAATGTCAGGTGGGGGGGGGGGGGGGGGGGGGGGGGGGGGGGAGGGAAGGGGGGGGGGGGGGGTTGGGGGGAGGAGAAAGAAGGGGTGGGGGGTGGATTAAAACATGGTACAGAATTGTACGATGTGACAGAAGGAGCGTGGGATGGGAGGGGAGTGGATTGTGTTCAGGTGTTGCAGATGTATTATGCCGTCCTCTGGGAAAAAACAAACAAACTTAACAACAAAACATAAAAATTTTGGCCAGAACACTAGCCCTTCCAAATATCGATCGAGTAATACGATCCTCATCTAGTCAAAAACTCCAAAATTTGGACTTAATGAAGTCTTCAAGGAAGTCCCAGGTTTGACCGTTTGTGACAAGATAAGGGTCATTTTAATCGGTCGGTATTTGAAGATCGATTTTCTGGCCAAAATTTTTAAAAATGTGTTTTATTTTGGGTTGTTTTTTTTTTTCAAAATATGGCAGTATTGTCCCATTTTATCTCCCTTCTTGATTCGGATGGAATGCGATATTAATAAGGTGCGCCACTCGGGACAGATAATGAATGGCCAGGCTTTAATAGGCCTTGTCCACCGAGTTGAGTGGCATTACGGTATCCGATTGCCGCGATATTTATAACCAGAGTTCTCTCCCTTTGCAACGCGCCCTGCCTGCCACTGCGACGCGCTGCTGCAATGAATTATTTATTTTTCTTGGAGATAGGGTAAGAGAATGTGTCCACAGAAAAAAAAAACTGTGTAAGTTTCAAAACGGACTTAGTTGACTTAACCCTTTCTTTATCAACTATAGAAAAATCGTGACATTCGTTACGATACAACAAACATTTTTCTTATTCAACTTTCTTTTGTACATCATAAAATTTATAGAAAATAAACAGTGTGTTGTAGATCAAGTTTTGCTAAAAAAAAATTTGAATGGCAAGAACTTACTGCTATTATGTCAAAGTGATAAAAATGATATTATTGTGTTTGTTGGGTTTGAAGTTTTGGGGAAAATCCTGAAAATGGCTGGTGAGGAGAGAGTTAAGCCTTTTGCTTCCTTGTGGACCACAGGGGCCGCAACAACACTCTTCTATCCGACTCGTGTTTTAGAGGTCTTCTTTATTCCCCCCCCCCCCCCCCCCCCGCCAGGTTTGTCCGGCTGCCTTCAACTCTTGGCCCAAGGCTTCGTCGCCATGTCGTTTGCTTTGGTCGACCAACCCTCCTCTTTCCTTTCAGGGTCCAGTCCAAAGCCGGCCTGGTGATGTTGCTTGCAGGGTATGGCCAATCCAGCCCCATTTCCTTTTCTTTATCTCCGTTTCAATAGATGTCTGGTTCAGTTTTTGGAGTAGTAATAACAACATTTGCTAACAATACGGTTTAAGTTGGGCTGAACTTGATGCCTTAAATTGAATTTACGCTTGACCCGATGCTTATCCCATGGTGAGCAGGAGGTCACTCACCGTGTCATCTGTCCCCTAATGATATCTGTTATCCGGGTTGCTTTCTGTCTGTATTTGGCTTGGAATGGGATTGGTTGGTTTTGTTTTGGCCCTTACTGCAGTTCTTAGCTGAGAGGGAAACAGTCAAATGTTTAGTATTAGTATTGAGAGGTGATATTTTTTTGCTTGTAAATCATCTCTTTGTTTTGTATTGTTGGTTATGTTTTCTTTTTTTGGATATATGCTGTGAGCATTTGAGTGTTTTCCTCTCAGTGAGATCATGTACCAGATTTCTTAATGAGACTTTTAGGAGATCTCAAACTAAGTACCCGATAGTGTGCTCTTGGAATCTACATCTGTTCCCTATTTGAACCAGTCTTCTTTTTCTTACCTTTTCTCGGGTGCTTCTTCTTGTAATTCTAGATTCATTTTTCACTATCCTATTTTCTTCCTTTTTACTGGTGCCAAAATGGTATAAATTTTCCGCAAGTGCTGCAAAACCCTTGAAAAAAAACAAACTTACTTTCTTACTTATCCGAACCAGCAACCACCTGAGCTCTATCCCTTCGGTCTTGTGCCATGCCGTAGAAGTTAGACGTATTTTGTAGTTGTTCGAGGTGACTATAAAGTGTGTTATTGATGCTTGGATTTGGTGGGAGGAATGTGCATATCAAGTCTTCAAGAGGTTGACATTCAAGCAAGTGGTGTGTTACTGTTTCATTGGGGTGTTGACATAGGGGGCAGGAAGGGCATGTGTCTTTTGTAATTTTGCTTAAATGGCTGTTGAACGGTATGTGTTGTGTTCTTAGTTGAGAGATGATGCTTTGCTGGTGTCTTCTGGGCTTATTTAGGCTATCATTGAAAAAAATCCAAACAAAGAAACAATGTCAGCTTCCCACATTGGCAAAATGTTCAGATTCTTCCCGATACACCAGCATCGTTCTTTGTCAGGTTTGTTTTGCACAGCAAAAGATATTATTATTAAACCCTTTAGTAATGAAATAAGAGCGGTTTCTAGGTTCCTGTATAGGCGATTAAATGCATGCTTGCATACTGAAACCGTGGCAACAAAGGATACTACTTCTTTTAGGCATTAAACTTTGAGCTTTGTGAGCTTTTAAAAAAATATATAACGCAAAATCCGCTAAACGTGCTCAAAGCGCTTTACAAAAGGTCCCTAACCAACAGCGATAATACATTTTTTCCGACAGAGACAACGTTGTTAACGGCCAGGTAAGAAAAAAAATTGAGCTATTCTACTAAATGTGTCAAAGCGCTTTACAAGGGGTCCCTGGCCAGCAGCAACATTTAACATTTCGGACTGGACATGACGCCTGTTAGGCGATGTTACAATTTTTTCGGACAGAGGCAATGCTGTTAAAGGCCAGGTACTCATTTTACACCTGAGTACGGTGAGAGAATGCGAGTAAAGAGCCTTTTTCCAAGGACTCAATTATGTGCCGAAAGAGGCTCGAACCCAGGACCTTCCGATTCGAAAGCGAGAGGCATACCGCAAGACCACATAGCCGCAAACTTTCGTGTCACAGATTGTAGACGACAAACTAAGGGAAATAATCGATGATTATAATTTACTATTTTCATTAGTCTACTTTATCTGGCAGCAGCGATAGTCAAGCACTATAATAAACGGATCTAATGCTAATATGGAGGAGAAAGATGTCAATCATTCTATCTAGTGGACACCTACACTTATGCATCCCGAGATGTAAGACTGTTATAACACCAGATGCAAGACCCAAAGACATGACGAATGTGAGCCTGGTAGTGTTGTGGCTATGGATGGGGTTGATGACACATTCCATTTGTTATCTAACTTTACATGCCCCAGCCACTAGGCGATGGCGTCTAGTCGAGCATTTGAAAACACTCCTGTTACCCATTCCATTGGGGTCCCGTTAGCTCAGTTGGTAAAGCACTCGCTTCACAAGCAAAAACGGACCGAGATCGATCCCGGGTGTTGTCGATATTTTTTTCTGACCACCCCCCGCCCTGTCCACACAGCAGTAGTTGGCAAGCTGGGTCTGATAGATCTGGCGGAAAGTACTTTGCGATAGACTTGCGTCCTATCCAAAGGGTAGCAAGCAATTGTTATTGTTTCACGCTATAGAAACGGTGATGAAGTCCGGCTCCATGGACCTTATGGTTTCTTAGAAGGATGTTAAGAATCTCATGGATAGAGAAGAAAACTGATTAGAGGGAAACAGTCAAATGTATAGTTAGTTCTGGGAGATGATAGTTTCTTTTCCTTGTAAATCATCTCTGCTCTCTAAAAAGTTACTAATTCGTACAATAAGAAAAAGACATATGCAATTTTTAGGGCGTCTAAATCGACATAAATCTATTGAACATCTTTCTCTCACAGGAAAAATAGAAGGTAGAAAGAGTAAAGGTAGACCAATAAAAACATATTTGAATAGTTTGAACAGCTGGGTGACAAAGAAAGAGAAGAGTAGTATTAGTTTTTTGAGGTTATCTGATCAGAGAGATGAATGGCGTACCATGATCACCGATGTCTGGCACAGACTTGGTACTTGAAGAAGAATGTACACTACTTTGCGTTGGCTTGAGAGTATTTCCATCACAACAGTGAGCTCATATCGATATATAGGTTATCAGACTTGAATTATTTTTTTAATGAGCTTTTATATAGCGCAATATTAATTAAACGGGCTCAAAGCGGTTTATAAGCAGGTCCTTGGCTAACAGCAACATTTAACGTGTAAGACGGAGCATGCGTGATGTCTGTTAGGTGATATTACAGCACTTTTTGGACAGAGACAACGCAGTTAACGGCCAGGTACTCATTTTACACTTGAGTACGATGAGTGAATGTGAGTAAAGAGCCTTTTCCAAGGACTCAACTATGCGTCGAGCATGGATCGAACTCAGGACCTTCCGAGTTTCATACCACTAGACCACATAGCCGCATAGCCCATCAAATGAAAAATAATCAGATTCTACTTGTTGAATTAAAAAAATATATATATACATTAAAAATATTTCGCAACAAGTCATTGTTGTCAAATCATAAAAATCATTAAAATTTGAATGCTTTTTGAAAGGACATGTGGGACTTTGTCCATAATTTCACTCTAAATCTTTGCCAAGAAAATACCGTAAGACGACGTGCACTTATTTGCAGGTCTTAGAACCCAATTCCTTATGGGCTCATTGTTGTAATGGAAAGCTAAAAAAAAAAAAAAGAAAAAATGATGAAAAACATTGTCCATTACAACAATGTTAAACTAGGCCTATAAGAGGGTTCGGATACTAGACCTGCATAAACGTACGGCTTTTCGTCTGTGTGCGGCTATGAGGTCGAGTGGTATGACTAGTCGCTTTTGGATGAGACCTACGTGTAACCAATTTCACTGCCGCACTCTGGACAAAAAAACATGAATTTAAACTTTGGACCAGAAAACTCGTCCTTCAAATATCGGCAGGGACGGCTGGTAATAATGGGCAGGGTGGGCAAATACCAGCCTGTTTTTTCAAGTTATATGCTGTAATACCAGGTCCGAAATAATCTAATTTAAATTAAATAATTTCAAAAGTTAGTACTTAAACTTGATACTTCGTACTGAAATCAATTTGTGTGTATTTTTGATAGATTGAGAATCACCATGCACCCGTAATACATAAACCAGGATACGCTCCTGTTCTTTTTATCAACCCCCCCCCCCCCTCAAACCACTCCACTCCGCCCACATCGTCATCTCATCGTCTTGTCGCCTGACAGTGAACTCCGATTTTGCTGTCTGGCCTCTCTAGTCGGGCTAATTCAAATGAGCCCACTCAGCGACATCTATAGATAGAATGCGCTTGGCCAAGGAGGTCACAACATTGCCATCCGGAAGTATAACGGACCAATACACAAACTCTGTGTAACCATGAACTTTTATAGTCTGGTTAATACAGTTTAGTGAGAACAACTCACAAACGCGGATGGCAAAAACAATAACAAAGGCCTGAGTGACGTCATCTGCATACTATCTATAGAGAGTATATGAAGTCCTAGGCCCACTTTATAAACCAGTGAACACTAAATTAAATAGAGATTTTGGCAAACGTACTTTTTCTTATTTATTACCTTACTTGTGCTGGTACCATTGATGTAATGACATTGGGAAGGTTTCAGTATTGAATTTAATTTATTAATTTACTAATAATATATCAATTTAGTATTAACGTGTGTTGTTTTTATATATTTGTTTATCCATTTAAATTATTTCTTTTTTTTTTTTCTCGTTTTCCTTAGTGCTTCTCAAAACTCATTTATTTAAATTGTTTACTTATTTGATTTTTTGTTTGTTTGTTTTGTTTTGTTTTTCTTTAACAAATTAATTTGTTAGTTCTTTTTTTTCAAATTCTTAAAGTAATTACGCTGTATTTTTATTGCCAGACTAAATATTTTTGCAAAACAATGTAATTTTCTATTGTATTTCCTCTAATAAAACAAAACACTTTTATTCAAAAGTCAAGACTAAATAAATATATAAAATACAACCACCATTTTGGTTTTCTCAACACTTGAATTAGTATACGAGAAATACTCTTCTGAGAAAAGAGAGAGTTGAATTCTAAGTTATAGAGGAAATAAATACGTTTAATGGAAGGGTGGGCAGATTCCGTACTTGCCCGTCCTGAAGCTAATACATACATAAGATAGTTCGTGATGAAGAGGCGGGAAGCTAGGGGTTGGTTGGGTAAGGAGCATGTAGCATTGTTTTATCTTAATTGTATTGTATGAATTATTGGCGACAGCCTAAGATTAAATAAACTTTGTTTTTGTTTGTCTTTTTCTTTTACTATGGAACTGATACTTGTCATAGCAGACCTGCCTACTTGAAATAGGAAAATAAAAATCGTAGTTTTCAGGATTAATAAAATCCTAGATATTTCAACTACTCTTTAACAAAATCACCGGAATTTTCGTCAACGAGAAAAACTGATTGCAAACGTAATAATGATGGTGGTGGTAGTAATGATGATGGTAATACTATTATTGTTATTATTATCATTTGTTATTATTATTATTATTATTATTATTATTATTATTATTATTATTATTATTATTATTATTATTGTACGCATTGGTGGGATTACGATTGTTTTTTTGTTGTTTTTTTTTGTGGTTATTAATGGTATCAGTTTATTGTGTGGTTCCATTGATCATTTTTTCCACTTTCATGTATGTTGTCATCAAATAGTATGATTTATTGGCGAAAGCCTAAGATTGAATAAACTTTGTAATATCGTATAGTAATCATCATTGTCGACGACATCGTCGTTGTCATCATAATCATCATCATCATTAACAACAACAACAACAACAACAACAACAACATTAACAACAAGTACTACAATAGCAATAAAAACAATATAAACATCATCATATAATTTCCGTCATCGTCTCCACAACTATCATTCTAACCAACAGCACCACCAAAACCACTACCATAATTACATCCTCCCTCACCGCCTCTTCCTCCTCCTCCTCCTCCTCCTCCACCACCACCACCGCTACCACTATTCCAACCACTACCACCACCGGCACAATCATTCTAACCACCAAGAGAGTAGTAAAAATGATGCAATTTGAGCTCTGAATGAAACTCGAGTCATATCGCTGTTGTTGCTTCTCGATTAAAACTTTACAGTTACTACGTACTACTGAAAACCAGTAATGTAACAGAAATATTAATCTCGCCGTTGAGGGATTAAAGCATCTCTTTAATTTTTCGAGTGAACAAAATGGACTGTAGGCCTATTGTCAAGGTGTTGTCGCATTATGTCTCTTCGCTTTATTTTTTTTGTTGTATTCTCTTTCGTGATTAATTTTTGATTACGTTTGGAATAATTAAAATCTACTGGTATTGTCATTTCATTGTGAATGTGATTATTTGTGGTTGAAATATTTTTTTAAGGTGAACAAAACAAAACAAGATAAAAAAAAATATTTTAAAAAATATATATATAAAAAAAAAAAAAAAAAAATATATATATATATATATATATATATATATATATATATATATATATATATATATATATATATATGACCGAATCATCTTTGCCCCACCACTATAAATAGGCTAGAACCGCCACTGAATATCGGTCAATTTAAATGACCCTGATCTTGACAAAAACTCTCAAATCTCGGTATTTAATGACAACTTTGCAAAGTCCCAGGTTTGGGAGTTTTGCTTTTGTTTTGTTTTTGTTTTGTTATTCGTTTTGTATTTTTTCTTTTGTTTTTTGTTTTGTTTTGTTTCTTTTTTTTTTAATCGATCGTTTTTTAAGGACGAGTTTCTGGCCACATGTTTAAATATGTGTTTTTCCAGGGTACGGCAGTTGGCCGATTAAAAGTCACCGCGTTTCAAAATTCACTTATTTTCATTTGTTTGTTTTCCATTCATTTTATCCTCCCCAAACAAACCATGTACACAATACTTAGACTTATTCCCCGTGGATTGGTACATATTGGTATGTTGTATACATCCAGTCAACTAATCTCTCCCCGTCTACATACCTTTATTGCCCATGCGTAGAAAGTCGGTGGTCGAAAGTCAAAAACAAAACACACACATACACAGACAGCCATAGCTCAAGGAATGTTAATTATCTCGTACTTATCCCATTCATTTCAAACTTAAATAAATAGAATAAGAGAAAAGAGTGAAATGAGTTTTATTTAATTTGAATACCTGTGTGGATGAGAACATTCTTTAAATTAAATTGAATTAAAGAATAATGAATGACCTTGTAGCAACTTGTAGGCTACATCTTGAGCTTTTATATAGAGCAATATCCACTAAACGCGCTAAAAGAGCTTTTCAAAGGGTCCCTGGCCAAGAGCAACAATTGACATGTAGGATGAGACATGATGACTCCTGTTAGGCGATATTTTTTTTTCGGATAGAGACAACGCTTTTAAGGGCGATGTACTCATTTTACACCCGAGTAAGGTGAGAGAATGTGAGTAAACAGCCTTTTCCAGAGACTCAAATATGCGCCGAGCGCGAGGCTTGAACCCAGGACCGTCCGATCCGAAAGCGAGTATCATACCACTAGACCATATAGCCGAGATATAATGTATAAAATGGTTTTCTTTCATTCAAATAAACTGCTAGTAGATTAAAAGCCTCAGTGTGGAGAGTATCTTTTTCCAAATGATTTGATTTTAAAAGTTATACAAATTACAGCAAAATCTTCACAGACGAATTATGTGAGTTGAACTTTGATTTAAAGAAAGCCCTAAAATTCTGGGGATAAAATAGACGAGGGGAGCTGGTTTACGTGATACAGTTTGGTGCTATCTGGTCTAGTGGTATGACACTCGCTTTCGGATCGGAAGGTCCTGGGTTCGAGTCTTGCTCGGCGCATAGTCGAGTCCTTGGAAAAGACACTTTACTCATATTCTCTCACCGTACTCAGATATAAAATGAGTACCTGTCCGTTAAAAGCATCGTCTCTGTCAGAAAGAAATGGTATTATCGTCATGTCTCGTTCTACATTTTACGTGTTGCTGTTGGTCAGGGAACCTTTGTAAAGCGCTTTGAGCACGTTTAGTGGATATTACGCTGTATAAAGCACAAGTTTATCTCTAATTATAGAATATACAAGTATGGTTCTAGGACATTATCAATGTTATCATTTGGCATGAAGTTAAAGACTTGTATTGAGCCATATTTATTTTATTTTATACACACTACTTTTATGACATAAATCATTAAACAATGAGTGTGGGTAATATGACGGACATATACATTTTTCAAAGGTTTATTTTCTGCAATTGCCAATATGAAATATACATTGACATAGAATTTCCAATCAATGCAGGCGAATGATGAACTGAAGGAAAATACCAAAAGTAATATATAATAATAATAATAATAATAATATATATATATATATATTATATATATATATATATATATATATATATATTATATATATATATATATATATATATATATATAATATATATATTATATAATATAATAAATAAATAAATAAACAGAAAAAAATCTAACTCGGGACCTTTCGGGTACGGAGCAAAGACCGTACCGCTGAGCCAATCCCAAAGAGACAAAATCTATTGCAATTTCACAGCTTTGATACCGCAATCAACTTGGATTAAAGAGAAATTTATGAATTTCAATTGTGCACGAAAATGAAGTAGTTGAATATATTATTATCTTTGGTTCAATGCATTGCCGCCTATCCAGGCCTGTAGTAAATGTGTCAGATTTAGCCGTAAATGGGGTTTCATAAATCAAGGGAAATAACCCTACTAAAATTTTTAAAGGCATAAGAAAAAATGATTATTCCCCCTGTAGTGAACTCAATCCAAGTGGGATATTTTCGACTGGAAACATAAATGCTATTTTTAGCATCTGAATGCTCCTCACATACAACTGGATTGAGTCGATGGGTCACATTTTTACGTACTGTCAAATGGGGTTATTTGGCCACCAGGGGATACTTGGGCCATCAGGAGTTACTTGGGACATCAGGGGTTACTTGGGCCACCGGGGGATACTTGGACCATCAGGAGTTATTTGGGCTACCGGGGAATATCAGGAGTTACTTGGGCCACCACGAGTTAATTGGGCCACTAATTCTTGAAAAAAAATAATATTTACCCCTGGTGACCCAAGTAAACTCTCTGATGGCCCGAGTAACCCCTGGTGGCCCGAGTAACCCAAATTATAATTTTTTTAAAAATATCCACGAAGCCCCAAAACGCCATCAAGTCACATCCGGTTTATGACGCACCTTGAATGTGTAAACATCCGGTACTAACAGATTCATCGTCATGTGTATTATAATAGACGTCAGGCCCAATACGCGATGGGGAGTGGATACGTAGACATGGAGAGCGAGCTAGGAAGACCGTTGTTCTTTACGGCGTTGGGGGGGGGGGGGAGCACACAATTGGTGTCTGGTCTTAGTCACCCCATTCTACGGTACAACCAAGAACATTGTATTATTCAAAATCCAGCAATATTTAGTAATGTCTAGTCTTAACTCATTATAAGTGTTTGAAAATATATAAATAAAAGTGGCCCAAGTAACGCCTGGTAGCCCAAGTAACCACTGGTGGCCCAAGTACTCCATGGTGGCCCAAGTACTCCCCCTCTCTCCCTCAAGTAACCCCTGATGGCCAATATAACCCCAGAGACCCAATTAGCCCCATATTATGTTTTTTTTATAACTGTCCACAAAGCCCCAAAACGCCATCAACACACATCCGGTGTATGACGCACCTTGAATGTGTACACATCCGGTACAAAAAGATTCAACGTCATGTGTATTATAATAGATGTCAGGCCCCATACGCGATGAGGAGCGGATACGTAGACAGGGAGGGTGTAGCTGGGAAAACAGTTGTTCTTTACTGGGCCGGGGGCACAATTGATCGCTTGTCTTAGTCACCTCATTCTACGGTACAGCCAAAGACGTTTTATTATTCAAAATCCAGCAATATTTAGTAATGCCTTCACTCATTATAAGTTTTTGAAAATAAATAAATGAAAGTGGCCCAAGTAACATCTGGTAGCCCAAGTAACCACTGGTGGCCCAAGTAAGTCCTGGTGGCCCAAATACCCCCCCCTCCTCCAAGTAACCACTGATGGCCAATATAACCCCAGAGTCCCAATTAACCCCATATTATGTTTTTTAAAAATAACTGTCCACAAAGCCCCAAAACGCCATCAACACACATCCGGTGTATGACGCACCTTAAATGTGTACACATCCGGTACCAAAAGATTCAACGTCATGTGTATTATAATAGATGTCAGGCCCCATACGCGATGAGGAGTGGATACGTAGACAGGGAGGGTGTAGCTAGGAAGGCCGTTGTTGTTCTTTACGGGGCGAAACCGTGTGACCCCACTGCTTTCCGGACGGCACAGTTGTTCGATGCTGACTGTGAATATCTCTTCTACTTCCTCGTCGCTAAGCCCAGCTTGGAGACATCCACCTCACCAGTTCTTGCAAGAATTGGGTATACAAGCTTTCCTCGGCCGTCTCGCTGAAATAAGAAAATAAATAAATAAAATTCCCTTTATTCATCACATAGAGGAAATTTGTCTCTGGGGTCTATTCCACGGAAAGACTGGAATAACCCAGGCGTCAACCACAATACAAAGCGCCACAAATTGAACTAGGGCGAGGAGATTTGCTCAATGCAGCAGCAGCAGCGGGTGGTCGAACTCGGTACCTTTCGGGTACGAAGATAAGACTGTACCTCTGAGCAAATGGAACTGTATTCAATGTATTCATCCTCAAGGGTTATTGTTCTGCTATAGGTATAACTCGAGAGATGACTCAGATGACCCAGGAGTCAGTGGCAATGCACAACCGCTAATTGAGTAATAGGGGCTAAATGTGCGGCTATGTGATCTTGGGGTATGACACTCGCCTTCGGATCGGAAGGTCATGAGTTCTGAGCGGCGCACAATTATGTTCTAGGAAAAAGGCTCTTTATTCACCTTCTCTCGCCGTATTCAGGTGTACACTGGGTACATGGCCGTTAACAGCGTTGTCTCTGTCTGAAAAATTGTAAAAGTCTCGCTCTACATGTTACGCATTTCTGTTGGCTAAAGACCCCCTGTAAACCGCTTTGAGCATGTTTAGTGAATATTGCTCTATATAAAAGCTCATCTTTAAAATTTTTATCTTGAGAGTCGATGGAAACATATCTGGAGTTTTAAGAATATATCAAATATATAGACGGGGGCCGGGGCAGGTCAATTTGACCAGCAAGTGGCGTTGAAGGTTAATTTTTAAAAATCATAATATTACACTCTGTGATGTTCTAGTGTATCAGTTTAAACTTACAGCTGCAGGAATAGGATTCATCTGGCCCCAAATGTCAAATGCTGATGGTTTGAGTCCTACTTCCTCATGTGTCTCCCTCAGGGCTGTGAACTCTAGACTAGGATCCGAGGCATCTACGTTTCCACCTGGAAAACTGAAGATTGCTTTTAAAATATGAATTAGTTTCATGAGATATAATTAAGGTAGTTCTCCACAGCCACTTGGCCCATGGAGCTAGAATTTATACCGGTTTCTGTAGCGTGAAACAAACAATAGTAATTGTTAACTACCCTTCGGATAAGACGCTAGTCTGTTGCAAAGTAAGTTCCGCCAGATCTAACAGAACCAGCTACCCGATCACTGCTGGGTGGACAAGGAGTTCAGAAAAATTCTCGACTGCACCTGGGACGGTTATGCGGCCTTGTGGCATGACACTCGCTTTCGGATCAGAAGGTCCTGGGTTCGAGATTCGCTCCGCGCATAGTTGAGTCCTTGGAAAAGGCTCTTAACTCACGAACTCTTATCGTAATCAGGTGTAAAAAGAGTACCTGGCCGTTAACAGCGTTGTATCTGTCAGAAAAAAAATATTTGTAATATCGCCTAACAGGCGCCATGTCTCGTTCTATATGTCACGTGTTGCTGTTGGTCAGGGACCCTTTGTACAGCGCTTTGAGAACGTTTAGTGGATATTGAGCTATATAAAAGCTCAATTTGGAAAATTTGATTTGGGATCATTTCTTAGTCTAGCGAGTACTCTACCAACTGATCTATCCGGATCCCCAGTTCGGTTCTGTATTTCATGAAAAAATATATACAACTTTTTTTTTTACCTAATTTGTCCTCTATACTTGGGTAACTTCCTTGATCTGACTGTCATCATGATGGACGGTTCTCCATCCACTGTACACAGAGGAACCAACACAGACGCCACGCCATGATCAGGTTTCAGGGGGTTGATTTTTTCCGTGACCACAGGGATCTCATACTTCATTCTCTCTTGGACCCTTTGTTTGTTCTCATCTGTGGTATTTAAAGATATAAACAACACGTGTTAGAAATCTCCTTAAAAAGGTGTTAGACCTCAAGATGATTTGGATACTAAAATTTGATTTTCTAGATTGATGCTGTGCTCGTTGCTAAGAAACTCACAATATTGTCACCCGGAACAAAACTATGGGTAACCTTGAATGTTTATAGTCTAGTTGGCACAGTTTAGTGAGAATTACTCATAAACGCGGATGACGAAAGAAAAAAAATACAAACAAAACCAAAGACCTGAGAGACGTCATTTCATTCGATCTATATATCATTTACCAAAAATAGGGATGGGAAGAAAACCGTACAGCCCATTTTAAATTTTGCCAACAAGCACATAATGAATCAGTAGATTTTTTACCAAACAAAACATGGAATTTGTGACACACCTTCACACGTGCTCGGACAAACATAGTTGGTTGTTTATAAACAATAACGTGAATGAAATCGAACTCTCTCTGATCATTGTTATTGTTTTTATACCGCCAAATGGGTGACTAGTTATCACAAGATTTTCTCGATCAGATTATAAAAGTCTAAGTTTTCTGTGTTGGTTCTGTTGATCAAGCGGTAGATCAGTGGGTATTTTATTAAGAGACAAAACATCGATAGTAAATCTCGTGCAGTTTGCTATGTCAATCAATCATGGCCACTGTTTACATTATGACGACTGTACGAGAGGCGTGGTTATCTAAGTGTCTATTACGGGCAAATATGAACGTTACAAAGTCGAAAAATGATAGTAAAAAAAAAGGGACCTATCGTCGTTTTTAAACCATTGAAAAAAAAACAACACAAAAAATTAGCACATTTATATATAGACTAGTGGTATTTTGACATTCGATTTACCATGTTTACATGTGTGGTTTTGTCATCCTGTAGTATGACACTCGCCCTATGACATGACATAAGAATATTCTGGTTCCTGCTGGGAAAATCAATGAAGCACGATCTAGCACAATTAATTAAGCATGGTCAGCTCGTGGATATGCGCGTCATGAATATTCATAATGAATTTTTTTTAATGTATTCATTTATTTACTACTTTATTTCTCTATTCACAATGCTCAGTTCAACACTGTGACTGTGCGCTTTGAGGTCTGATAACCCAAACGTGTATGGGCTCATTGCTGTACCGTTAAATGGGATTACTTGGGCTATTTTCTTAAAAATGATTTGCGCACCCTAAAACCTTTTTTTTCTTCAAAATCTAACAATCTTTAGTCATGTTTTCACTCATCATTATTAGAATTTTGAAAAGAAAGAAGAGTTTTTTAATATATTGGCCCGAGTTTCCCTGGTTGCCCAAATAATCCCACATTACTTTTACTTACTTATCTTCTTGGTGCTTGATCAGCACATAATGTTGACACTTTTTGATTTGCCTGTTTGGTAGAGTGTCGTAACATCCCAGGTTCCCAGTAGAATGCTGTGTTTTGGTTAAAGAAGAGGCAATGGTGTCTGGTTGCTGGCTTCCTCTCCGATTTGGCCACCATCCGTCATATGTACAGTGCTCTGGGTCACCAGTTCCATCGATTTGTGTGAACTGCCGATCCAGACTTCTATGGTATTGCTCCACTCCTATCGTTCTTTGTTCCTTTGTCAGTGTCTGTGACAATGGTTTTTCTGGGATCGGGTCGTTAGCCCTATGCTCAACCCCCAGACTTGGAGGGCCAGGATTGTTTAGAGATTCCCTCCTAGAATGGCTGCCTTTCAGGACTCTTGAGTCCGTTTTACCCATTTTTGGTTTGCTAAGAGTGACCTTCTCCTTGATAATTGTCAATCAAGGCTGAAAAAGTTCATCTCTCCAGTTTGTGCTGTAACCCTAGTACAGGGTGGCTGATGGGTACTCGGCCTTGCCAAAGTGCCTACGATGATTTGGTCCGGGGCTGTTGCACAGCTACCCCTTATCCGTCTCCTGGGGACCCGCCAGGTTGGAGTGTTTGACTTCTCCTAGTACTTGGCAATCCCTCCTTGGATTGACCAGGTTCCCCGGAACCCATATTAGAGGAATGGAAATACTCCCAAACCAGCTCAACATTACGACAACGTTAAATCAAGCCCATAATTACGTTCGGTTATCAGACCTGCAAATAATATGAGCACGTTGGTAGTGACAGAAGTGAGGATTCACTTAAATCGGCTATGTGGTCTAGTGGTATGACAATCGCTTTCGGATCGGAAGGTCGTGGGTTCGAGCCTCGCGTTCGGCGCATAGTTAAGTCCTCGGAGAAGGCTCTTTACTCACATTCTCTCACCGTACTCATGTGTAAAACGAGTACCTAGCCGTTAAAAGCGTTGTCTTTGTCCAAACAAAAATTTGTAATATCGCCTAACAGGCGTCATGTCCCGTTCTAAATGTTACGTGTTGCTGCTGGCCATGGACCCTTGTAAAGCGCTTTGATATACCTGATAATATATCCTCAAATGGTGACTGGCGAGGTAGAACATGCGGGACTCGGGAAAGATGTCTGTGCCCCAAAGCACCAAACTGGCAACGTTGAATGAAGACATTGGGAGCGCTGATCAGTATCCTCGCCAATGTGGCCTATGAAATATAAACATAAATAAATCGTTCTTAACAAAACTTTGAGATTTTATATAGCAATAAACATAAATGAATATAACATATTTTTTTTTAAAAAAGAACAAAATACCAAACAAGGAACGTTTCGGGGTCAAAACCCTTCTTCAGCCAATAACAAAAAACAATGATAACAATACATTACTAAATTCCAGATAGACGGCAGAGATATTTTGTAGTTCCTCTCTAGCAGTCTGGTATCGCTTTAGCTTTTATATAGCGCAATATCCACTAAATGCGATCCAAGCGCTTTACAAAAGTTCCTGACTAACTACAACACATAACATGTAGAACGAGAGATGACGCCTGTTAGGCGATATTACAATTTCTTTTTCAACATAGACAACGCTGTTAACGGCCAAGTACTCGTTGTACACCTGAGTACGGTGAGGGAATATGAGTAAATAGCCTTTTCCAAGAACTCAACTATGCAGCGAGCGAGGCTCGAACCCAGGACCGTCCGATCCGAAAACTAATGTCATAGCACTAGACTACATAGCCGCAAAAAAAAAAAAAACATGAAACACCGAATTCTGTGCAGCTGGTTATCACTTCTCGTTCTAAAAAAAAACGTTTCTTATTATTAAAAAGTAAAGATTTTTGAAGACAAAAACAATTTACAGAGCTGCCAACTTGAAATTTCAAAAATTCGTAGTCTCCAATGGAAAAAAATACAAAGTCACTTTAAATATCTTTACAAATAAACAATTCGCCTTCAGTAAGATCAAAAAATGCTCCAAAGTCCTAAATATAGTTTCTAAGCATCGAACTTTCCTTTTAAAAGACGGAAATGCAGTCGTACAGTTGGAGCCAAAAACTCGTATTTCTACCAATTTTTCGTAGGACTAGGCAGGTCTGAATTAAGCAATATCAAAGCCAACCCGACGCGGTAAAAATATCACATTCGTGCGGCTATGTGGTCTAATGAAATGGTATGACGCTCGCCTTAGGATCGGAAGGTCCTGGGTTCGCGCGCCGCTCTTAGCGGCGCATAGTTGAGTCCTTGCAAAAGCTCTACTCAAACTCTCTCACTATACTTAGGTGGAAAACGAATACATGGGCGTGTAATATCGCCTAACAGGCATCATTTCTCGACCTGTTGGTCTGGAACTATGTATAAAATGCTTTTGAGCACGTTAAGCGGATATTGCCCTACATGAAAAAAGCTCAAAAGCTCATATTTGGCTGACATGCCCAGCTGTGCCAATTATTATTGGTATTCTTTCAAATCTCAAAAGATAGCGTGCGACAGCTGTACGTGGTGAGTGATTGTGTATATATATGCGCGCGCGCGCGTGTGTATGTGTGTGTGTGTGGGTGGGTAGGTGTGGGTGGGTGTGTATGTGTGCGTTGCCATCGTAAAATTATAGCCTGACACGACCAAAAACTGACGTCAAAATGCCAGTCTTTTGCCACAAAAGAAAACGAATCCTGAGTTGTATTCAATAGTTCAACCAATGAAATAACTTGTTTCCATGAGCTCTACTAACAACTCACTAGACGCTACACAAACCTAAAAAATGACGTCAAACTGCCAGTCCCAGAGGGTTCTAGTGTCAGTTAAATTCTTGCCTGGCACTGAAACCCAAAAAGACTGGCATTTTGACGTCATTATTTGGTTTTTGCACCGCCTAGTGAGTTGTCGTTAGTAGTGCTCATGGAAATAAGTGGTCCCATTGGTTGAACTATTGAATACAACACGATTTGTTTTCTTTTGTGGCCAAAGACTGACATTTTGGCGTCATTTTTTGGTCAGTGTCATCGTACCCATCGTTATGGTATGGCCTGACACTGAAACCGTGGCCATCGTAAAGTTATAGCCTGACACTGACCAAAAGATGACGTCAAAATGCCAGTCTTTTGCCACAAAAGAAACACATTGTGAGTTGTATTCAATAGTTCAACCAATGAAATAACTTGTTTCCATGAGTACTACTAACGACAATTCCCTAGACGGTGCAAAAAACAAATAATGACGTCAAACTGCCAGTCCTTTTGGATTTCAGTGTCAGGCCATAACAATGGCTACGCTGAAACCCAATACGACCGGCATTTTGACGTCATTATTTGTTTTTTGCACCGCCTAGTGAGTTGTCGCTCATGGAAACAAGTGGTCCCATTGGTTGAACTATTGACAACAACTCACGATTTGTTTTCTTATGTAGCCAAAGACTGGAATTCTGACGTCATGTTTTGGTCAGTGGCAGGCTATAGATAGAATGCGCTTGGCCAAGGAGTTCACAACATTGCCATCCGGAAGTATAACGGACCAACACACAAACTCTGTGTAACCATGAACTTTTATAGTCTGGTTAATACAGTTTAGTGAGAACAACTCACAAACGCGGATGGCAAAAACAATAACAAAGGCCTGAGTGACGTCATCTGCATACTATCTATAAGTTAACGATGGCGACGGTGTGGGTGTATGAGTGTGTGGATGTGTGTTTGTGTGATGTGGGTGTGGGTGGATGTGTATGTGCGTGGGTGTGTGAGTGTGTGGATGTGTGTTTGTGTGATGTGGGTGTGGGTGGATGTGTATGTGTGTGGGTGTGTGAGTGTGCGTGCGTGTGTGTGTGTGTGATGTGGGTGTGGGTGGATGTGTATGTGTGTGGGTGTGTGAGTGTGTGGATGTGTGTTTGTGTGATGTGGGTGTGGGTGGATGTGTATGTGTGTGGGTGTGTGAGTGTGTGGATGTGTGTTTGTGTGATGTGGGTGTGGGTGGATGTGTATGTGTGTGGGTGTGTGAGTGTGCGTGCGTGTGTGTGTGTGATGTGGGTGTGGGTGGATGTGTATGTGTGTGGGTGTGTGAGTGTGTGGATGTGTGTTTGTGTGATGTGGGTGTGGGTGGATGTGTATGTGTGTGGGTGTGTGAGTTTGCGTGCGTGTGTGTGTGTGTGTGTGATGTGGGTGTGGGTGGATGTGTATGTGTCTGGGTGTGTGAGTGTGCGTGCGTGTGTGTGTGTGTGTGTGTGATGTGGGTGTGGGTGGATGTCTATGTGTGTGGGTGTGTGAGTGTGTGGATGTGTGTTTGTGTGATGTGGGTGTGGGTGGATGTGTATGTGTGTGGGTGTGTGAGTGTGCGTGCGTGTGTGTGTGTGTGTGATGTGGGTGTGGGTGGATGTGTATGTGTGTGAGTGTGTGAGTGTGCATGCGTGTGTGTGTGTGTGTGATGTGGGTGTGGGTGGATGTGTATGTGTTTGGGTGTGTGAGTGTGTGGATGTGTGTGTGTGTGATGTGGGTGAGGGTGGATGTGTATGTGTGTGGGTGTGTGAGTGTGTGGATGTGTGTTTGTGTGATGTGGGTGTGGGTGGATGTGTATGTGTGTGGGTGTGTGAGTGTGCGTGCGTGTGTGTGTGTGTGTGTGATGTGGGTGTGGGTGGATGTGTATGTGTGTGGGTGTGTGAGTGTGCGTGCGTGTGTGTGTGATGTGGGTGTGGGTGTTTTTTTTTTTTTTTTTTTTTTTTTGGGGGGGGGGGGGGGGGGCGGCAGGACGAGGGACTGGGAGCGTCATTGCAGTCTTGTTTGTATACAAATTGGGGTCCCGATAGCTCAGTTGGTAGAGCACTCGCTTCACACGCACACAACGGAACAAAGAGTGACCCCTCCCCCTCCCTCTGTCCATCGAAGGTAGCTTTGTCTGTTAGACCTTGCGGAAAGTACATTGCAATAAAAAAAAGTGTCCTATTAAAAATGTAGCAAGCAAGTGCTTTTTTCCGTTTCACGCTATAGAAATTGGGATGAGCTTCGACTCCACGGGGCTTATAAACTTTATGAATTATCATAAGCTTTAATTCATTGGGGTGGGGGCGGGGGGGGGGGTAAATAAATAGCCATCACTATCTACTTTAAACAGAAACCTGGCGTGCGTACGTATGTGTAGACCTTAACTGTAATAACTGAATTATATAAAAGTATAAAACGGTAGGGGCTGCCTGAAGCCGGTTATCGTAAAATACTAACGAAAGAGTGAAAATGGAGAGGCTTCGTATGGGAACAAAACAGACAATGGACGTTTCCGGTACAAACTCTTCGTCAGCACAACAGTACACAAATAAACGTGGAAAACAAATAAAATATAATGAAAAATAACTTCTATCGTCTGTACTCAATGGTGGTTGGAGTACAGACGATACAAGTTATTTTTCATTATATTTTATCTGTTTTCCACGTTTATTTGTGTATTGTTGTGCTGACGAGGGTTTTGTACCCGAAACGTCCATTGTCTGTTTTGTTCCCATACAAAGCCTCTCCATTTTCACTCTTTCATTAGTATTATATAAGTATCATACATTGCAAGGTTAAAGTTATAAATAACAAGGTGAAATTGAATGCAAGCTTCAATTTATTAAACGAAAACAGATCAGGTGGACGTTTCGGGTTTCCCCTTTATCGAAAAAAAACCGCCACTATCACAGCATCTCATTCGTCTGTAGTATTTCATTCATCCTGCTTTATTTTGCTTATAAATTGCATTTATTTATTACGGATAAGGTTTATGACTCAATGTTTCACAAATAACGTATGCACGCCCGTTTTGTTTAAAGTTTCACATTGTTATTCATTTCTTCGAGTTTCGAGCAGCAACATTTATATTCTCCAAGATTAATGTTAAACAAAGAACCAACTTACCATCTTTAATTAAGATATAAATGAATGTTGAATTTCCTATGAACCAACCGTGGAAATAATATCTTGACTGCTAAGCTGCCAGGAGCTGTGGACTGTCAAATGTAATTTACAAAAAGTGAATAGTAGATTCGAAAAGCTTAAAATATAAATCAACAAAAAAAAAAACCAACAAACCAAAACCCCCAAAAAACCCCAACAACACACACACACACACACACACACACACACACACACACACACACACACACACGAAAGAAAGAAAACAACAACAAAATACTAAACCGGATTATGTTGAGAGATTCTAATCCATCCATGTCTCACATGACAAAGATAGATTCAAAGTTTATTTTATGGCAGTTTGCCAGTACAGAAAACACACACACACACACACACACACACACACACACACATATATATATATATATATATATATATATATATATATATATATATATATAAATCAAAATTGTATGATTCATAGTTAACAACATCTGTTGAAAAGCATGATGAGAGAGAGAGAGAGAGAGAGAGAGAGAGAGAGAGAGAGAGAGAGAGAGAGAGAGAGAGAGAGAGAGAGAGAGAGAAACTTCATTCTATTTTTTTACCTTTGTTATCATATTTTTGTAGTTATGTCTCTTAATGTATCCGTCCAAAAGAAGAAGACTCAAGAAGAAAGCAGATGGCGCCTGCCGGTTGTCATTTGAGGGAAGAGCTTTTATCTTTGTCTTTTGTGATTCACATTCCACTTTTAACTATGTAGGTAATGGGAGCGATCTTTATTCAGGTTTTTGTCCAACCTAGTCATCGATCACATGATTTGTTGCTGCTGTACAACGTTTGGATATTTCTCAATGTATCTAAACATGCTGCTTGCTGCTTTGTTTATGAAATTTGTAAACATACCCATGAGTCATGCTGAGCAAAATGACCAACAGTCATCAACAGTCATGACGTCACTTCCCTCGTATTACTCGTAATGACGCATAGTAACTTAGCAACTGGTTCTAAACTATCGGAACAATGGCGGACGCCCTTATGAAATACTTCTCCGACGAGTATAAGACTTTATCCAGATGAGAAAAACATTATAAATATGATCCATGTTTTGACTTTTATACATTCTGATCATATGACATGCAAAAGAGTTCCAGCCAGCATGAAGAATAAAAAGTACTGCTTTTCTTTGTTTAAAACCAAGCTGCTTGTTGCTGGGCGGACGTGACACCAGACTATTCTCAGTTAACTGTAGTATCCAGACTATAAAAGTTCATGGTTACAGAGTTTTGTTCGTCATACGAGTCCGGATGGCAATGTTGTGAGCTTCTTAGCCAAGCGCATATTATCTATAGAGAACTTTGGACGTGATGATTTATTTTCGTTCCCGATTTCGGCTATGAGTTTGAGATGGACTTTGATGTGGGAACATATTTACTGTGTTCCAATGTGTTCCAGATTGTTGTTGTTCGGCTATTGAGCTGTGAATTGTTTAAATGTTCGGTAACCTTTTGGGTGTCCCTGTGAGTTCCGATCACTGTTGTGCGTTATTTCCGCCTGTGAGTTTGTGACGTCACCATGCGTATAAAAACGATCTCCTATTCTCTTTGCAAGCTCTTCTTACTACGATATTCATAATGGATTGTTGATTGAAATTGGATTCAATAGTCTGATGTCACGTCGCCCAGCAACGGCGGCCATCGTGGTTCTAAACAAAAAAAAATCATTACTTTCTATTCTTCATGCTGGCTAGAATTTTTCATATGTCTTGTGATGAGAATGTGTAAAAGTCAAAACATGATCAGATTTATAATGCTTTTTTTTCCTCTGGATACGCTTTTATGTTCGTTGGAGAAATATATCATAAGGGCGTCCGCCATTGTTCCGATAGTTTAGAGCCAGTTGCTAAGTTACAATGCGTCATTACGAGGGAAGTGACGTTGCGACTGTTGAAGCGTATTCGTCATGTGTTGACTTTTTATTGTTTTTATTTCGGGACGAACATACCTGGACTATTCGCGTGAAATGTTGAAAAGACCAAAATGATGAGGATGAATTCTAATTCAAACAAAATTCTGAACATTAACAACCAAGGCTACATCTCTTCAAAACAAATGTTCTATCTATTCTCCTTTATTGTCTGAATCATGAAACTGACAGGCACCACCTCCAACAAACTTAACGCATTTCTAAGAAGGGTCCTGAGGATATAATATTGGCCAAAAGTATTTTCAAACAAAAAACTGGCAAAACGTACATGAATTGAACCAATGTCTGAAGCTGTAAAGAGGAGAAGGTGGAAATGGACTGGACATGTCCATAGAATGGATCAGAGTGCCATTCCCAGGATAGCCTTAAGGTGGACTCCCTCCTCCCCTCCTCCAGGGGACGAGAAGAAGGGGCCGCCCGCCGCTGTAGACCTGGAGGAGGAGGAGGAGCGTCGAAAGAGAAATGAAAGCTCGTGGATTGTCTTGGGGACAGATGACAAAAATGACCTCCAATCTAGAGAAATGCGTTCCACCGTGTCAGCCTTATGTGCTGTTCAAGCACCAAGAGGATACGTAAGTAAGTATTCATATCATAGGGAAATATTTCTCTAGGGTGTATTCCAAGGGAAGACTGGAATAACCCAGGAGTCAGCCGCAGTTCAGCGCCGCAAATTGAGCTAGGGCGAGGTGACTAGCTTAAGGCGGATGATCGAACTCGGCACAGCTGAGCCACTCTGCCCCCTTTTGACCTCGCGTGCACACGTATGTGTAAAATAATCAACAGACAAAATACACAACTGCAAACCTATGTCAGCTACTCGTACATTATTCATCGAAATCAAAATAAATTTAAATAGTTCAATCTTAAGTGTTAATATTTAGGCCAAAATATGCCAATCACCATAACACCTCTCAGAACAAATTATTCTTACAATTAGAATAATAAAGGAATAACAAATCTTTGGTAAGCATCTATGGCGAAAAAGCAATAATAATAATAATAATAATAATAATAATAATAATAATAATAATAATAATAATAATAATAATAATAATGGTGACGATGATGATGATGATGATGATGATGATGATGATGATGATGATGATGATGATGATGATGATGATGACAATAATAGTAATAATAATAATAATAATAATAATAATATCATCATCATCATCATCATCATCATCATCATCATCATCATCATCATCACATCATCATCATCATCATCAGAAAAATTATTATTATTATTATTATTATTATTATTATTATTATTATTATTATTATTATTATTATTATTATTATTATTATTATTATTATTATTATTATTACTGGTATTATTATTATTATTATTAATAATAATATTATTATTAAAAATAAACAATTCTAAATATCCTATCACGATCACCAAAAGATAGTAGTTAGTATTTCTAGTTATTGTTGCAAACTGTTATACATTCATTTTACTTACATATTTTTCCAGTGTAGAAGGTAGAATTGAATCGTGCAAACAAAAAGCTGAAAGTACACTAATACCGCCACACGTCAACACACATACACACACACACACATACACACACACACACACACACACACACACACGACATGACCTCCATAAATAGCGGATTAAACATGCGACTTATAAATCGAAAACTATTCACATTGAAATGAACAGCTGTGTTATGGAATGACAAAGATCGGATAAACAGAAAAATATTGATACTTATACTTGAACACTCCAAACCCGGTAAAGCGGCTGGTCTTGATGTAATCACTGCAGAAATGATAAAGTATTTCGGTCCCTCAACAAAAACAAGGTTACTAACTCTTAGCAACAAATGTGTTGAATCGCGCACAGTACCAAAGCTCTGGCGACAAGCAAGAGTGATACACTACTTAAACCTGGAAAAGATCCAAATAGCAGCAAGAGCTACAGACCAATATCCCTCCTTTGCATACTGTACAAAGTAAATGAGTGCATGATACTAGCCAGGATTTCACAAACAGTAGACGAACATCTGTCACCTGACCAAGCTGGTTTCCGTCCTTCACACAATACATTGAAACAAATTACAGGAGCTGTGTCGTTGGTGGACATGACAGCTGCCTATGACACAGTAAATCACAGGAAACTGCTCCTAAAGGTTGCAAGGATAACTCGTAACACAAAAGTAGTTGCAATGATAAAATTCCTTATGTCAAACTGTCGTTTTTTTGTGGAAATGGATGGGAAGAAGAGCAGATGGAGATCACAAAATAATAGAGTGACTCAATGATCGGTACTTGCACCTATCAATTTCCGTAAAAAGTACATTCTTTGATTAATTTTACTATTGATATAATTGGTATGTACGTCCCACCGTAATTTGTTGTCCATGGTGACTCCTAGATATTTGTATTCTACTACCTGCTCTACTTTTTCATTTTTAATAGTAATATGGTCTTTTGTATTCTTATCTTTTCTAAAGTCTATAATTAATTCTTTGGTCTTACTAACATTCAATTCCAGGTGATTATTGTTGCACCAAGAAACAAATTTATTTATTTATTTCTTATAATTTATTTCGTTATTATTAGTAATTAGTCCTTGTAGAGTTGTATCGTCAGCAAATTTTAAAAGGGGTATGTTTAAATCTGCGCTTTTGCAGTCGTTTGTATAAAGTATAAAGAGCATGGGAGAGATTACACAGCCCTGGGGAGCACCATATTTATAATTATGTTATTGGAGACATTTCCTTTTACTTGTATATATTGTGTTCTATTTGTAAGGAAGTCTAGCACCCAGGAGATGATATAAGAATTAATTTTAAAAGTAGAAAGTTTATGAGCAAGGAGGTGGGGCTGAAATTGTATTAAATGCGGATGAAAAATCAACAAAAAGAATTCTGCAGTAGCTTCTAGGCGTGTCTAAATGTTTGTAGATATTATTTGTAGAAACTAGGATGGCATCTTCTACACTGCGTTTACTTTGGTAGGCAAATTGATAAGGGTCCAAAAGAGGTCTAACATGGTTATTAATTCGTAACAAAATAAGTTTTTCAAAACATTTCTTGACAATTGATATGAGAGCGACAGGTCTCAGATCATTCATTGATTTTACTTTGTCTTTTTTGGGGACAGGAATTATTTCTGAAATTTTCCAAATACTAGGGATTGAGAGCATGAAAAAGACATATCAGAAATATAAGTATAAATATAGCATAATTGTTCCGCACAGGTTTTCAAAATTCTGCCTTTTATACCATCGGTCCAGCTGCCTTCCTTTCATTCAGTCTAGAAAACATATATTTTGTCTCACATTCACTGAATTCATTCTCGCATTCATCATTCATACGCTCTATAAGTAATTTTTTAGTCTGTTTAATTTCGTATTCATTATTGGTAGAATCAAAACGGGCATAAAATTTGTTCAGATCATTTAAATCGATATTGTCGGGTACTTTAGATTTGCTTTCATTGTAATTGATAATTGTTTTTATGCCTTTCCAAGTTGTTTTAATGTCGCCTGATTGAAAACTTCTCTCTACTTTTGTTTTGTAACGTTCCTTACATTTAATAATTTCTTTGGTTTCTCTTTGTTTCGTCTTTAGTTCATCTTTGGTACCATTTAGAAAGACACATAATATATGTTACGTCTATATAGCAACGCTATTAGATAAAAGGTACTCATTAAACACCTTATCCCGGTGGTGAGAAAGTGTGAGAAAAGTGCTCAGATTTCATACTTTTCAACTTGACTAGCTGTAAAAAATATTTAGAAGTGCAATTAAGCTTTGATATTTCCCGAAGATGTACATAAAGGGTTGATTTAATCATTTATGACAAGATCTCATGTTTTATTTTTAAAATTGACCTAATTAAACTTGGCCATATTTCAGTTCAAACATTTTCACCATCCGACTGATTTTGTCATTCACTGTAAAATATAATATTATGTGTCTTTCTAGAGTTCGCCTGTTAACTGGTTTGATTGATACCAGGACCACGTGATCGTTGCCCCGATTTCCAATCAGTCTCTAACGGGCTGTATAGTACAATACAACACGATGGAAGTGTCCGCCTCTGTCATTATTCCACACTCAGTCGCAATGGTGAATAAATGAATAATTCCACACGGAGATTGTCATTCTCATTCCCTGCTGGATGGAAGTTGTTTAAGTGTTTCGTCTTTAGTAGATGGTATGAGAAGCAAGTTATAATAGGTCTGTCTGGCTTGTGTTGTGTGCTGTATGTGTGTGTGTGTGTGTGTGTGTGTATGCTCGTGTGTGTGTGTGTGAATGAGTATGTTTCAGCTAAAGTAATTTGTAATTTAAGCGCTTAAGAGTCTGATGTCTCGGAGTTATAGCGTTATATAAGTTTTCAGCATCATCATTATTATTATTATTATTATTATTATTATTATTATTATTATTATTATTATTATTATTATTATTATTATTATTATTATTATTATTATTTTCAGAAATTGCAAGTTTATATTAGAGGAGTTAATTTTATACCTAAGTAAGGTGAGAGAATGTGAGTAAAGAGCCTTTTCTAAGGACTCAACTTTTGCTGAGCGAGGCTCGAATTCAGGACCTTCCGATCTGAAAGCGAGTGTCATACCACTAGACCACATAGCCGCACAATAGAAGATAAAATAGTCTCTTAAAGTGTGAAATATTATTGTCTTCATCACTTTAATTATAAACAAACTAAAATATTAGCAAATTAACGTACCCCCAATTTAAACGATCGAACATAGAACGGCAAGGAAGGAAACCAGGATCTGTCTTCAGACGTCGCCACACAACGCCCGGTGCGCGAGTTTAAAACCGAATGTCGTGTGGCGACGTTTGAGCACATATTCTGGTTGTCTTTCTAGTGGTTGGTTGATCGTTTACGGTCGGGGAACGTAACCGTTAACTTGCTAATACCAGATTTAGAGGACAGGTCACAGTTAACTTCCTAGTCCGAGTTTTTCGGGCCATTTTTAGCTTGTCCTTCACATATCAATCGATTAAAATGACACTCATCGTGTCAAAAACTCTCAAACCTGGGACTTCAATTCTTTTTTTTATTGAGCGTTTATAGCAATATCCTTTATAGTCACCTGGAACAACTACAAAAGACTTCTAACTTCTACGTCATGGCAAAGACTGAAGGGCTAGAGCTCAGGTGGTCGCTGGTTCGGATAAGTGAGTAAGTAAAACAATATCCACTAAACGTACTCAAAGCGGTTTACAATGGGTCCCTGGCCAACAGCAGCATTTAATATGTAGAACGGGACATGACGCCTGTTAGGCGATATTACATTTTTTTATCGGACAGAAACAACGCTGTTGACGGTCGGGTACTCATTTTACACCTGAATGCGGTGAGAGAAAGTGAGTAAAGAGCCTATTCCAAGGACTCAACTATGCGCCGAGCAAGGTTCGAACCCAGGACCTTCCGATCCACTAGACCACATAGCCGACTTCCTTGAATACTTCCGTGAAGTCCCAGGTTCGAAACTTTATTGACAAGATAAGGTTCATTTTAATCAAATTAAGGAGCAGGCACCGGTGTAAGATACAGATCTGAACAAGTGTGTATGAAAGGTGCCATATAAAGCAAGAAAGAAAAAAAAATAAAATAAACATCCCAAAAATCAGTCTACCTCGACTTTGGGGATCGAACCTCAGACCTTGCTTTGTCTGGCACCTTTCATACACACTTGTTCAGATCTTTTTATCTTCATTTTAATCAATTTATATAATTCATTGAAACAAGGGATTTCTATCCAAAATGTCAAATGTGTGTTTTGTCCGAGTCCGTTATTTTATATTTCCAGACCCCGATGGAAGTGAGGTGGAATGGATTCATAATTCAGTGATGAACAATCTATCCTGTGGAGCGTGACAACTAACTGACAACTTTGTCTGGCTGTGTAGCTGTGGCTTTAACCCTCTCCTTACCAACTACAGGAAAATCGTCACATTCGTTACGATACAATTACAATTAACCAACATTTTTATTATTCAAATGTCTCTTGTACATCATAAAATTTAAAGAAAATGAGCAGAGAGTTGTAGAGTATGTTATGTTAAAGAATGAATTTATCTCAATAACTTAGTGCTATTGTGTTTGAGATATATTTTTTTGTTAGTCGGATGTGAAGTTTTGGGGAAAATCCTGAAAATGGCTGGTTAGGAGTAGGAGAGAGTTACCTCACTGAAACCTAGAGATTTTTGCTACTTTTCAAACCTGGGAAAAAAACATATTTTGAAAATGAACATGTGTATATAGAATTTTTATTCAACTATCATCAACAGGAATAAATTAAGAACTTTAGCTTTGATACCACGCCAATAATTTGTCTCAGAAAATGTAATAAATTGGCATGGGTTAAAAATAACCCTGATATACTACGGCTATCGTCGGTGTTAGGGTTGAGTGAGTTAAACGGTGACCTGCTGTGCTCTGAGAAAGACGTGTATTTAAACATTTGGCCAGAAAACTCGTCCTTCAAAAATATCCATCGATTTTAAAGACCCTCATCTTGGCAAAATCTCTCAAATCTGGGACTTCGCGAAGTCTGTATTTAAGAAACCGATTTGATTTTTTTTTTTTGGCAAAGGTCCGATATTTGAAGGAGGATTTTCAGACCAAATTTTTGAATACTGGTTTGTTTATTCCGGAGTGCGTCATCAATCTGATGAAAACAACCAGTCTGTTTCCATTAAGTGAAAGGTTTGTTTTTCCATTGAGTCTTAATGGATTGATTTGTTCACCGTCAGACTAAATAAACGGAACGTGATGCTATGTGATCTTGCGTATGACACTCTTCGGATCGGTAGGTCCTGGCTTCGAGCTCGGCTTGTGAGCGACGCATAGTTGAGTACTTGGAAAAGACTCTTTACTCACATTCTCTCACAGTTTACTGAGTTGCTGGCTGTTATTATTATTATTATTATTATTATTATTATTATTATTATTATTATTATTATTATTATTATTATTATTATTATTATTATTATTGCTGTTTTTGTTGCTGTTGTTGTTAATGATGATGCTGATGCTGATGATGATGATAATGATGATGATGATGATGATGATGATGATGATGATGATGATGATGATGATGATGATGATGATGATGATGACGACGACTATGATGATGATGATAATGATATGATTTGTTCATAGAAAAATAATGGTCATTGACCAGGAAAGGCCGAATAAACTCTTTAGCATTAACCATTAAACATTGAACATTATTTATCTTTCTTTCCTTCATATTTTCAGCAAAATGGAGTTTACAGCAGCATTTAGAGCTTCAACAAGGTTGATCTTTCTCATGGTGCCAATCTTCTACAGCCATCTACACCTGCCATGTCATGGAGACGATTCCTATGAGAATCTAACAACTCTGATGGGCAGACTCTTAGGTCCAAATTCTGGTTACTGTCCAGCCTTACGTCCGACAAATTTTTTCTCGACCAGACACGACGTGAGGATTGCGTTTATCCTTGTCTCCCTGGTAGAAATCCATGATGTGAAACAAGCTTTTACCATAAATGGATATATTGTGTTGTTCTGGAAAGATGAGGTAAACGTTTTGGATTTTGATAGATTCTTCAAAGATGGAAAATATCATTTATTTATAATGCTTGTTCGTGAATCAGTGTGTAGATAGTTAAAGCAGCAGCAGCAGCAGCAGCAGCAGCAGCAGCAGCAGCAGTAGTAGTAGTAGTAGTAGTAGTAGTAGTAGTAGTAGTAGTAGTAGTAGTAGTAGTAATAATAATAATAATAATAAATCCTTATTGTCCATAAAATGGCAATTTGTCATTTAGTTACACTTGTTATAACGTTATATGATAATTATAACATTGAACAGATATTTCACTCCTACTTATTTTCTCTCTCTCTCTCTCTCTCTCTCTCTCTCTCTCACTCACTCTCTCTCTCTGTCCGTCTGTCTCTCTCTCTCTCTCTCTCTCTCTCTCTCTCTCTCTCTCTCTCTCTTCCTCTCTTTCTTTCAAGCGTGCGATATTCACAACATAAACATATTCATTTCATTTTCAAATCGTTACATTTGTGGCAACTCGACACCAAATATTATCATTATTATCAATTGGTCAATTAATTTAACATTTAATAAATTAATCAGTCAATCAGTCAACGCATCAATCCTTGGTTTTGCTGTACCATATGAAATATTCAACATTTTTATTGCGGATGGAACGAACGTTGATTTATACTTGTTAGTTCTACATTTAATCTGACATAATCTTCTCCCAGATGGTAAAAGACTAAATTCATGGTATAAAATATGTTTTTTATTGTTGGTAATTGAGAATGCTTTCCTTTCTATTGCTTTTCCATTAATTCTTTCTACTCCATCAAGAGTATGGTTTATTATTTTTAATGCCTCTTTGATTTGATTTTGAAATTTTTGATTTATCTTTAAGTCGGCATCCGCCAAACCATATAGTGCAGCCAAACGCAATTACACTTTTAATCAGTGAGTCAGAAACTCTTAACATAGTTTTCTTCCCAACTTGAAATGTTCTCAATTTCCTTTGGGCAACTTTCTTAGATATTATATTAATATGTTGAGAGAAATTGAGGGAACTATCAATGGTTATTCCTAAATATTTAAAATATTCAACTATCTCAACATCATCTTTACCGATCTTCACACACTTTAAGTCGTTTTTAATTTTTACACCAAACACCTGTTCTTTCGTTTGTTTCAACATTTAATTCAAACTGATTTTCTTCACACCAATCGGTGAATGTATTAATTTGTTTGAAATAATTCTTTTCGGTAACTTTATCTTTTAATAAGCCAAGAATAGCAGTATCATCTGCATATTTCACTATAAAACAACTTTCAAAGGATGGTCTGCAGTCGTTGGTGTATAAGATGTACAGGATTGGGGAACTCACGCAGCCTTGGGAACATCCGTTCGAAAACGTTCTTTTGTTGGAGATATTTTCACCCAATTTTACACATTGCGATCTATGGGTCAGAAACTCTTATACATTATTTAGGTACATTTAGTAGTAGTAGTAGTAGTATAGTAGTAGTAGTAGTAGTAGTAGTAGTAAGTAGTAGTATTTATGTAGTAGTAGTAAGTTAGTAATAGTAGTAGTGTAGTAGTATTTAGTAGTAGTAGTAGTAGTAGTAGTAGTAGTAGTAGTAGTAGTAGTAGTAGTAGTAGTAGTAGTAGTAGTAGTAGTCGTCGTCGTCGTGGTGGTGGTTAGTTACAAGGTATTATGATAATACACTTCCTCTTTAAGATAAACTTGACTTGTGTTTCCGCTCAATGATGTAACAGTAAACAATTCAAACG
>NC_088362.1:61927003-61954503 GCF_034508935.2 Berghia stephanieae
CCGAGCTTCCGACAATATCCCAGCTGTAACTAACTACCTGTTGGCTCTTATGACCTTGTCTGTCTTGTCAGTACTGGCAAGCATTGCTACAGTCTTTCTGCACAACGCCGATGAGGTAGGAAAGGGATCAAAATATTAGGGTTTGTTTTTTTTTTGGTCTGAATTCACATCATCCTCCACCGCCATTACCACTACAGTCATCATCATGATCATCATCATCATCATCATCATCATCATCATCATCATCATCACCATCCCTGTCCTCCTCTTCAGCAGCAATTTTGAAAAAGTGGGCTTTTAAAGCAGATTTGAAGTTTGGGATATTCTCGATTTCTCTATTGGGTTGAGGTACGCATTCCAGAGTTTGGGGCCATAACATTAAAAAGAGCGATCACCAAAAGATGTTAACTTATTTTTGGTACAGATAATAAAGTGGTGTTGCGTGATAATATTATATAAGATCAAAACTACATAAACTCAAGAAAGTTTTATTCCTTAAAATTATTATTTAACACAAAGCAGTGCTTTATTGTCGTTTTATTGCAATCTATTCCAGGACGAGACATCTCATTTGAAAGCTCGAGAGAATTACAAAACAGTAGTTAAAAAAGTAACGGGTTTCAACTTGGCCGTTAGGAAGACAAACCGTGTTGAAAACGTGACGAGTCCTTCACAAACAAGATTTCCATCAGAGACTCCAGAAATGGATCAAGTGAAATCAAATTTACGTGACACCCCGTCCAAAAACAAGTATAATATCGTCACAAAACACCTCAACAAAGTCTGCTTTGTATTGACGATGGCAATGTGGACATTCACACAGATATCTTACTTTGTTTACGTCAAGCTGAACTGAGGGGGATTTGTCCTAAGTAAGAAAACAACAGATTCATGTTTTGACGTTTCACCCAATAAATTAAAAAAAAAATTAAATAACTAAAAAGATCTGCAAGTTCATCACAAAACACGTCAATAATATCAAATATTTTGACATTTTGTTTTTATCACTGAATTTCTAGATATTGACAAAGTCTTGTCCAATTATTGACTTGATACCCCCGTCAAAAACCAAAAACCATCACAAAACATATCAACAAAGTCTGCCTCGACTTGACGATGGCAATGTAGACATTCGCACATGTACATCTTATTTCGTTTACGTCAAGCTGAAATGAAGTAAATTTGCACTATGTAAGAAAACACGCATTCTATCAGACTCCAGAAATGGACCAAGTGATGTCAAATTTACGTGACAGCCCGACCAAAAACAAGTATAAGATCATCTGCTTTGTATTGTCGATGGCAATGTGGACATTCACTCAGATATCTTACTTTGTTTACGTCAAGCTGAACTGAAGGGGATTTGTACAATGTAAAAAAACAACAGATTTTTGTTTTGACGTTTCACAAAAAATAAAAACAAAAACAATCAAAAAACACAAAAAAAAAATAAATAAAAAACAACAGCAAAAAATATATTTAAAAATTCAATAACTAAATAGATCTCCAAACTCATCACAAAACACGTCAATAATATCAAATATTTTGACATTTTATTTCAATCAACGAAGTTCTAGATATTGACCAAGTCTTGTCCATCTTACTGACTTGAAATCCCCTTCAAAAATCAAAAACCATGACAAAACACGTCAACAAAGTCTGCTTCGACTTGGCGATGCCAATGTGGATAGTCACACAGATACATCTTACTTTGTTTTGTCAAGCTGAATTGAAGGGGATTTGCACGACGTAAGAATACAAGAATTCTGTCAGAGACTTCAGAAATGGACCAAGTGATGTCAAATTTACGTGACACTCCGTCCAAAAACACGTATAATATCGTCACAAAACACCTCAACAAAGTCTGTTTTGTATTGACGGTGGCAATGTGGACATTCACACAGATATCTTATTCTTATTTTGTTTACGTATGAAGTGAAGGGGATTTGTACTACATAGAAAGATCCATACACGTTGCGATTTTTACCGTGACGGGACTGGTCTCGTTCGGCGCCACCCGATCCATGCTATTAGTCGCACGGGATTGTTGCTACACACGTGAGGTATTAGAAACCGACCGTCACCGGTCCAAGTCACTGACTCTCTTTTCTATTTTTCGTCTAGCTCATAACCGTGATAACTTCTTTCCAAAATTATATCAGACTATGAAAGGAATGAAATTGACGTCACTCAACTCTTTGTTATCGTTGTAAGACAGCCATATTGGTGAATATTTCTCACTAAATTATACCAATCAGACTATAAACATTCAAAGTTACACATAATGCTGTGTGATGGTACATTATTTCCGGCTGGCGGATGCTGTGAGTATTGTACCTAAACTTATAGCGTCAATAAACGTTCAAGTTTGCCCAATCATATTTAGTAAAAACTGTAATAATGTAACATGTCGTGAGATAGATAGATAGATAAATAGAGAGAGAGAGAGAGAGAGAGAGAGAGAGAGAGAGAGAGAGAGAGAGAGAGAGAGAGAGAGAGAGAGAGAGAGAGGGAGTAATGTTGTGTACAAAAAATAACTTGCGCGTTTATATAGCGCAATTTCAACTAAACGTGCTCAAAGCACTATACAGGGGGTCCCCAGCCAATAGCAACACATGGAGGACCAGAATTGTTTCTGTCGATAAAAAATATTTGTAATTTTGCCTTCTCGTTCTACATCTTATGATTTGCTCTACAGTGTCTGTTGGTTTGGGACTCCTTGTAAAACGCATGACGCAGATTTAGTAAATATTAATAATATTAATTACGCCCTTTCGCCACACAATCAATTATATGCCGTCGTAAAGGCATTCCACGATTGAATATAGATAATTCGTCAAACAAGATGTCTGACGTCAACAGGAATCACCCATGTTGTCCGAAGTGTGCAAATTGGAGGTTAATCATTTTGCCCAAGGAAAAAAAATGAAAGTGCCTGAAGTGCAATGCCTTAACCCCCCCCCCCCCCCCCCCCCCCCCGGGCCAAGTTTTGTGAATATTGCTCTATATAAATGCTCAGCTTTCCATCTCCTTACTTATACTTTCTCATCGTTTATGTTTGTTTTGAAGGGTTTTATGGCGCTTGCTACACATTTAGGTAATCTCATTCCAAGACAAAGACAGAAAGCAATTGCAAAACAGATAATATAAGGGAATAGAAGACAAAGCAAATACCTCCCTGCCCACTATGAGAGGTCAGGAATCCAATACATTTCTCATCGTTTAACATGAGTACTTGGCCAGTAATGGTGATAGTGTTTCCTACGTGTAGCTATGTGGTCTTGTGATATTGATATGACGACACCTGCTTCCGCATCGGAAGATCCTGGGTTCGAGCCTCGCTCGGCGCATAGTCGAGTCTTTGGAGAAAATTCTTTACTCACACTCTCTCACAGTAATCCGGTGTAAAATGAGTACCTGGCAGCGATGTCTCTGTCTGAAAACAAAAATTGTAATATCGTATATCAGGCGTCACGTCTCGTTCTACATGTTACGTGTTGCTGTCTGTCAGGGACCCTTTATAAAGCGCTTTGAGCCAGCTCACGCTTTTTATTTTGTTGTTGCCTATATTGACAACAGGGGGTCATGATAGCTGAGTGAGTAGAGCATTTACTTCAAATACAAAGAGAACAGGGTCAATCCTGGGTGAATTAAAAATGTATTCTCCCCCCCCCCCCCCCCCCCCTTCCCAAACCACCATCGTTGATATAACTATTTTTATCAATAAAACACAAAACAACAAACAAAACAACGCATGGATGACTTTAAAAATCTGGTAAAAACCGTTTATTTCAAATACAATCTTCATCAACACCGGGAAGACGTTACAAACTTATTTCTGGTTAATGGTCGGTCCCTCGAGAAAGAGAGTAAAAATTTATAAACTATTTACAATTTTGTTTATATAAATATTCTAAATTGTCACAGAGCAGCTATTTGATCTTAATTAAACAGTGGAGAAAATGTGCAAAAATGATATACAGTGCAGCTCCTTATAAAGACATCCTATCAATACGTCATGGTGCCCAAGTCTTCGTATATTCATATTTTTGATCATTAGAATTAGATATTAGGAATGTTTTGTTTCTTTTTAAGAGTTTTATGGCGCTTGCAACACGTTTAGGTCATATCAACGCGAGTAAAAAGGAAGAAAATGGGATAGTAAAAATTTCTAGAATTATAATTAAATCACCCGAGTAAAAGTAAGACAAAGGGGAATTGGTTCAAATAGGGAACATATGTAGATTCCAAGAGCACACTATCAGTGTAATTAGTTTGAGATTACCTAAATGTCTCCTCCTGACACAAGCACAGGTCCCCACTAAGAGGACCACACTCAAATGTGTACAAATCATATGTAAAACAAAAAATAATACAATGCATGACAGGGAGATGATTTACAAGACAAACAATATCATCTTCCAAAACTCCATCTAATACATTTGACTGTTTCCTTCCCTGCCAGGGCCAGGACAAAGCCAAGTAATCTCATTCCAAGACAAGGACAGAAAGAATGTTGGGAAACAGATATAAAAAGGGGCAGGGTTGCCAATTCAGGAGGCAAAAATTTACTGAAGGTTTTCGCGAACACATTGACAGACCCTTTCTGAGTGCTAAAAGACATTGTGTCGTTACTCTTTGTCCAATTAGCAGGTGATTTGAAAATATACTGAGGGTTTATAACATAGTGAATTCCGTAAATATATGGAAAATCGGCAACTTTGAGGGGGATAGAAGACATAGTAAGTGCCTCCCTGTCCACTATGGGAGGTCAGAAAACCCCACCCAGATAAATTAGTTAAAAAACTCACCATAACAACACACATTTGATTAAAACCTTGTATAGCTATATCAATATAATATACGATTAACTGGGGAAACTTTGCCTCTGTGAATTTGGAGCATTTTGAATAATCTTAGCTTTGGTTTAGTTATTGTACCCGTTAATAGACTTGAATTTTTATCAAAGGAAACAATTGCCAAAAAATTTACAATCTCTTATTGGTCCAAAATTCAAGAGGCAAAGTTTCCCCATAAGGCAAAGTGACCCCAGTTGACGGCAGTTGTAATCAGCAAGTTCAAACAGACACCATCAGACAACATGAACGTTCTGGTCCTATTTAACATGCATGTTTTTCGACCAATGAAATCATCCCATCCCTACTTGAAGTCAACGCAAACACTTGATTGTCTGACAATCAATAATATTTGATCATGTCAGGGCCAGTTGGTGGGTAAAGATGATGCACCCGGAGTAGAAAACAAAAGCAGACAACTTTTCAAAGGTCTAGTGGTATGACACTCAGTTTTGGATCGGAGGGTCTTGAGTCCGAGCCTCGCACATCGCATAGTTGAGTTCTTGGAAAAAGCTCTTTACTCACATTCTCTCACCATACTCAGGTGTAAAATGAGTACTTGGCTGTAAACAGAGTTGTCTATGTCCAGAAAAAATTATAATATTGTCTGACAGGCGTCATGTCTCGTTCTACATGTTACATGTTGCTGTGGTCAGGGACCCTTTGTAAAGCGCTTTGAGCACAATTAGTGGATATTGCTTTATATATAAACTAAAGTTTCTTCTTTTTTTTTTTTGAAGAGCTGTTTTCTGTTCCTTGTTTTAATTTGCTAGTCAAATAAGCATAATCCTGTTACATACAAGGGTCATTTCCATACATAGCCATTAGAAACAATCCCAAATATTTTCCTATAAGTATTTCTCAGATGATAAAATCAGGACAGTCCCGCCTGATGGGCATTTCAATGCTGATTCGATTTGAAGTCAAACTGGACTTGGGCACAGTGGAGAACTAATCACTTCAATTTTCAGACTCAGTCGTTTCAAAGTTCAGTTCAGATTTTTTCGAGAAAATTAAAATTTTGTAAATGAAATTCATTTTTTATTCAAGTTCGCTCAAAATCAAACTGGTGGGTAAATGGCAATGCATACTTTTTTCAGGTCGGACAACTGACAACCCAAATTGTTATGGCCTCGTAGTTGTAATGGAAATACATACTCTCAAACCAAAGCAAAATATTGTCCATTACAACAAAGTTAAAACAGGCCTATTTTTTACGCTCGGTTATCAAACCTGCAAACAGGTTAGTGGCTGTACACTGGGCAAAGAGAATTGCTATATCATATGACTAGACAGGCACTTGAAAAGAACCCACGTGACACGAGAAAGAGAATGAAGATCTGGCCAGACCAGGAGGAAAAGGCAGCAGAGTTGAAATCAAAACTTCAGGTATAACCTGGGAAGAGATGCAGACCCAGACTCAGGACTAAAATATATAAATAATAAATAAAATATAATAAAATTCCCTTTATTCATCCCATAGGTAGGGGAAATGTTTCTCTAGGGCCTATTCCAAGAGAAGACTGGAACAACCCAGGCATCAACCGCAGAGCTAAGGCGAGGTGACTTGCTCAAGGCCACACAGCGCAGCGGTGGGTAATCGAACTCTGTCTTTTCGGGTCCGAAGCAAAGACCGCACCGCTGAGCCACGCTGCCCCATAAAAATAGATGGAAGACTGTCGTAAGGGAGAGTAAAGTTACTACCATATGAGGATAAAGATTTTCTTTAACTCTCTCCTTACCAACAATTTTCAGGATATTTCCAGAAATATCATATGTACCATCACAAACATCAATTTCTATACACTCATTCTTAGAGCCAATTCAATAAGGACATACTATCTATAATTTTGTACTGCAAAACAAGCTTTACATAGCAGCATTAAGATTTTTCTTCAAATTCTGTGATGTATTTGGAAAAAAAAAATGTTCTTTGAATCGTAACGAATGTGACGATTTTCCTGTAGTTGGTAAGGAGAGGGTTAAGCTAGTTCTTTTTCTCTCCTCGGTTTCTGGTTTTTCTCTATTAAAAACAAAAACATTTTTTTCCTGACAGATGTTTTAAGTTTTACCCATATCGTCACACAAATATCACAGCTATAAAATATAGAATAAATTTACACTAAAATGCATGCATAAATTATTTGTATGTACATTATGTTTTTCCTTTCTGATTTATATAAATTATTAAAAACATGAAAAACAAAAATAAAATTAAGAATTTGAAACAGCGCCTGACAAAACAAAAGAGATCCCCCCCCCCCCCCCCCACTCCCTCCAAAATAAGACTGATTTGACTAGTGATCAGATCTCCTGAATTTCGATCCCTACTTAAGTCAGGCTGTTTGAGGTTTTATTCCCAGATTCCTCAGCTGATACTTTCAGATTTTAATCTTTCTTATATTCTATTTTCTACCTTGTCTGGCACTGTTTCTGTCTGACAAGTCTTTCCAAACTTTTAAACTCAAACCAGTGGACGCTCCCCTCTTTGTCGAAACAAAAGATAAAAGAGACAACAACAAAAAAAATGGATACAAATAAATCACATCACATCTGATCAGGTTTATGTCGCAATTTAAATTTGTATAAATCTGGAACTAACACATTCAACAACATGTGTGTTATAGTAGCAGTCAGTCCCCATATTCGATGAGGTCCTCCTGTGTACACAGGAAGCGTGTAACTCCTTTTCTGATCAAACCGTGTGCTCCTACAGTTTTCAGGGTCACACAGATGTCGAATGCTGACTGTAAAGACTTCCTCCACTTCTTCATCGCTGACATTCATCGTGGAGACGTCTATCTCACCGGTGCTGGCAAGAATCGGATGTACAAGCTGGCCGCCCAACTGCTGGAATGATTAGAAAAAGAAAGAAGAATCTTAAAACATGACCCCAATTTTAAAAAAATAATTAAATTCAGCTTTCTTATACAGCGCAATATCCACTAACTGTATTAAAAAGTCATTTACAATGGTCCAAAATCCACTACACTTAACATGTACAATGAAACATGAAGCCTGTGAGGTGATAGTACAATTGTTTTCGATAGAATCAATGTTGTTATCGGCCATGTATTCATTTAACACCTGAGTGCAGGGAGTGAATGTTCGTAAAGACCCTCTTATACAGATTCCTCTTTTCACCATCCAGAGAGGGACCAAATCCAGGGCTTACTGGTCCAAAGTGAGTGTTGTAACACAAGACCATAAAGTCGCACAAAAAGAAGACTGTTGGTATGATTTAGAAAATATAACAAAAGAAGATGAAACCATGTGGAAAAAAAAATGAAAATTAACAGACAACAAGCTCAGAAGAGTATCATTTTGGGGTAATTGTGAACTCAAACTGGGTCCCAAAAGCTAAGTTGGTAGAGCACTTGCTTCACACGCAAAGAGACCAAGATCAATCCTGGGCGCAGTCGATGTTTTTATCGGACCCAGCAGTAATTGGGTAACTCTGTCTCTTAGATTTGGCAGAAAATATTTTGTGATAGACAAGTCTCCTATTCAAAGGGTAGCAAGCAACTGCTATTTTCCGATTCATGCTACAAAAGCCGGGATAAACTCGGCTCCATGGGCCTTATGGCTCTGAAGGACTATCATTGCGTCCAAACGGCAATATGTCAGGGGGAATCTAGATGCTAAATACTGAAAACACAATATAGTCATAAATAAAACTTAAGTATTTATTTATACAGCTCATTATCCACTAAACGAACCCAAAGCAATTTACAAGTAGTCCCAACACTTAACATGTAGGTCACGACATTACGTCTGTAAAGCGTTGTTACCATTTTCTGACAAAGATGATGCTGTTAACGGCCAGTAATTATCTTACTCCTAAATACAGGAAGAAAATGTGAGTAAAGACCTCTTTTCAAAGGTCAAAGGTAAATGACAGACCACCAGACCGCATGGCCGCCAGTAACTTCAATTAAATTGATGTTCTATCGAGGACAATGAATAAGATGGATTTTTTTTGTTTGTTTTGTTTTTAGGGTTTTCCAGCACTTGCAACATGTTGAATCAGAAAGTGATTTCAGTGATGGTGAGGGGGCTTGAGGCAAATATTTGGGTATTTAAAACAGAAGGGGGCGTGGCATGAATTAACAGGTGATAGGGATCAGTGGATTTGGAATGTTGTAACAAATGGGGAGACAGACAATCTTGCTGAATTGGATATTGGCTTCAGTCAGAGTTCAGGAGAAAGGAATATTGGATTCAGTGAAGAAAGAAAAAACAATAATTGTAAAATATTTTCATTTCTGGATGCTTTGGTAGAAAGTCATGACTGATGAATGATAATAAGTACCCTTTCATGCGGTTCTGAAACGTGGATGCTTGACAAAGAATGTACAAGGAGGTCAGAGGCCTCTGAGATGTGGATGTATAGAAGAATTTTGAGGTTATCATGGACAGACAAGTATGTATGAACAAGGAAGTGAGAGGGGAAAGAATATTGATAGATACCATCAGAAAGAGGCAGTTACAGTTTCTGGGGCATGTGTGGAGGAGAATAGAAAAGCTGGTAGCATCTGGGATGATTGAAGGAAAGAGAGCTAGAGGAAGACAGAGAATGACATATTTAAATAACATAAGAATGACCAAAAGTGATTTTAAAAGCAACGAAGATTTCATGTGCAGTACAGAGGATCGTGATACGTGGGGACAGCTGCTCAAGAGTACAAGCCACGATGGATGATGATGGTATAACTAGAGCACTTATATAGTGCCATGTCCACTAAATGTGCTCAAAGCACTTTTCTATTCATGATAACTGACTTGCTGACTTACGGCCTTTCGCTTCCTAATCATCTGATCAGGACAAGTTAGCTGCCTCTTTGATCGTCTTGTGTTAATTCTTTCCACAGTTCACAGTCTTTTGATGTGGATGCTAAAATCAGAATATCCTCCTTTGATTTTAGTTCTTGGTTATTTTGGAGGCGTGATAAATCTTTATTCAGGACAGTGTGAAGTGACATGTGTGGTCTACCTTTATTTTTCTTGTGTCCAGATGGGGTGAAAAAGAATTCATGGCTTTATAAGCTGGTATCTTTTCATTATGATAGAGAATCAATAAAATTTCATACATTGCAAAAACTCAAAGTACGTAGTTCCATTCTAAATTTAGTTTTCCACATCCGATTCATACCATTTGGAGACAGAGGGTCAAATATTGATAAACTTACGCCTGCTGGAAGAGGGTTCATCTCACCCCATATTGTAAAGGCTGAGGGTTCAATTCCCAACTCTTCATGTGTCTCCCTTAAGGCTGTGAACACGACATCAGGATCTGAAGCATCGGCATTACCCCCTGGAAAGCTGGAGAGAAAAAACAAAGTCACTTTACCTATTTTTATCCTAAATAAATTTCTTTTTTTTTTTAAAATCCCAATTGGAACTCTCATTTTAAGTTTTGCCTCCAGACAGATATTAAAGGCGAATTTCCATTGGATGGATACTATTGACATAAGGAAGTCAATTTATATATCATTTATTGAGTTTGTGATCACAAAGAAGACATTTTATGTTTCTATAGATATATTTCATATAGATTTCTAAATAAATCTTGTGGGAGATTGTTGGAAATGTTGTGCCTTTGTGAGTGGTGTGTGAATGATGTAATTTAAGAAATCCTTCCGTAAAGTGCCAGGCGGTCATGTTTATGTGCCATAAATAATATTAATTATTTATAAACATTGTTATTTCAAATCTGTGCCGAGCAGTTTTTGACATTGGTAAAGATTAATTAATTTAATAAATTTTCTTTAATCTTTTATGAATAATTCAAATTTTGTATTTTACCTAACATGGCCCCTGTATTGCATCAGCTGTCTTGACCTCAGTGTTAACAAGATGGACGGTTCGCCTTGAACTGTACACAGAGGAACTAAAACTGCGGCTGTTCTGTGACCTTCTTTAAGTGGGATATGTTTGTCTGTTCGAACTGGTTTTACGTTTTTTAGTCTCTGTTGAACCCTCCTTCTGTTTTCATCTAAATTGAAAATGTAGAAATCATCAAAAGAAAAAAATTAACTAATTTTTTAATCAGTTATTATCCACAAATAGAGACCGATTTGCAGGTCTGATAACCCAAGATGTTATGGTCTCATTGTTGTATTGGAAATATATATAAATACTCTCAAACCAACGCAAGACGAATGTTAAACCCAGGACTATAATAGCGTTTGGTTATCAGACCTGCAAATATGGGCACATCAGTTATTATACACATGACGAAAGAAAGGAGAAAAAAAAATAAAAGCAAGCATAGTATATACAGTGCACTCTCCCGATAACGACATGGCTTGGGACGAGAGGTGCATGTCGTTATCGGGAACATGTCGTTATTCGGAAAATTTCAAGATGGCGGAAAAAGAGGTGTGGCTAGACCCTTAGAATGTACATTAATGTACCAACCATAGTGGGTGATCAGTGATCGGACTTTCCAAACATGTAAAATACACAAGTGTGTGTGTGTGTGTACATGTAGTTTTGTTGTGGCAGGCTTCTCCTTTAAAAGTGTGAGTCTTGTTCGGGAGGCAGCGGAAAAACAGGCCTGTTTCATCCGCGTTGAAAACGTCACGAGGTGAATACTCTTTCATCAAACTGGACAGAGTTGTTGTCTTCCATTCATCGACGATTGATGTGTCCACGGAAGCAGATTCGCCGCAGGCCACCTTGAACACGATGCCGTGTCGCTGCTTGAATTTCATCAGCCAACCGCTGCTTGCTTGAAAATCTGTTACGCCTAGCCTCTCCGCAATAAGTCGGGCCTGCTCGCGGATAATGGGGCCAGAAGTAGGGGCATTTATTGCTCTTGTTTGTTTAAACCATGTCAACACAGCTTCGTCTACGGTCGCATTCGTTGCAAGGCGTGGTTTCTTGCGCTGAGGTTCATGGCTGCTTGTCTCTATCTTTGTCCTGTTCTTGATTATTGTTGATAAGCTGTTGTGGGGAATCTCGTACTTCTCAGCGATCTGTTTCTTGGTTAATGTCTTTGTGTCCACATCAGCCAGAATTTGCAGCTTGACATCTATTGTCAGTATCTTTCTTTTTCTAATAGCAGCTGTCGACATCTTGGGGTGCGTTATTGTTCTCGGGTGAATACAATCGATTCAGCGGTCAGCGATGTGATGATTGACTCATTCAATGCGTGTCACCCTTTTGTACCGATGACAATAGACACAGGTGTGTTTTCATTGGCTATGAGGTGCCTCTGGTAGGACATTTCATTGGCCGATAACAAAGTGATCTCATTGGCTATGAGGTGCCTCTGGTAGGACATTTCATTGGCCGATAGCAAAGTGATCTCATTGGCTATGAGGTGCCACTTACCGGAAACAACATTTTAGCTATTTTTATTTTTGTATCTAGCAAAGTCACAGCCGATTATTGCTAACTCAATGTCGTTATCCGGAGAGTGGTCTAAAAAGTATGTCATTATTTAGAGAGTTTTATTACTAATAACATATAGTAAAAAAATCGGGACCGGGGGCCAATGTCGTTATCGGGAGAATGTCGCTATTCGGAGAGGTCGTTATCGGGAGAGTGCACTGTATTATGATACTCGTGATTCACTACAACAAAAAATCACTGTTTTGTTTTCAACAATATAATGTATAGTGCAGCTATGTGGTCTAGTGGTATGACTCGCTTTCGGATTGGAAAGTCCTGGGGTCGAGCCTCACTCAGTGCATAGTTGAGTCCTAGGAGAAGGCTCTTTACTCACTCACCGTACTCAGGTGTAAAATGAGTACCTGGCCGTTAACAGCGTTGTATCTGTCCGAAAAAAAAAATAATATCATCTAACAGGCGTCATGTCCCGTCCTAAATGTTAAAAGTTGCTGTAGGTCAGGACCCCTTGTAAAGCGATTTGAGCATGTTTAGTGGATATTGCGCTATATAAAAAAGCTCAAAAAAAAAAAAGCTCATTTTATAGATAACGGGAAAAGAAGTCAAAATTGTATTGTTGTGGTGTTTGGGATTCCTGTGGTTCTGTTATAGAGACAACTCTTCTGGAAACCTCTTCATTTGATGTGTGGTCTTGTGGTATGACACTCGCTTTCAGATCGGAAGGTCCTGGGTTTGAGCCTCGATTGGCGCATAGTTGAGTCCCTGGAAAAGGCTCTTTATCTGAGTACCTGTCTGTTAACAGTGTTGTATCTGTCGTAAAAAAATTGTAATATCGCCTAATAGGCATCATGTCTCATTCGAAATGTTATGTGTTGCTGTTGGTCAGGGATCCTTTGTAAAGCGTTTTGAGCACGTTTAATGGATATTGAGCTATATAAAAGCTCAAGCTCGATGTATGGTTTGTCCAGATGATGCCCAAAATGCAGCTATAACATTTGTTTTCTAATGATTGTATTCTTTTTCTTTTAAATCCTTTTATAATAATAGTATGAATTAATCATGAATTAAAACAAGAAAAAAAATCAAACTAAAAACAGACAAAAACTGAAACATTGGTTCTAACTACAAACTTGCCTGATAGTATATTTTGGAATGGAGACGCATCTGATTTCTTCTGATCCTGGGAATAGCTTTTAGACTGGAATGTGGTAAAGCGACAACACAAACGTTGTGTAGATGGAGAATTTGCCACTTTCTTTAATATACTGCACTGAAATTAGAAAATAAAAATTTATGAAAACATTCTATGCCTTTAATAACTTTTATTATTTATCCACCTTTAATTATCATAAATTTGTCAATCAGACTCCACCCTCTTTGAAAGAATAGCTTTCTTCTTGAAACTCACAGATAAAATGTGTCAGTGCATGACATAATCAGTCGGAAGGTGAAAATTTTGGATATGCATTTTTTAAAAACATTTTCTGAAAGAATATGCCCACTAGAGCATTTTAATCTGTATTTGAAGTAAATCGGGTGATTTTTCATGAAGTAATGGTCAGATGTATGGGAAAGGTATCCAGCAACTTTACTCAAATTTCATACTTCTTCCACTTGACTAGCTGTACTGTAAAAAATATTTAGAAGTGAAATTAAGCTTTGATATTTCCGGAAGATGTACAAAAAGGGTTAATCAGTTATGACAAGAACTCATTTTTTATAAAAAATTGACCTTCTAAATAAACTTGGCAATATCTAAGTTCAAACCTTTTCACCATCCGACTGATTATGTTATTCACTGTAATCAATGATTAAATGTGGTCAAGAATCACCCCAAAACACTATTACATCGGAGTGAATCTGTTGCTAGAAAGTGAATTTTAAGCTTTACTGATACATATTGTGTTAATTTAAATGAACTGACTATTTCTCCTAAAACACTTGGGGAAATAAACTTGAACTCTACTTTCCCTAACAATTTCTGATTTCCGTTCTCAATAATTTTCTCAGTTACCTATTTGTGTGAGTTCGCACCATCTTTCATCATTCTGCCATTTCTGAGGACTGGGAGGACGCATGTTCTAGATCTTGTTAACATCCCCCAAAATAGTGAACAAATTTTTGAAACAAAGAGAAAATTGAAATACGAAAAAAGAAATTAAAATGAAAACAGAAACAAAAGGGAAAAGAAAAATAATCTTTGTGTTGGATGGCTAACAACTTGCAATTTCTCTTCTGCTTTTTCTTAACAAAAAAACAACAAAACAAAGCAAAACAAATAAACAAACAATTAATGAAGATGAAGAAAAAAAAACACTGGACTCTTCAACATAAAGGCTATTCGGATTGGAGTCTGAATAATAAAAACCTTATTTTACTAAGTATTCAGGGAAAATAGAGTTCAGGATTCATTTGGAGAGCATTAGAGAATTAGAGATCAAGTTTATTTCCTCGAGCGTTCGGAGAAATTGAGATCCAGCCATTATGAGTAGTCCTACCCCAACCCCCCCCCCCCCCCCCTTGAATACTGAATCAAAAGACAAAACAAAAAGAAAAGAAAAGTAAAATAAAATTAAAATAAAATTTGTATTTGACAGCTGACAACTTGCAATCTCTCTTCTGCCTTTTTTTAACACCAAAAACAAATAAACAAACAATATATAAATAAGAAGAAAAAACTCGCCTCCTCAACATAAACATAACCTTCTTGAACCGAATATTCGGGAAAATAGAGTTCAGCATTATTTTGGCAAGCATTTGAGATTTTGAATTGGAGTTCAAGTTTATTTCCCAGAGCGTTTGAGAGTTCAAGTTTTTTTCTCCGAGCATTTGGTGCACAGTGTTCGGAGAAATAGAGTTCAAGTTCATTTTCCCAAAGGTCGGGAAAATAGAGCGGGCCTGACTAAAATAAATGACTTCTTGTTTACATCTCACCTGAAAAGTTATTTAATGTGCGGGAGGCCTTCTGAAAGCTCCTTCATCCCCAGTATTCTTGTTTTTTATAATGTTCTAGTAGAGGGTTTGGGAGGGGGAAAACCCTTTTTTTTTTTAGTCCCCCCCCCCCCCCCTCCCAAACCCCCTACTAAAACAAGAATACTGGGGATGTAAGAGCTTTCGGAAGGCCTCCCTAATTTGCAAACAAAAACACCTCTCTTCTATTCTTAGGCAGCAAACTGAGTGAAATTTTGGATTCAGGTTCATTTTGCTCTCAGTCTCAACTCTATAAAAATAAATGAAAATGAACCTTCCCAAATCGAGACAATACTGAGTATGATGAAAATGGCCTTTCCTCTCCTGTCAATTTTTTTTTTTAAGAAAAAAAAAAAACATCACGGTGAAAATAATCTGGCGCAGACTTGAGCTGAGAAAATCAGTTGTTTTTTTCCTCTCTTTTGAGACACCGAAAACTCGCAAGTAACGTAAACTTGACGGTAAAAGTAAAGGCAAAATCAAAAGGCCAAGGGAGCACTGATAGATAACAAAAAAAAAATAATACAAATAACATACCATTTCAGAAATACTCAATTTTGACGAAATTTAACGATAATGTAGATTGACACACAGAGAAACAACAGGATGAAAATGAAGACAACGGATGCAATATTTTATTGACAAAATAGGATACAAATTGCAAAATACAGACAAATGTGGAAGTGAAACCGAAAGTAGGGTCGGGGTCAACAAGATAAAATGAATTAAAGTTGAAGCTAATACTTGGTACTTGTTATGCTTACTTATTAGTGCTTTCTTTTGAACAATGAAAATTAGTTCATACAAAAATTGAGTTGGATAGTCATTTATTTTGATAAGCGACAAGGAATCCATTAGTAGAAAGGTGCCAGGGAACAATAGAGAATTGATGCTATGCGTTTATCCAAAGAGCTCATAACATCCGCCAGCCGGATTAAGCGTACCAACACACAAAAGTATGTGTAATCGTAAACGTTTATCTTCAATTTTCAAGCCTTGTATGTATTTGCAAACGCATCGTCGTCGTCGTCGTCGTCATCATCATCATCATCATCATCATCATAATCGTCACCATCATCATCATCATCATCATCATCATCATCATCATCATCATCATCATTCTTCTTCATATCATCATCATCATCATCATCATCATCATCATCATCATCATCATCATCATCACCATCATCATCAACATCATCATCATCATCATCATCATCGTCGTCGTCGTCGTCATCATCATCATCATCATCATCATCATCATCATCATCATCATTATGATATTTGTAACATTCAGTAATACGGTAATTAATTCACAGAAGAACATCGCTCACTTTAAAACAGCAACAAGCCTGGCGACATAATATCTATAGATTTGTCTTGGAAAACAAAACAAAAAACAGTAACGGCAAAAAAAAGTTTTTTCGGCCTCAAAGACCTTCTTCAGCCAGAGCAACAACAAAAAACAAAAAAAAAAAACAAAAAACAAGGATAACATGTATTTATGTTTTCATTGTTCTATTTGTTCTACTTTTTTGTTGTTTTTTTTTTTTTTGTTGTTGTTGTTGTTATTGTTGTGTTGTTGCTGTTGTTGTTGTTGTTGTTGTTGTTGTTGTTGTTGTTGTTGTTGTTGTTGTTATTGGGTGAAGAAGAGTTTTTTGAGGCCGAAATGTTCTGTATTTAATTTTAGTTTCTTTTTTAAAGCTGTTACTGTTAGGCTAGCACTATTCAGTATCTGATACTGAATAGTGGTTTTGCACTATTCAGTATCTGATACTGAATAGTGGTTTTGCACTATTCAGTATCTGACACTGAATAGTGGTTTTGCACTATAGTACGGTTTTTTTTTCCCGAAACCTGACAAAGTTATGGGAAGAGGACAGCTGTGGGAGTGAATCTGGGACTCAGAGAAGTGTACACTAGTGGGGAGTGAACCTGGGACTGGGTTTCGGCGGGTTTCGTAATAAAAAGCAATTACTTTTTTTACGAAACTCGACGACACCTGGCAATATCCGACATAGTTATGGGAGGTAGGCAGCAGCGTGTGTGTGTGTGTGTGTGTGTGTAGAGGGAGGGGGGGGGGGGGAGGAGTAGGGGGATGAACCTGCGATTCAGGGAAGTGTACACCAGTGGGGAGTGAACCTGGGACTCTGGGTTTTGTAAAAAAAGCAATAACAAAATGTGTGGGGGGGGGGGGGGGGATTACTTTTTTACAATACCGACAATATGTGGCAAAGTTGTGGAAAGTAGGCAAAGCGTGGGGAGTGAACCTGAGACTCAGTGAAGTGTACACCAGTGGGGAGTGAGCCTGAGACTATGGTTTTCGGCGGGCTTCAGCTAGTTTCATATAAAAGCAATTACTTTTTTACGAACCCGACGAAACTGGCAATATCGAGAAAGTTATGGGTAGTAGGCAACAGTGGGGAGTGAACCTGAGATTCGTGGAAGTGTACACCAGTGGGGAGTGAACCTGGGACTGGGTTTCGGCGGGTTTTGTAAAAAAGAAAGCAATTACTTTTTGTTTACGAAATGCGCCAAATCCAACAAAATGGGGCAAAGTTATGGAAAGTAGGCAAATAATGGGGAGTGAACCTGAGACTAAGGGAAGTGTACACAGTGGGGAATGAACCCTAGACTCTGGTTTTCGGCGGGTTTCAGCGAGTTTCACATAAAATCAATTACTTTTTTACGAAACCCGGCAATATCCGACAGTTATTGAAAGTAGGCAAACAATGGGGGGTGAACATGAGACTCAGGGAAGTGTACACCAGTTGGGAGTGAACCTGAGACTCTGGTTTTCAGCGGGTTTCAGCGAGTTTCATATAAAAGCAATTACTTTTTTACAAAACCGGACGAAACCTGGCAATATCCGAGAAAGTTATGGGAAGTAGGCAACAGTGGGGAGTGAACCTGAGATTCATGGAAGTGTACACTAGTGGGGAGTGAGCCTGAGGCTCTGGTTTTTGGTGGGTTTCAGCGAGTTTCACATAAAAGCAATTACTTTTTTACGAAACCCGGCAATATCCGACAAAGTTGTGGGAAGTAGGCAACAGTGAGAAGTGAACCTGAGACTCAGGGAAGTGTACACCAGTGGGGAGTTAATCTGAGACTATGGTTTTCAGCGGGTTTCAGCGAGTTTCACATAAAAGCCATTACTTTTTTACGAAACCCGACAATATTCGACAGTTATGGGAAGTAGGCAACAGTGGGGAGTTAACTTGAGATTCATGGAAGTGTACACCAGTAGGGAGTGAACCTGAGACTCTGGGGTGTCAGCGAGTTTCATATAAAAGCAATTACTTTTTTACGAAACCGGACGAAACCTGGCAATATCCGACAAACTTATTGAAGTAGGCAACAGTGGGGGGTGATCCTGAGATTCAAGGAAGTGTACACTTGTGGGGAGTGAACCTGGGACTCTGGTGGATTTTGTAAAAAAGCAATACCAAGGGGGAGGGGGAATTACTTTTTTACGAAACCCGCCAAAACCCGACAAGGTTATGGGAAGCAGGCAGCAGTGGGGAGTGAATCTGGGATTTGGACACCGATGAGGATTGAACCTGGGAATGCGAGAGGCTGATACCAGTGGACAGTGAGCTCAGAATGTACTCTTATTTCGAAACCTACCAAAATTGTCAAAAGTTATGGGAAGTGTGCACCATTGGATAATGAACCGGGACTCAGGGAAGTGGACACCGGTTGGGAGTGAACCTGGGACTGTGAGAAGAGGATATCAGTGGAAATGAACCTGGGACTAGGGAAGATGGATACCAGTGGGAAATGAAGCCGGACTATGGGAGATGGGTACCAGACGAGAATGAAGCAATTACTTTTTTACGAAACCCGCCAAAACCCGCCAAAAAACCATAAACTTAGGTTTACTCCCAATAGTGTACACTTCCCTGAGTCTCCGGTTCACTCCCCCACTGTTGCCTACTTTCTTTCCATAACTTTGTCGGTTATTTTCAGGTTTCGTAAAAAAGTAATTGCTTTTTTTTTTACGAAACCTAGCCCCATGTTCACTCCCCAATGGTGTACACTTCCCTGAGTCCCAGGTTCACTCCCCACTGCTGCCTACTTCCCATAACTTTTGTCGGGTTTCAGCGTGTTTTGGCAGGTTTCGTAAAATCCAGTAAATAGATGTCAATTGTAGTCTAATATTCAGTATCTATTTAAATTATTATTATTATTATTATTATTATTATTATTATTATTATTATTATTATTATTATTATTATTATTATTATTATTATTATTATTATTATTATTATTATCATCATCATCATCATCATTATTATTATTATTATTATTATTATTATTATTATTATTATTATTATTATTATTATTATTATTATTATTATTATCACATAAATTTTAATATAATACGGCAATTAATTCACGGAAGTACATCGCTCAATTAAAAATGGCAGAAAGTCGGACAACATATTTATAATGAATCGGGTTTGCCTTAGATGACGAAACAAACAAACAAACAAACAACAACAACAACAACAACAACAAGAACAACAACAACAAATGAGACAAACAGAAAAAAGCAAGATTTTAAAAAGTAATAAACAATAGAAGAGCACAATAATGAAAAACAACAACGAGATTATAACACATAAAAGATATTCGTAATAAATCGATAACTGATTAAATTACTCCAACTACTTGATTAAAAAAGTTATAATCATAATAATGATGATGATGACGATTACAACAACAATGATAATAATAGTAGGTAAGTAGAAATAATAATAATAATAAATAATAATAATAATATAATAATAATAATAATAATAATAATAATTATTATTATTATTATTATTATTATTATTATTATTATTATTATTATTATTATTATTATTATTATTATTATTATTATAATAAAATAACAATAGTATAATATCAACATTAAAGTATATTACAAGCAAATAAAATCATAAAAACAAAAGTTTAAAAAATATCAATAGACAGAAGGAATTTTAAAAATAATGGGGGGGGGGGGGGGGGGGGGGGGGGAAGTTACCCCTACAGTGATTTGAACTCTCGAACCTTAAGCTCAGAGTCAAACAGCTTATATCCACCAAGCCATGGTGTCACTGAACTTTTAGTGACATTTAATCATGTCTATTTAGACATTTAAAAATGTATTTGAATGAGACTCTTATTTTGATATTTTGAACTATGTTAATTGCACAAAAGCAGAATTTTTAAAAATTACGATCAAAATATTTTTACAACTTTGAATCGGGCTGTCAGTTACTGCACGTGTTCAATCTGGAAGTAGGTCAAGAGTTTATTTCCATTCAAATGAGATTGTCGCATTTTCACTCTCTCTATAAAAAAGAGTTCCTTATGGATACTGAATAGTGGCAAAGCACAAGTCAGTATCTGATACTGAATAACCACTTCGTTACTGTTATATTATCATTTTTGTTTATCTATTACTTTTTACAGCCCACAGCTTAGTGCAGCTTCGTATCACTTTGTTTATAAATAATGATGCAATCAGTGAGTCGAGAAATCCTCGGATAGCCAAGGGATGCAACCTATCCACAAGAACTGAAGTTGTCTATTATTACTGAATGGCGTCCCTTGAATTCTTCTTCTTCTAGGTTCCATGCCTGGTCCAGGCTTCGGATACTGCATGAATTATCTCTCTCCATTCCTCCCTGTCTCTTGCCTTTTCAAACAGCTCTTGGATTGTTAGGCTGGTGAAGCCCTTCAGTTGGTCTATGAGTGTTTTTCTTTGTCTCCCCGGGCGCGTTTACCAGGTATTTTTCCACAACTTGCCAGGTATTCATTCTTATCTTTCCTTACTATGTGTCCGAAAAAGGATAGTTGTCGATCCACTATTAAGGGCATTAGTTTCCTTTGTTGGTATGTTTGTTTTAGCACTTCTTCGTTCGTTTTGTGTGCAGTATACGATATTCTCTGCATCCTTCTCAAGCACCACATTTCAAAAGCTTCAATGTTCTTTTGTGTTTCTGCATTTGTAGTCCAGCTTTCGCATCCGTATAACAAGATTGGCCACACGTAGCACTTCAAGACTCGGAATCTAATCCCGAACGACATCTGTTTGTTTTTCAAAATGTTTCCCAGGTCCATGAAGGCCTGTTTGGCTTGAGTTATTCTTGCTCGTATGTCTCGGTTACATCTTCCATCTGTTGTCACTATTGAACCTAGGTATTTAAAACTTTCTACGTTGGTAAGTTGCTCGCCGTGAATCGTTATATTGCAGGTGTTGTTGTTTTCGGGGTTTTTCTGTATTACCATGCATTCCGTTTTGGTGATATTCACTTCCATTCCCTTGGCTTCACTATCTACTACCACTTTGTCAACAATCTTTTGAAGTTGGATTTCTGATGTTGCAATGAGTACCGTATCGTCTGCGTATCTTATATTATTTATGTTGTGACCTCCCACTTTTATTCCCTCCATATTATTTATGCCCCTCATGATTGTTTCTTGGTATAGATTAAACAGATCTGGTGAGGCAACACACCCTTGACGGACTCCTTTCTTAATAGGAATGGAATTTCCTGTAGAGTTTCCGATTTTGATAGATGCCTGCTGGGTGTAGTATAATGTTTGCATGAGTCTGAGGTCTTTCTCATCAGCGCCAATGGAGTGCAGTTGTTTTAGTATTTCTTCGTGGCGTACTCTATCAAAAGCTTTTTTGTAGTCGACAAAACAGAGGTATAGTGGGGTCTGAACCTGTATAGCTCTTTCACTTAAAACACGGAGGAGGTATATTGCGTTCCTTGTCCCTCTGTCAGGTTGGAATCCATATTGTTCTTCTGCGATTTCGGGGTTAATCTTATTCCTTAGCCTGTTGATAATTATACGCAACAGTATTTTGTTGATGTGGCTTATTAAACTTATAGTTCTAAAATTTTCGCATCTGACTGCACCTGCTTTCTTTGGTATTGCTATGAAAATAGAGTTACAGAGATCTTCTGGAATTTTCCCAGTATTGTATATATTGTTGAATAATATGTGAAGTTCATCAATTGCTAGATCTCCTAGGCTTTTTAATACCTCTACAGATATTTCATCAGGGCCTGTTGCTTTACCATCCCTCATTCGTTCCATGGCATGTTCAATTTCACTTTTGGTGATGTTTGGTCCGCTTAATGGTTCTTTGAATTTCAGTGGTGGTTCATTTCTATTTGGATCATTGTACAGTTCGCCTATGTATTCTACCCATCGGCTTTCTATATGTTGTTCTTCAAATAGCAGTTCCCCTTGTTTGTTTTGGATACAACTTCCTGCTGCTTTGCTTTTCCTTTTCCCTGATAGTTCTTTTATTCTTTGGTGAGCTTGTTGGGGGTTGGGTTTGTATTCTCTTTCGATTTCGCAGCATTTCCAGTCTAGATAGTTCTCGTGTGCCTCGATGCATTTGGATTTAATGTGGTTGTTCAATGTTTGGTATTCTGCAGACCCTCTGTTGCATTTTCGTCTTTCTTCAAATAGGTTTAGAATTTCATTTGTCATCCATTCCTTTTTGCTGTTTATTTGAGCTATTGGTAAATGCTTTTCTGCAGTTGCTTTGACACACTTTTGGAATATATCAAATTGTTTTTCACATTTTTCGTTATCAGGTTCACTTTGGCTTTGTATCATGAGTGCATTTTCAAATTCTTCTCTCATTTTTGTTTGTATGCCATTGTCTTTGCATAACCTGTAATCCCTCTTTATTCTACCAGCTGTTCTCTGAATAGCTTTAAACTTTATCCTTACTGTACAAACAACTGGGACATGGTCACTGTCTACATCGGCGCCTGGGTAGGTTTTGCAATTTAATATGCCATTTCTGAATCTTGATGATACTGCTATAAAGTCTATCTGGTTCCTTGCTCTGTCCCCTGGTGATTGCCATGTCCAGGTTCTTCTTGGGTGTTGTTGAAACCAGGTGTTTGAAATCATTAATTTATTTGTTCTACACCAATCTGCCCAGATGTTTCCTCGTTCATTTCTGTCTCCGAGTCCATGTGGTCCGATTATGTCACCATCTCTGCCTCTGCCAATCTTAGCATTTAGGTCCCCCATTACCATAAGGACTTCTTGTGATTTACACATTCGTTTTGCTTTGTCTAGTGAATGGTAAAACTCTGTCATATCTGCATCTGTCGCCTCTTCTGTTGGTGCATAAACTTGAATAATATTGGTGTCAACTACAGGTCCTCTTAGCTTAACCAGCAAAACTCTCTCTGAGATTGCTACGTGCCCTTTGTAAAATTTGGTTGATTTTTGGTCTAAGATCATCCCTACTCCTTTTTGGAAAGAGGTTCCACCACTCCATATGATCTTATATGTCATGTTGTTTTCTTGTTTTGACATGGTTCCCTGCTCTTTCCATCTCATCTCTGCCAGGCCAAGAATATTTATTTGGAGCCGTTTCATTTCTTTCAGAATGTTGTTTAGTTTTCCTTTTTGGGCACAGGTCCTGACATTCCATGTCCCAATTTTGGTTTTGTCACATTTGTTAAATTTATTTCGCCTAGTAACTGGCTGACGGTTCGGTGTGACCTGACGAACATCACGCTCCCAACCGAGCGAGGCAGCAGTCTTCCGTGAAAACATGCTCCCTTTACGCTGTCACCGTTTAACTTTTTGGACTTATTCATGCAGTTAACTCGGCAAAGTTACAAGAATGGTTTGCCATTGCCTATTCTTGTCGCCCTCTGCAGTTGGCCAGCTTGACCTGTTACCGTTCGACACCACGAGGAGGTTGCAGTAGGGCTTGATGATGATCTATCTTTGCAGACTTGGCATCATCCATTTGTCGAACCCCTTGAATTAAGGGGGTTTAAATAATTAAAATGCACACCAGAGCATAAATCCTTATTTTGTTTCTTATTAAAAGTATAAACTCGTAAGGCGCATGGGTAGAGAATTTCGTTTAGTTGACCATTCCGGAAATATACCGGATCACAAAACTATGTGTAACCTTGAACGTTTATAGTCTGGTTAATACAGTTTAGTGAGAATAACTCATACACATGGATGGCAAAAAAAAAAAAAAAAAACTATACCAAAGACTTGAATGACGTCAACTTCATTCTATTTATAGGCTGAACCTATTTCTGTTATTAAAAATTAAAAAAAAAAATACGTCTTCGCTACGGCATCATTAGATCCCGTCGCCTAGGCATTCCTTGAAGGAATATAGATAATCCATCAAACAAGATGTCTGATGTCAACAGGAATCATCCATGTTATTCAAAGTGAGAAAATTTGGGGTTAATAATCTTCTTCTTCAGTCGTCATCCCACAGTGGGTATAGACGTGGCTTCGTAAAGTTATGGCCTGATACTGACCAAAAAATGAAGTCAAAATGCCAGTCTTTTGCCACAAAAGAAAACAAATCGTGAGTTGTAATTCAATAGTTCAACCAATTAAATAACTAGTTTCAATGAGCTCTACGAACGACACTAGACGATACACAAACCTAAAAAATGACGTCAAACTGCCAGTCCTAGAGGGTTCTTGTGTCAAGCTATATGTTAACGATGGCGACGCTAGAACCCACCAGGACTTATAGTTTGATGTCATTTTTTAGGTTTTGCACTTTGTAGTGCTCGAGGAAGCGAGTGATTCCATTGGTTGACCTATCGAATACAACTCACGATTTGTTTTCTTTTGTGGCCAAAGACTTGTCTTTTGACGTCATTTTTTTTTCGGTCAGTGTCAGGCTATCTGTTTCTTTATTTTTATTTGTGTCTTCTTGTTCTTCCATAAGACAAAAATACGTATTTTCTACTTCTACAGCATATTTCGCTCTTAGCTCCTCGTTTCTAAGTTCAGCTAGGTCGTACTTTATGTGTACGTCCCTTTTCTGTTTGGGAATTTTTAATTTAACTTTTATTTTCACCATGATGGGAACATGGTCCGATCCAATGTCAGCACCCGGGAAAGTTTTACATTGGGTCACACAGTTTTTGAATCTGGTTTTGATGAGGAAATAATCTATTTGGTTTCTGTATATATCTCCTGGGCTCTTCCAAGTGTATAGGCGCCTCTTTGGTTGTTTGAATATGGTGTTTATTATGGTCATGTCGTGGGACTCGCAAAATTGGACCAGACGTTCACCCCTCTCGTTGGACTCTCCTAGACCACAACTTCCCATGCATGGTGAGATTGCTGCGTTTCCAACTTTCGCATTGAAATCCCCCTTACGACAACAATGTCACTTGATTTTATGCATTTGAGGGCCTTGTTTACATTTTCATAATGTGCCTCGACCTCCTCATCTGGGTGATCACTCGTTGGTGCATAAATTTGTAGGAGCACTAAATCAAAAGGTTTAGCTTGGATTTTGCACATTAGGATACGGTCATTCACGGGCCAATACCCAGTTACTGATTTAGCAATTTTGTTTTTCATCAGGATGCCAACGCCTCTGTTGTGCTGAGTATTTCCGGAGTAAATAAAAGTGTGGCTGTCTCTTTTTATTATTCCATTGTCTTTCCATCTTGTCTCTGAGACACCAAGGATATCCATATTCATCGCCTCTGCCTCCATAATTAGATTATGGAGCTTTCCTGCTTGAGCAAGTGTTCTCACATTCCACGTGCCAATTTTTAAAGGAACATTTCTTGTCTTCAAGGTAGGTAGATCAGTCTCTGGCTTTCCCGAGGGCTTTCAACCAGAAACGTCATAAGGTGCCATCTTTTGGTCATTACTTAATTCCTCTTCCCTGTACATATTTACAGCTTGATACTTAGTTGCAGGGGGCCCAACGTCACAAGCATCTCTAACACTATATCTCTGACTAGCCATGACTAACTATGAATGATACGTGGTAAGGTTTCCCCCTTTTCAACGGTGGTAGCCGCTATCTAATTTTGTCTCAGACGCGCCTTTTTGTCTACCACAGACTTGCTGTCTACGCCTACTTTTACCTAACCATATCCAGACTTTGTGCACTAAAAGGTGAGACATTACCTATTCTACCCTACTACGCGAGTCACTCAATGTCGTTTCGCAGGTCAGTCGAGACCCGGTCCCGGGGTGTGGCCGCTGCGTGCACTACAGCTTCCAGGAGCCAGACATGAGCTAGATATGCAGGTGTGGACCAGTGGATCCTGACCATCCGAAGATGCGACTGTCTCTCACCGAAAGGTACTACCACTCCCTCCATACCCTACACCTGTGATATAGTTCTAGCCAGCATGAATAATAAAAAGTTCAGATTGTTTTGTTTAGAACCAAGCTGCTCGTTGCTTGGCGGACGTGACACCAGACAATTGAATCCTATTATAGCGACTATAATTTTATATTTCTAAAACAAGTACGAGTTTTTAGAATTTCAAGTTGGCATGTCTGTATAGTATAGATAGTATGCGCTTGGCTAAGAAGCTCATAACATTGCCATCCGGAAGTGTAACTCAGCAACACACAAAACATTGTGTAATCATAAACTTTTATCGTCAGGTTAATACAGTTTAGTGAGAATCACTCACAAACGCGGGTGGCAAAATACAATAACAAAGGCTTGAGTGACGTCATGTTCGAACTATCTATAAGGCAGTTTTGAGGCAACGGGGAGGAATCGACGTGCACTGATTTGCAGGTCTGATAACCAATTCTTTATGGGCTCATTGTTTAATGTAAATATTGAAAATAAACAACGTTTGTTTGTTGTTTTTTTTGTTTGTTTGTCTGTGTTTGTGAGTGTGTATGAGTGTGTGTGTGTGAAGGAGTGAGTAAATGAAACTCACACACACACACACACACACACACAAAATATTGTCCATTACAACAATGTTGAAATAGGCCCATAAGTGGGCTCGTATGTCAGACCTGCTTATATGTATACGCCGGTAGAAAATGATTAATAACACGTTTGAAAATATGAATCATTTATTTATTTATTTATTATTTTACATAATGGAGCATGATGATGAAGTCTATGATAAAAGTGACGAGGAAACAATGAATAAATGAAAGTAATACATAAAATAAACAAATATTTTGAGCTGTTATCTAGCGAAAAATCCACTAAACATGCTGAAAGCGCTTTGCATGGGGTCCTGGCCAACAGCAACATTTAACAGTAGAACGAGACATGGCGCTTGATATGCGATATTGCAATTTTTTTTTCGGACATTGACAACGCTGTTAACGGCCAGGTACTCATTTTACACGTAAGTATGGTGAGAGAATGTGAGTAAAGAGTCTTTTCGAAGGACTAAACTATGCGCCGAGCGAGGCTCAAACACAGGACTTTCCGATCCGAAAGCGAGTGTCATACCGCGAGGATAAAAGAAAAAGACCCAACCCTTTCTGAAGTTAACTTAACTAAAC
>NC_088362.1:61957003-61982003 GCF_034508935.2 Berghia stephanieae
GTAAATGTGGGTTTTTCCAGAGTACGGCAAAATAGCCGTGTCTTGTCCATTATATTCACTTCCTGCTGTCATTGGGCGATACTGTGATGGGTTTTTTTTTCCAAGGTGATTCTTGGTCCGCAATCTTTCACGGAAGACTCAAGGTCAAATCTGCAGGGGCGGTCTGGAATGGGAAAAAAATGAAAATATGACAATAACTTGAGCTTTTATATAGAGCAATATCCGCTAAATGTGCTCAAAGCGCTTTACAAAAGGTCCCTGACAAACAGCAACATTTAACATGTAGAACGAGAAATGACAATATTACATTTCTTTTTTATTCTGACAGAGACAAAGCTGTGAGAGAATGTGAGTAAAAAGCCTTATCCAAGGACTCAACTGTACATCGAGCGAGGCTCGAACCCAAAGCTCTCCGAACCGAAAGCGAGTGTCATATCACAAGACCACATAGCCGCACCCACCGTCTCGAAAATTCCCATAACTTTGTCGGGTTTCGGCAGGTTTCGGCGGGTTTTGGCGGGTTTCATAGAAAAAGAAACACCCTTATTATCAACATAATATTATGCTTACACCACTCACTTTTCTGAATCTAAATTTACTTGTATAACGTAGTTTTGCAATGAAATCCGTTTTTACCATCTAAATCGCCCTCACTCAGGTACGTATGCTTATTTGCAGGTCTGACAACCCACATTGTTATGGGTTCATCGTTGTCAAACCGACGCAAAACATTCTCCATTACAGCAATGTTGACACTTTCATCCACTTATGCGGCATATTGCGGATTACCTCACTGTAAAATAAGATGTGGGAGGTAAGCCCCGATTTACGGCTTGCGAAATTAATTAATTGCTTCATACGAAACAATGAATTGACGAATCACGACTAAGTCACGTGAGAGATTAAAGTAGCGGTTTTACTTCCTGTCGGCGCCATTTTCCCCAACCTGTTTTGCGGCATGTTGAGATGCACATACGTGGGATTTAAAGTAATTGTTTGTGTGTTTTTATTGTTTGTTTAATTTTTTTTTATTGTTTTTTTTTTCTTTTTTCTTTTTTGTTTTGGTGTTTTTGTCTCCGTTTTTTTTTTTTTTTGCATGACAACTCCAAATCTTTCATCTTTCCTGAAAATAGAATGCGCGAAACGTAAACAAACAAAAATGATCACTGCCGGAAATCAGCTGGGGTTTATTTATTGTAGCTAAATTCACTTAGATTCATACCGACTCAATGACTTGTAGAAAAAAATGAGGTAACTTTCACAACCTGCTAAGTCACACCCATTTCAGCTATTATATAGCCCAATGTCCACTAAACGTGCTCAAAGCGCTTTGATTTACAAATGGTCCCTAGCCAACAGCAACACGTAACATGCAGAACGAGACATGACGCTTGTTAGGCGATAATACATTTTATTTTTCAGTCATACTCAACGCTGATAACGGCCAGATAGGTACTCATTTGACACCCTAATACGGTGAGAGATTGTGAGTAAAGAGCCTTTTACAAGGACTCACCTATGCGCCGAACGAAGCTCGAACCCAGGACTTTCTGATCCGAAAGTGAGTGTCATTAATAGACCAAATAGCCGCATAATTTATCGCAATTTATCAAAATTGAATCACAAGAGAAAATCCGAAGTTTCACAAAACACGCAGGGTATTGTTCTATGAGGCCATTCCCTCGTCCTGCATTCGTTTTTAATGTTTCATTCATCGTCTTTTGTTGACAAAGGGGAAACGCGAAACGTCCGTATCAACTGTCTTTGTCATTTTATATTGTTGTTTATGTGGCAAACATGACAAGTAGTTTCCTCTTTATATCACGGAATATAATTCAAAAAATTGTAGTTTTCTCTTTTTTAAAAATAATGCAGGTGAACAATTTTGACCATTACAGATAAAAATTGAGAAACTAGGGAACAGGCACCGGTGTAAGATAAAGATCTGAACAAATGTGTATGAAAGGTGTCAGACAAAACAAGAAAGAAAAATACAAGAAAAAGAAAACATCTCAAAAACTCAGTCGACCTCCACTGGGGAAGAAAACCTCAGACCTTCTGAGTCTCGGTAATCAAGAGGTCTGTGGTTCGATCCCCAGTCGAGGTAGACTTACACTCGTTTTCGGATCATAAGGTCCTGATTTCGAGCCTCGCTCGGCGTATAGTTGAGTTCTTGTAAATATCTTTAATTTTTATTAAAAAATTGTATTTTTCTTTCTTGCGTTGTCGTCTGTCTCCATTTCATAGACACGTGTTAAGATCGTCCAAAATGGGTACACATTGTTTCTCAGTATGTTAATCCAAATTGCAGGCCTAGATCATCCACTATCGTCCAAAAATAGGTACACATTGTTTCCAAGGCCGGTAATCCAAATTGCATGCCTAGATCGGCTAGAATCGTCCAAAAATAGGTACACATTGTTTCTAAGGCCGGTAATCCATTTTGCATGCCGAGATCGGCTAGAATCGTCCAAAAATAGATACACATTGTTTCTAGGGCCGGTAATCCAAATTGCATGCCACATTCCAGACCTGCCAACTTTAAAGTTTCAAGATTCGTAAGTTTGAGGAGATAAAAATTGGAGCTCGTAAAGATAACTTCAAAAAATCAACGATGTAGTTGTTATTTTATAATGAGAATTTTTATATAGCAGGACATGTAGGACGAGACGGTGTGACGCTTGTTACGTTATAGATAAAATGAAGTTGACTTTACTCATGTCTTTGCTATTGTTTTTTGCCATCCGCGTTTATGAGTAATTCTCACTAAACTGTATTAACCAGACTATAAACGTTTAAGGTTACACATAGTTTTGTGTGTTGGTCCGTTATACTTCCGGATGGCAATGTTGTGAGCTTCTTAGCCAAGCGCATACTATATATATATATATATATATATATATATATATATATATATATATATATATATATATATATTACATTTTTGGTGGGACAGCAGAACAACGCTGCTAACGGCCTGAGTACAGTGAGAGAATGTGAGTAAAGAGCCTTTTATAAGGACTCAACTATGCGCCGAACGAGGCTCGAACCCAGGACCCTTCCGATCCGAAAGCGAGTGCCATACCACAAGACCACGACATAGCCGCACAGGGATCTAGTAACACTTCAATATATATCCTTGAAATGTTGCAGTCTGACATTAACTTTTATTTTCAATACGTTTTAATGACTTAGAGATGCTCACGAAGTTCTGAAATTGGAGCAAAAATTTTTTTTTTCGAATTTCTACGAATTTTTCGTAATTGTAGGTATGTCTGCAATATTACAATCTCATTGCTGTCGTGGAAATAGTCTCAATTAAAGCTACGTATAATATTTGTAACAACAAGAGCAGATGAAGTGAGTAGGGAAGTGCCAGAAGACAATAGAGAATAAAAATTAAGCGGCGGTGATGGGGGTTTTAATCCGCGACCTTACTGGTACGACAACTCCGCCTCGCCGGGAAATGCGTGCCTCTATGCTATCCACGATCCCAAAAAGATCGTCTCTAACCCTAGTCATTATTAGAGTTCTCTCTCTCTCTCTCTCTCTCTCTCTCTCTCTCTCTCTCTCTCTCTCTCTCTCTCTCTCTCTCTCTCTCTCTCTCTCTCTCTCTCTCTTCCCGACTACTTGAGATCGCGGGTCCAATACACACAACTCCGCTAAATTCGTTGGCCAGCAATTAAGCTTAATAGCGGCATGTCGCGGGTTCAAACCCCAATCACCGCCGCGAAATTTTTATTCTCTATTGTCTTCTGGCACTTTCCTACTCACTTCAACTCTTGTTGTTATCAACATAAGTGCCTGCTCCACTCACTTTTTCTGAAGTAAAATATGTGTCAATTTCAACAACGTTAATGGATACAAGATCATAATTCTGTAAGTGCGGCTTTCAGCCTTGTCAATACGTGTCCTATCACCTCAAAATGGGGTTATGGACTGGATCGACGTCTACTTATTTCAGGTCTGAAAACCCAAATAAATTGTTATTGGCTCACTGTTGTACATTAAAATAAAAAACAACTTTCAAACCAACTCAAAATATTGTCCATTACAACAATGTTAAATCAAGCTTATGAGATAAGAAGAAAAGTAATATTCCCTTTAATAATATTATTTCCCATTGGGGAAATCTGTCTCTAGGGTCTATTCGAAGGGAAGACCTGAATAATCCAGGCGTCAGCCGCAGTGCCGCGCCGCAAATTGAGCTAGGGCGAGGTGACTTGCTCAAGGCTACACAGAGCAGCGGCGATCGATGGAACTCGGTACTTTTCGGGTACGAAGCAAAGACCGTACCGCTGAGCCACGCTGTCCCTATCGTGAAATCGGGAACAAAAGTGTGATGTCAAAAAACTGGTTCCAATCTCATTGGAAGTATAAAACCACTCATCCGAAGGACTGAATACATACCTTGTGTTATTGATCTTCTGAATGCGAAATCCATCTAAAGGAACAGTCCATCAGATTTATTGGTATTTATAGACCTCCACCAAATAATAGGAATGGATTGAGGGTTTCGGGGTTCATACCCGAGTTCGAAGATCTGATTGAGAATAGTGAAACTAAAAGGACAAAACTGATTATTGTCGGAGATTTAAATATGAATTTCGACGACACACGGGATTCGAAAATTAAGGAAATAAAGTCGACAATGAATATTCACAACCTCGTTAACATTAATTTTCCCACTCACAAGAAAGGTCACACTTTAGATTGGATTATTACCGACCAAACTACTTCGCTCTACAACATAACTGTAACAGACAAATGTATCTCCGAACATTCTGCCATCATTTTCGAGGTAGATGCAGAAAAATTGAAACCAGAAAGGAGAACCATCGTATCAAGAGAAAGAATAAACGATGAAATTTTCAGCAAAGAGCTAATAAATATAATTCCAAAATTCATGGTCAACAAAGACAAGATCGGTTCTTAGACTGAATTGAGAAATCTCCATTTTGCCCCCTTGAAGACGCGCATCGTCACAAGTAGAAAATCTGCACCGTGGATGAACAGCGATATTAAAAAAGCAAAAGCTGAGCGCCGTCGCGCTGAAAGAAAATGAATGGCGAAAATCACTCCTGACAGTTGACAAAAACGTAAAACATAAGATCAAAGAAGCAAAGTCGTCTTATTACAACACTTTGATCAAGGATTGTCGCACTTCAAAGGCGTTATTCTCCATCACCAACTCATTGATTGGAAAGTCTTCTACAAATCCTAAATCCACATATCCTACGTCGGTTCCAGCGGGAGATATTCCTGAACTATTCGGAAAATTCTTTCGGAAAAAGGTAGCTTCAATTAGAAAGAAACCAGATAGCGATTCATACAGAACACCTGACTTTAAGACATTCGAAGGCGATGCCTTGTTTTCTTCATTCACTACCGTTACAGAGGATGAAGTCAAAGAAATAATCAAATACTCACCTCCAAAAACATGCTTTCTTGACCCAATACCAACATGGTTACTCATTTTTCATATTGATATCCTTTTGCCCTTTATTACTTCAATCATAAACGAATCTCTGTCTACGGGGATTGTACCACATTCTTTTAAGCATGCAATTGTGACCCCCTTGCTAAAAAAAGCAAATCTATCGATTTCGTCCCAATTCCAATTTACCCTTTCTCTCTAAGATCCTTGAAAAAGTGGTTGCTAGGCAATTTAAAAATAAGTTACTTAGATATAATCTCTACGAACCTTATCAATCTGCCTTCAGGCAGCACCATAATACGGCGGCCATCGTGGTTCTAAACAAAGAAAATCGGTACTTTTTATTCTTCATGCTGGCTAGAAATTTTCATATATCTTGTGATCAGAATGTGTAAAAGTCAAAACACGATCAGATTTATAATGTTTTTTCCCCCTGGATACGCTTTTATGCTCTTTCATAAGGGCGTCCGACATTTTTCCGATAGTTACTATGCGTCATTACGAGGGAAGTGACGTTACGACTGATGAAGCGTATTCACGTTATTGTTTATACAACTAAATATGTTTGTCCAAGAACGTGTGAAGGTTGTACATATTCCATGTTTGGATTGGTCAAAAATCTATTGGTTAATAGGCTTCAACAGTCATGTCGTCACTTCCCTCCTAATGATGCATGGTAACTTAGTAACTGGCTCTAAAATATCGGAACAATGGCGGACGCCCTTATGAAATATTTCTCCGACGATCATAAAAGTGTATCCAGAGGAGAAAAACATTATAAATCTGATCATGTTTTGACTTGTATACATTCTGATCACATGACATTTGAAAAGTTCTAGCCAGCATAAAGAATAAAAAGTATCGGTTTTCTTTGTTTAGAATCACGCTGCTGGGCGACGTGACATCAGGCTATTGAATAAAATTCTGCACTTTTGGAGTTACAGTGGAAACCACTTATAACAGGCCCGGTTATAACAGGGATCGGGTATAACAGGGATTTTTCAAATCCCCGTTTTTTATCTCTCTTTGTCTCTATTAAAAATTATCGGTTATAGCATGGCCTAACTTCAACCAAATCGCTATAACAGGAACAATGCCTTTTCCCACGGGCATCAAGAAGGAAAACTGCTAAATTTTAGGCCTAGTCGCACGGTGAGGAACATAGATAACTCTCTCTCTCTCTCTCTCTCTCTCTCTCTCTCTCTCTCTCTCTCTCGCTCATCGTTGCAGTCGTAGTCATAGTAATGGTAGTAATAAAAGTAGTGATAGTAGAAGTTGTAGTAGTAGTAGTAGTAGTAGTAGTAGTAGTAGTAGTCGTCGTAGTATTAGTAGTAGTAGTAGTAGTAGTAGTAGTAGTAGTAGTAGTAGTAGTAGTAGTAGTAGCAGCAGTAGTAGCAGTAGTAGTAGAAGACGTATAATAGATTGATAGTTGGATGGATTGATGACCAAGTTGATCGACCATGAAGTTCACACTTTCATCACACCCTCGTAACATTTTCTTTATTTATTTTTATGTAATTTTTGCTAACAACGCGTCTGTTCTGTCCCCGAAATGCCAATGTTTACTGTTTTCTCATATAATTTTACGCGCCAGTATTCTTGAAAAAGTCAATTATGTGCTTATTTCCCTTGTATTTCTGATGTAACAGGGATCGCCTATAACAGGATTTTTGCTCTGGTTCCACCATCCCTGTTATATCAAGTTTCCACTGTAGTTTATTTTGTTATCGAGGAGACCAGCGAGCAGTGAATTGCAGTCGTCGAGGCGGTACAAGATCAAAGCAGAGACAATTAACCACTAGATTTTTGACCAATCAAAACGTGGAATTTGTGACACAACTTAACACATGCTCGGACAATCATAGTTGGTTGTTTATATAAACAATAACGTAAATGAAATTGACCTTTCTCTGATCATTGTTATTGTTTTTATACGGCCAAATGGGTGACTCGTTATCATACCGTTTTCTCGATCAAAGTATAACCGTTTAAGTTCACACATAGTTTTCTGTGTTGGTTCTATTTATTATCAAGCGGTAGAGCAGTGGGTATTTTACTAAGAAACATGCAATCGATAGTAAAATCTGTTTAGTTTGCTATGTTTACCAATCACTGTCATTGTTTACATTATGACGACTGTCCAAGGGGGATGGTTATCTTAGTGTTGGAAGAAAAATCCCAAATGACTTGAGCTTGTTATATAGAGCAATTTCCAATAAACGTGCTCAAAGCGCTTTACAAGAGGTACCTGAGCAACAGCTAGTCGTAACATACAGAACAAGACATGACGCCTGTTAGGTGGTGTTATATTTTTTTCGACAGAGACAACACTGTTAACGGCCATGTACTAATGTTACACCTGAGTACGATGAGAGAATGTGAGTAAAGAGTCTTTTCCAAGGACTCAACTATGCCTTGAACGAGGCTCGAACCCAGGACCTTTCGATCCCGAAAGCGAGTGTAATACCACAAGATCGCAAAGCCGTTGACAGGTCAACATGACCTCATCTGTGATATTCTACGGAGTTCATAAAACATGATTTTCACATTATTGTTGATGTGCTGATCCATAGACAAAGAACTGTCCAGATGACTACCAAACTTTTAGCCTTGTCAGAAAGAGATATTTATCACAATCAGTTATGTCTAGCGTAGGAGTTGACAAGTGCTTTGATTTTAATATTTGATGAGTTCCGATCAAAACAACTTGGGGTTTTATCTTCATTTTACAATAGCACATTTAATTTTCTAGCATCCAACGTTTGATGGAGTCACAACAATTTTCTTAATCACAGACAAGAGAGCAGAAATCCTGAGGAGAGGCCGATCTATATATAGTTATAGCTGCGTGTCGTCAGCATAAGTGCATAAAAGTACATGTAATATATATAATATATATATATATATATATATATATATATATATATATATATATATATATATATTGAATTGTGTTTTGATACAAGTATGGTGCGAATAGTGCTCGACATGGAACAATGGAGCGACGAATTATTATTTTAACATTTACCACGATATTAGAGTCGATCTACATCGATATTTCAGGCCCTTACGGCCATAGTCAGGATTGTGTGTTACATGTTGTTTGAGTTGTTGTTGTTGTTGTTGTTGTGTTGATATATATATATATATATATATATATATATATATATATATATATATATATATATGCCATGACGAAAGGGCGTAATTTTATATATCTACTAAACGTGCTCAACCGCTTTACAAAGGGTCCCTGACCAACAGCAACATGTAACATGTAGAACGAGACATGACGCCTGTTAGACGATAATACAATTTTGTTTCCGACAGAGACAAAGCTTTTAACAGCCAGGCACTCATTTTACACCTGAGTACGGGGAGACAATGTGAGTAAAGAGCCTTATCCAAGGACTCAAAGCTATGCTCCGAGCGAGGCTCGAACCAAGGACCTTCCTATCCGAAAGCGAGTGTCATACCACAAGACCACATAGCCGCACACGAGTGAGTGCTGAGTGAGTTAATATAATGAGATGTACAAAGCTGATTATTGCTGACTCAATGTGTCATCGGATTATCTCATGGACACTTTGTATATTTGGCGACAAACATGTAACCATGGCAACTTATCACTGGTGAGGTTTTTATCAGCAGACCTGTCTAAGTACTACGAAAAATTCGTAGAAATACGTATTGTTGGCTCCAGCTTAAAACAACATTCGCTTCTTTGACTCAATAAATCTTGTTGAAAAGGAAAGTTTGATGCTTAGAACCAATAGATAGTTCGAAGATGACGTCACTCAGGTCTTTGTTATTGTTTTTTGCCATCCGCGTTTATGAGTAATGCTTACTGAACTGTTTTAACCCGACTATAAACGTTCGTGGATACACACAGTTTTGTGTGTTGGTCCGTTATACTTCCGGATGGCAATGTTATGAGCTTCTTAGCCAAGCGCATACTATCTATATTCAGGCCTTTGGAGCATTTTGGGATCGTGCTAAGGGCAGCAGCTTCTAACGGTGTTCACACAACTATTTTATGACGATGGATCCAATCAGCAAATTTCGTACCGTCACAAACCCACCCGGAAGCTTCGTCACAACACACCGTTCAACTAGATACTCTGCGGTTTCGGGCTCGTTACCACAACGGGTACATTATGCTAAGGGCACATAATTTATTTCTAAAGCTATTTAAAGTGAATTTTTCTTATTTATTTTTTTTTTCCTCGGACAGTACGAATTTTTGAAATTTCACGTCGGCAGGCCTGTTTCGGGATGTAAATAATAATAATAATAATAATAGATCTTTATTGTCCATAAATATGGCAATTTGTCATTTAGTTACACTTGTCATAACGTTATATGATAACTATAACATTGAACAGACACCTCACTCCTACCCATTCTCTCTCTCTCCTCTCTCTCTCTCTCTCTCTCCTCTCTCTCTCTCTCTCTCTCTCTCTCCCTCTCTCTCTCTTCCTCTCTTTCTTTAACGCATGCGACATACACAACATTAACATATTCATTTCATTTTCAATTCGTTACATTCTTGGCAATTCAACACCAAATATTATCATCATTATCAATTGGTCACTTCATCTAGCCTAACATTAAACAAATTAATCAGTCAATCAGTCAACGCATGAATCCTTGGTTTTGCTGTACCATATGAAATATTCAACATTTTTATTGCTGATAGAATGAACGTTGATTTATACTTGTTAGTTCCACATTTAATCTGACAAAAACTTCTCCCAGATGGCAAAAGACCAAATTCATGGTATAAAATATGTTTTTTTATTGTTGGTAATTGAGAATGCTTTCCTTTCTATTGCTTTTCCATGAATTCTTTCTACTTCATCAACAGGATGGTTTATTATTTTTGATGCCTCTTTGTAATTCTAAATCATCATACAACGCGTTATATAATATTAAGCGAAGGATAGGTCTTCAATCAACAAATCGCGAAATGAGATGAAATAAGTGGTGCACTTTTGTGTCGGAAGTAAACAAGGCCGCCGCCATTTCGATGTAGAATGTAGGCGTGGTGATGACTTCATTGTATGAGATGATACGGCTAGTGGTCTAGTGGGTATGACACCCTCTATCAGATCGGAAGGTCCTGGGTTACAGCCTCGCTCGGCGCATAGTTGAGTCCTTAGAAAATGCTCTTAACTCACATTCTCTCACCGTACTCAGGTGTAAAATGAGTACCTGGCCGATAACAGCGTTATTTTAGGCGATATTACATTATTCCTCGATAAACTTGTAGCGTCCGACATGTTAAATGTTGCTGTTGGCCATTGTAAAGCGCTTTGAGTACGTTTAGGTGATATTGCTCTATATAAAAGCTTAATTTAATATTATTTCCTGATTTCACGATTTGACCACTTAACTGCAATGCTCTGGGGTAAAATGTGTCTCGCGAAGTCCCTTGTTTGAGAGTTTTTGCCAAGATGAGAGACATTCAAATCGATCGATATTTGAAGGACGAGTTTTCTGGTTAAATTTCTAAATACGCGTTTACGACAGTTAACTGGTTAAAAGAGTCAATTGTCAACTTTTATTTCTGCATGCCGGGTATTGTTCTGTAGCTTTTAATGACAATAATCAGTCGTCAAAATCTGGAAAGTCAATGTGAAATTATTTGTATTACCTCCTTTTTTGTTTCTGGATAAACCCGACGTGCACCTATTTGCAGGTCTGATAACCCAATTCATTATGAAATGGCAATCTAAAAAAAAAAAATGACGGAAATAATATTGTCCATTACAGACTGTTAAACGAGGCCCATAATTTCATTCGGATGTCAGACTTGCATATATGTAGACGTCGGATAAACATAATTTCAAAATTGTTTAATAGCAATAGCATCAACAACAACAATAACAACAACAGCAACAACAATACAACAGCAAGAGCAACAACAACAATAGCAACAACAATAATAACAACAAGAACAGCAACAACAACAACAGCAACAACAAGAACAATAATTTTTAAAAAGAAGAACAGAAAAAGACGAAGCACTCCCATTCATAGAGTTGATATGACTATTCTAACGAGAGAGTGAAAATGGAGAGGATTCGTATGGGAAGCCTGTTTTGTTCCCATACGAAGCCTTTCGATTTTCACTCTTTCGTTAGAATTTTCGCGATCGCCGGCTTCAGGCAGCCCCTACATTTTCTACTTATGACTATTCTGCGTACTCAGAAAAAACCCATATTTAAACAATTTGGCCAGAAAACTCGTCCTTCAAATATCGATCGATTAAAATGACCATCATCTTGGCAAAACTCTCAAGCCTGGGACTTTAAGGAAGACCACGAGAGCTAACGGGGCCCCCAATGTAAAAATGCGATACTATTATTTTCAACATGGGATAGAAAGAACGAAATTGATGTCTTAGCTCTTTGTTATTGTTTTTCTTTTTTTTTTTCTTTTTTTTTTTTTTTTTTGGCAGTCATTTTGATGAGTAGCTAGTTGGTACTAAATTGTATTAATCAGATATAAATGTTTATAAATGTTTACACATAGTTTTGTGTATTGGTACATTATATCTGGCTGGCGGATGTTGTGAGATCTTTATCTAAACGCATGGCTCAGCGGTACGGTCTTTGCTTCGTACCCGAAAGGTACCGAGTACCCGCCGCTGCGTTGTGTGACCTTGAGAAAGTCACCTCGCCCTAGCTCAATTTGCGGCGCTGCAGTGCGGCTAACGCCTGGGTTATTCCAGGCTTCCCTTGGAGTAGACCCTAGAGACCAATTTGCAATATGGAATGAATAAAGGGAATTTGATTTGATTTATTTATTATTTATTTTACCAATAGACTATTTTTTACAGATTGATATACGAGTATCCAAAATGCTGGATGGTGACATTTTGTTATAAGCATAGAAATGGCTTGTAAATATTTTTTTTAGATAGTTTTTAACCAAGCATGACGTATAAACGTCTCATAGGGGGAGGAAAGTGAGAGTTTCATCCTAGGTGCACAGATTGGCAGGTCTTATAGCCGAACGATATTATGGGCCTGATTTAACATTGATGTAATGGGCTATAGTTGCATTGGTTTGAGAGTATTTCCATTACAACAATGTGACCATAACAATTTGGTTATCACACCTGCAAATAATTACACGTTGGTTTAGTCCAATGTCCCATCCTCTAATAGTCTATAACGGAATAAACACATGAATAAAGAATTTAAAAATAAGAAAAAAACAAACAAACTCTAAGTTAACAAAAATAAAACATGAAGCTAATTTATTTTTTTAAACCCTTCACAATTAAAAAAAATGAATTAGATTTTAAAAGTAATGATAATGATAATAATAATAATAATAATAATAATAATAATAATAATAATAATAATAATAATAATAATAATAATAATAATAATAATAATAATAATAATAATGCCTAACGATAATAATAATAATAATATAATAATAATAATAATAATAATAATAATAATAATAATAATAATAATAATAATAATAATAATAATAATAATAATAATAATAATAATAATAATAATAATAATAATAATAATAATAATAATAATAATAATAATAATAATAATAATAATAATAATAATAATAATAATAATAATAATAATAAATAATAATAATAATAATAATACTCTATTCATCCAAATAAATTTTTTGTTGTTGTTTTTAACCAAAAATAAAATAAAATAAAATAAACCAACTAAAAGCAGAGCAAAACAAAAATGAAAAACAAAACAAAGCAAAAAAAAAAAAAAACAAAAAAAACAAATGGTGAATTCTAACCTTCCAAATGAGTTGTTCGTCCACCTCAACGTCCACCCACAAGAACAGCTTGGTCACTTGGAGTGTACGCCGTTTGTATTGTATCGTGTTCAGACCATCCTTGGACATCCGTGCTACCGCATTGTCCAGTAAGGTTAATCTGGTCAATAATAGGACGTATTTATTTATGTCTGATTGATCTAGCGGGAAGTACTTTGTGATGGACTAGTGTCTGATCCAAAGGGTAGCAAGCAATTGATATTGTCCGTTTCATGCTATATAGAAACCGGGATAAACTCTGACTCCATGGGCCAAATGGCTCTGAAGGACTACTTGTTAAAAGTGTTCCAGCAAAGTACCCTGGTGGAATATTTATAGTCTTGTATAGTAACGTGGGGTATTTTTTATTTATATAACTGCTTATTCGTGATTCCATGCTATAGGTACTACGTTCAATAAGGTAAGTCTACATAGTAGAATATACGATTCTTGTACTCTTGCTTTTTGGAATTCCGGACGTGTTCCCAACCGCTGCACGAGCTTGTGAGTGCGCGTTGGGAACATAGTTCGAATTCCAAAACGCAAGAGTGTAAGAAATAATTTATTCTACCTATTTCGTATTTCGTCATCTTTGAATAAAAGACATATTCAAAAACGCTTAAATGATACTTTATTTTTTTAAATAACACGAATTTTAGTGAAATTTACGCTTTTTAATCTGACGTCACAAATTATCATTGCAAACTTGATATCAGTACGCTTTACTATTTATGGAGAATGGTGGAATAAAATATAATTCTTTCAAGCCTTTGGATTTTTTAAAAGGGGAACTTTTTTTTAGCGCGCTACCTACTTAACATCAAAAATTTACAAGTGAGTGTTATTGCGTTGTAAAAAAAAACGAATCTAATAAATCCACAGCCAAGAGCAAAAAATACCTTTATTCCATCTCTCAAACTAATCCTCCTCTTTCAGAGCCCATGGAGCTGGAGTTTAAACCCTGTTTCTACAGCTTGAGACGGACGATATGATTTGTTGCTATCATTTTCCTCACTCGCTTTCGGATCGGAAGGTTCTGGGGTCGAGCCTCACTCGGCGTATAGTTGAGTCCTTGGAGAAGGCTCTTTACTCACATTCTCTCACCGTACTCAGGTGTAAAATGAGTGCGGGCCGTTAACAGCGTTGTCTTTGTCCGAAAAATTTGTAATATCGCCTAACAGGCGTCATGTATCGTCCTACATAATGTTATGTGTTGTGTTGACCAGGGACCTTGAGCACATTTAATGGATATTGGGCTATATAAAAGCTCAATAAAAAAAAAACTAGCCTTACCGTTGTGGGTTAATACCATTGCTGACGTCTCTGTCGTGTTTTATCATGCTGTACCTGGACACGGATAGGGGATGGGTGACGACTACCATGTTACTGCCATTGACTCTGGAATACAGTGAAAGTAGAAGGTAGTAGTAGTAGTAGTAGTAGTAGTAGTAGTAGTAGTAGTAGTAGTAGTAGTAGTAGTAGTAGTAGTAGTAGTAGTAGTTTGTAGTGTAGTAGTAGTATAGTAGTAGTAGTAGTAGTAGTAGTAGTAGTAGTAGTAGTAGTAGTAGTAGTAGTAGTAGTAGTAGTAGTAGTAGTAGTAGTAGTAATAGAAAGTAGTAGTAGCAGTATTTGTAGTAGTAGTAATAGAAAGTAGTAGCATTAGTAGTATTAGTAGTAGTAGTAGTAGTAGTAGTAGTAGTAGTAGTATTAGTAGTAGTAGTAGTAGTAGTAGTAGTAGTAGTAGTAGTAGTAGTATATAGTAGTAGTAGTAGTAATAGAAGTAGTAGTAGCAGTATGTAGTAGTAGTAATAAAAGTAGTAGATTAGTAGTATAGTAGTAGTAGTAGTAGTAGTAGTAGTAGTATAGTAGTAGTATAGTAGTAGTAGTGTAGTAGTAGTAGTAGTATAGTATTAGTAGTAGTAGTAATAGTAGTAGTAGAGCCGAGAGGCGCTATAAAAATGCGATTTATAATAATAATAATATTAATGGTAATAATAATAATAATAATAATAATAATAATAATAATAATAATGATAATAGTAATAATAATAATATTATAATAATAATAATGATAATAATAATAATAATAATAATAATAATAATAATAATAATAATAATAATAATAATAATAATAATAATAATAATATAATAATAATAATAATAATAACATAAATAATGAAATAATAAAATATTAATAATAATAATAATAATAATAATAATAATAATAATAATAATAAATAATAATAATAATAATAATAATGATGATGATGATAATGATAAAGATGGCGATGATGATAATGATGATGATGATGAAGATGATGATGATGATGATGATGATGATGATGGCGATGATGATGATGACGATGACGATGATCATTATAAAATTCTACTTCATCAACCACCACCACCACCACAGCTATTGATGTTGATGATACTAAGCAACTACTAGAATCTGTTATATTCACCTTGTTCTGTAGTGACACTAAGCTGCCAGAAGCGGTTATATTCACCTTATTTAAGTACTGACACTATGCTGCGTGAGACTGTTATATTCACCTTTTTCACTAGTGATACGAAGCTGTTAGAAGCTGTTATGTTCACCTTTTTCTGTACTGACACTAAGCTGCTAGAAGATGTTGTATTTACCGTTTTCTGTGGTGATAATAATCTATTAGAGGCTGTTATATTCACCTTATTTATGTACTGACAATAATCTGCTAGAAGCTGTTATATTCACCTTATTTCTGTACTGACACTAAGCTGTTAGAAGCTGTAATATTCACCTTATTTCTGTACTGACACTAAGCTGTTAGAAACTGCTATATTCACCTTATTTCTGTACTGACACTAAGCTAGTAGATGCTGTAAAATTCACCACTATTTTGTAATGCTATTGAGCTGCCAGAAATTGTTAGATGCATCTGTTGTTGTACAATATGTATTATTTATTATCTAAATATGGCTGAAATTGTTATACATTACCTCCTGTACAGATCATCATCTTCCCCGCCCCAACCAAAGTAAAGATTCGACGCTCCATTGACGCGCAAATAACTTTCTCTGGAGAAGGACACCACTCCACCAAAAGCCGTTGGTCCAATTGGTCTGGGAGAATAATGAAGTGTATATATATATATTATATATATATATATAATATATATATATATATATATATATATATATATATATATATATATTATATATATGTATATATATATATATATATATATATATATATATATATATATATATATATATATATAATATACATATGTATCAGTGCATGACAAAATCAGTCGGAAGGTAAACATTTTGGATTTGCATTTTTTCTTTTGGCATTTTATGAAAGAATATGCTCCCCAGAGCATTTTAATTTTTATTTGAAGTAAATCTGTTGATTTTTCATTAAGTTTTGGTCAGATGTATAGGAAAGGTATCCAGTAATTTTTCTCAAATTTCATACTTTTTCAACTTGGCTAGCTGTAAAAAATATTTAGAAGTGAAATAAAGCTTTGATATTTCCTGACGATGTACAAATAAGGTTGATTTAATAGTTTATGACAAGAACTCATTTCAAATAAAAATTGACCTTCTAACTAAACTTGGCAATATCTCAGCTAAAACCTTTTCACCATCCTACTGATTATGTCATTCAATGTAATATATATATATATATATATATATATATATAATATATATATATATATATATATATATATATATATATATATATATGTCTAATCGGAAATATATTCTAAAAATTGTGGATTGTTAAAAAAAATCGATTACTCGTTTAGAGAATAATGCATGATGTCGAATAATACATACCGGAAGCAGAATTTGTCGATGGCGACTGACATGTGCCGAGGATAAGGTCCACAATTATACAAGTTCCGGTCATTGATAGGGAGAAGATCAACATCGTGGAAGATGAAACAGTCGTAGGGATATATTTTGGATGCTTCCAGGAAACCGATATTGAATAGCATAGCACGGTTGAATGTCGATGGAAGAGCCTATGAAATATAGATAGTATGAAGATGCCGTCATTCAGGTCTTTTTGATTGTTTCTTTTTTTTTTTTTAACATTCGCGTTTATGAGTAATTCTCACTAAACTGTATTAATCAGACTATAAATGTTCAAGGTTACACATGGTTTTGTTTGTTGGTTCGTTATACTTCCGGATGGCTATGTTGTGAGCGCATACTATCTCAATTATTCAAGCGAGTCTTACATTTTGTTCGAGAAGGCGGAGGAGGGATTGTAATATAAAGGTGGCAGTCGTCAACCGACCATGCTGCCGTACTCTGGAAAAAACCCAATTTAAAAATTTGGCCAGAAAACTCTTCCTTCAAATATCGGTCGATTTAAATCATCCTCATCATGGGAAAAACTCTGAAACCTGAGACTTCGCGAAGTTTTACTTTAAGTCCCAGGTTTGAGAGTTTTTGCCAAGATGAAGGTCATTCAAATCGATCAATAATTGAAGGACGAGATTTCTGGCCAAAATTTTTTAAACGGGTTTATTTTCAGAATACGGGCAGTATGCCCGTCGCCACCGTAAATTAAAGAACTGCTGGTGACCAAAAAATGACGTCACAAAAGAAGAGGACGATCACCAACGAAAACGAAAAGTGAGTAGTTGTTAGAAGTGCTCAAGGAAACAAATGATTCTATTGGTTGAGCTTTGATTACTTGATCTCAATCTCACAAATGTGTCAGTGCATGACATAATCATGACAAAATTTTGGATTTGCGTTTTTTAAAAAATATTTACTGAAAGAATATGCTCACCAGAGCATTTTAATCTTTATTTGAAGTAAATCGGGTGATTTTTCATGAAAGCAAATTTTCGTAAATTTCATACTTTTTCAACTAGACTAGCTGTAAAAAAATATTCAGAAGTGAAAGTAAGTTTTGATATTTCCCGAAGATGTACAAAAATGGTTGATTTAATCATTTATGACAAGAACTCATTTTTGATTAAAATTGACCTTCTAACTAAACTAGCAATATCTCAGTTCAAACCTTTTCACCATCCGACTGATTATGTCATTCACTGTAACAAGTAACAAACAAGTTTTGTTTTCGTGACCTTCGTCTTATTTTATGACTTTTTTTTTTTTTTGGTTTCGTGTTAGGCTAAGCGACCCGACCCAGGCCAGCTCAGCACACCGTGTCGCGATTTCGTTTAGGGCTCAGCGTAAGGTACGAGCGAGTCGCTGTGTTAGTGTTAGTGCACTCGCGCTATCTTGGTCGGAATTTGTTTTCTTTTCACAATATTTTTGAGACCGATTTTTTATATAATAATAAGAGAAAATGTTTTTTTTTTCATTTTTCAAATAGCAAATATATTTTTGTAGTTTAAGCTCTGTTTTTGATAAGGTCCCTTTTGATAAATCACATTAGTAAAACAAACACAAAAATTAAAAAAAAAAAAAAGAAAAAGAGAAAAAAATTGAATGAAAGAAGAAAAATAAGTATTAAAATATAAAACATGCCTTACCTTGATAATTGCACAATTTAATATATATCCATTTGAATAAACACAGAATCTTTCCCTCTGAGTTACTGAACGCATATAAAAAGGTATGCATTCAGCTGCGGGCTTGGGACCGCCAATGGCCCATTAAAAGATTCAACAGTATAATAATGCATGAAATAGGACTTGTGAGGCTGGGAAAATGAGTATAAATAATTCATTATAACTACAAAGATGACAGTTTGGCTATTTTCCTTCTCTGTTGTTGGATTTTATTGTCACTGTCAGCTTGAGTGCAGAAACGTTTCAATAAAATATTTACAATTCTGCGTGTAGAAATTTTGCTGAGAACAACATCCAAATGAAACAGTGCTGGAAAATCTTGAAAAATTCTTACGAGTCTTGAACGACAATGCATTTCTCCAGACATTTTAAAAAAAGTGTAGCAGTATAGAATAAGATGAAAAGTTGCAGTCGAAGGGTAATTTAGACCACCTCTGTCCATTTCCTCAGTGTAGACTTTGACATCTTCAGGGAACACGTCTCCATCTGCTCCTCGCAACTTTTCATCCTTTAGGGCCACATAGCCTCCGATATAATAAAGAATCATTTTCTCATCAGATGATAGTGTGTTAGTAGTGAGAGGAAGGTCGTCAATGATGAGAAGTTCCGAGTCTGTCAGTTCTTTCCCACAGAGATCACAGGAATGTCCAGAGGAGTTAAAATCAATATCCTTCTCAAATTCAATAAAAAGTTTGGCCCTGTCTATATGATGACAGTTCAAAAGATCTTGAGCTGTTATATAAAAATTGCAACCAGCTGACATCCTAAAATGAGCAAAATGCTTCTCTATGACATCTTGTTGGAAGAAACCAATGGCAACATATTGATGATGGACAGAGTTTTTTTGTGTCAATAGGTACTTTGATAAGTCAATAAGGCATCTGCAGGTCCAAGCTAAAGCATTTGCTGTGTCTCTTGTGAAGGATTTTTCCCTTAGAACAGGACTTGATGCTGTCATCCGGTCAGCAAGCAGTGCCCATTGATCCAGGATATTCAATTGATGACTACCAGCTTCTGAAAGTTCAATACATAATCGATCTGGGTCACGAAAACGAGTGCTTTGAAAGGGAGACTTCGTGTTAAAAACTTTCCAAAGCTTCAAAACTTCATCTATAAATAAGGCAGTGTTGATCCAAGAACTGACAGACTTTGATGACGATTTCAATGCAGAGCTTGTCTTCTCTGAAAATACTTCCAATACAAGGGAAACTTTCAGTTTTTCAATACTTGTGGGGTTCAATGCTGTTTTGGAAAGAGTTGAAAGTTTTACAAGAAATCCTGTCTCGTAATTATGAAGTTCTTCCAAATCAGACCACTGGGCAGTTACTGGTTCAGATGAATGACAAGGGTAGAAATTCAGACATTTTGTTTTCTCAGTAATCCAGTTGTTTCGGATATTTTTCAACAGGTGAACAGTATCATACAGTAAAAATAAGGATCTTGTAGGATCAACTGGGGACATGGTAATCCAAGGAGATGATTCATTTATTTTAGGAATTTTTTTGAAAAAAGCTTGATTCAATCTGTTGTTATCATTTATTATTGCAATTACTTTCCCTCCACATCTTTCAATTGTAGAAATGACATTTATAGTGTTACTGTACTGAAAATCAGATGTTAAGGCATGACAGGGTAACAGTTTGACAAGAAATGTTCTTGATCCAAAAAAGCACTTTACCATAAAACATAAAAACGTAGTAGCCAATTTATCAGGGTAATCAACAGCATATCCATAAATGGTTCCTCCTCTGTATGAAACTGATGCCTTGACATAAACTTCATCAATAATCAAAATACAATTTCTGGATCTTTCTTCAAGATGATTAAAAACATTCGTAAAGAGATTTTCATCAGAGGTGTTATTTGCCACACTTGTAATTCTTTTCATGGTAGAAATAGATGGTAATTGTAAATGATTACGAAGTTCAAGATACAAAGCACGGGATTTTTCATACCATGAAAACGCTAAAAACAGGTCCTCTGCAGAGTAAAGCCTTGAGTTTTTCGACGAATTCATCAGCTGAAGATTTCTGATACAAAAGTTGACTTTCTTATCAGTAACTTCAAATGGTGTTTCTGCTTTGACAAATCGAAGAAACTCTTCAAGCTGACTCCAACATTTAATCTCACTGATGAATGGGTGACGAATACGTTTCCCCAAATGATACATCTCATACGTCACCCTGGGATTTTTAGTTCCAGTGTTGTATTTAAAATATACTGCAAACTTGTGAATTTGACCTTTCCGAATCATGTGATCCTGACGGAAGAGTGAAAATGGCACCACAATTTCCAACTTCACAACAAAATTTGTCATGAAAAGAATCATATTGAAATAAATCAGACTCCATGAAATCTGACATCTCATCCAAATCAACAGCTCGAGAGGCAGCAGTGGCTTTTGTAGTAATCCGATGTTGAGTTTGTGACGAGCTTGGTACACATGATTGGGGTACATTATGAAAAACAGAAGGTGGGTCAACTGGAACAAAATATCGTCCTACACGAACCATTTTTTGATTATCAGGCCAATGTAGAGCACAAACTCCCATATGTTCCGTAACATCTTCAAAGTTAAGCTTATTTGGTAAGCATGAAATCCACTGTTTACGTTTCTGAATTTCCTTCGGAAATTTGTACACAGTTATTTTCAGATCAGCAGGTTGATCTCTGTAGCCAGTTCTACAATTGAAGACAGAGCACTTTCTACCCATTTTACAAAACAATTACTGTATGGAACAATATGGATAAAGAATTTAAAACTCCAACAACACAGTTTAAATGTATAAACATTTGAAAAGGAATTAAAAGTTAGAGCTTCAGTTAATCTGACTGAAATGTGAAATAGGGCTAATCACAGATTCAAAGCCGGTACCAAACCGGTATATAGTCAGAGAGGAGATGTTTTATTAGCAAAAAATATTTGCCAATTAAGAATCAAGTCTTTGTGTGTGATTTGCTGGGTTTGTTGAATATAAATTATTGTTTAAAATATCTTTTAATTTTTAGACACTAAATATTAAAAGACGTGTCTCTTAAACTGAATTTCAACCAAGAAACATATTTTGACAAAGAATCAGTAACCAAACTTAATTCGCTTTGTCTAATAAAAACCAATATGGCAACTTTGTTGGAATTTCGGTTACACACTCCACAAGTGTGAACACACTATACGTTGAGCCCTAAACACACCTTGCGGTTTTTCTCTTCGGCTGGCCTGTCTCAGCCCGCCTAGGTGTTAGGCCATGCGTTTACGAATGATGCGACATGATCCACTTAACACATTCATCAGTGTGTAAGGTGACACATCTCTTTCGTTGAAATCGGGCGCTTAGGTTGGATTGCATTGTGTGCATATCGTTAAAGAGTAGCGTTGAACCTCAATACGTCTATGTGGTTCTGTGGTATGATGACGCTCACTTTCAGGTCGGAGAATCCAGGGTTCGAGCCGGTTCGAGCCTTGCTTTAAACAGCACATCGTTGAGGAATTGAAAAAGGCTCTTTACTCACATTTGTCTCACCGTACTCATGTATAAAATGAGTACTGGCTGAGAAGCTGTTATATTCATTTTTGTTTATAGTAGGGGGAATTAGGTCCAAAAAAACATTGAATTGGGCAAATTAGGGTTGAAAGCATGAAAATTACATCTGTTGTAGAATCTGAAAAATCAGACAGTGCTCCTTTCCCCGTCCCCCGATTATTTATTTTTCTTTCCAAAAATACTGCAATAACACTTCAGGTTGCTCAAAATAACGCAGCCAGACTCATTATACGCAATAATAAAAAATACCCGTCAGCACCGTCATACCCTTCTTTGTGAGTTACATTGGCTTCCTGTGGAAAAAAGAGTTGCCTATAAGATTTGTACTGTTGTCTACAAATCCTTGAGCACCAACAGTCCCTCCTATATAAAATACCTTCTAATTATATATGTCTCCAATAGAAACTTGAGGTCAAGTAATGTCCAATCAATCCTTGTCAAACCTAAGCCATTGCGTAAAATAGGTGAACAACGTTGTCAATTTTCGACCCCCATTTTTTGGACTCTCTCCCATCACACGTGAGATGCTCGGATTGGTCGGCAACTTTCAAATCTCGCTTAACCCTCTCCTTACCAACTATAGGAAAATCGTCACATTCGTTACGATACAACCAACTTTTTTCTTATTCAAATTTCTTTTGTACATCATAAAATTTAAATAAAATGAACAGTGTGTTGTAGAGCATGTTTTGCTAAAGAAAGTAAATATCGAAAGAACTAGATATCTACTGCTATTGTTTTTGAGTGATAAAAATATATTTTTGTGTCAGTTGGGTGTGAAGTTTTTGGGAAAATCCTGAAAATGGCTGGTAAGGAGAGAGTTAAACTTTTATCTTTTTGCTTCATAAGTTGCAATACTATTATCATAATATTATGTTATTGTTGTTAATTTGAATTCTTATCACTTTTCCATCAACACTTGTCTTACCGTTATATCACAGTAAAGCGCTTAGAGCCTATGACAACGGGATGAAGGGCTATATAAATGCCATTTATTATTATTATTATTATTATTATTATTATTATTATTATTATTATTATTATTATTATTATTATTATTATTATTATTATTATTATTATCATTATTATTATTATTATTTTGTGTGGATTTATGCGTGGAAAAAAAAGAAATTAAGATATTTCCTAACAATAAGCCATGGGTTACAAAGCGACTTAAATATTTACTCAACGAAAAGAAAATTGCCTATATGAGTGGTGACATTAAACTAGAATTTGAAAAGGGAAAAGAGATCAGAAATACAATAAAAGAAGAGAAGGTTGAATACAAAAATAAAATGGAGCGACAACTGAGATCGGGCTGCGCAAGGAAAGCATGGGAGATGATAAAACAAATGGGAGGAGTAGACCAAAAGAAACGAACATTCCCACAAGGAAAAACGAAAACTGATGTCAACAAATTAAATGATTTTTACTGTCGTTTTGACAGGCTCCCACCTGTTCACAACGGTTTGTCAAATGACAATGAGCCACCTCCAGATATTGAAGAAGAAACCGTAAGCTCCCTCTTCCGGAGATGTAAAGAACATAAAGCACCAGGACCAGACAACATTACAGGAACTATTTTGAAAAACTGTCACCAACAACTGGCTATACCTTATACAAAACTTTTCAAAGGTCAATCGATGAACAATCAGTGCCAGTACTTTGGAAAACATCGATTGTCGTTCCAGTTCCAAAAAAGCGTTGTCCGACCGTATTGAATGACTTCCGTCCAGTGGCGCTTACATCGCTTGTAATGAAATGTTTAGAAAAAATTTTAAAATCTGAGCTCCTACAAAAATGTTATGACCTGAAATTGCTAGATCCGTACCAATTTGCATACCAGCAACATCTCAGTGTTGAAGACGCACTATTAACCGCCACAAATTTGATCTCGAAACACCTTGACCAAACGCCCTCGAATTACGCCAGAATCCTGTTTGTCGACTTTTCGTCAGCTTTTAATGCCATGAACACAGATATTTTGCTTCAAAAGTTGTGCTGCATGGATATTCCAAACTACCTTATTAAATGATACAAAGAGTTTCTGACCCATAGACCGCAATGTGTAAAATTGGGTGAACATATCTCCAACAAAAGAACGTTGTCGAACGGATGTCCCCAAGGCTGTGTGAGTTCCCCAATCCTGTACATCTTATACACCAACGACTGCAGACCATCCTTTGAAAATTGTTTTATAGTGAAATATGCAGATGATACTGCTATTCTTGGCTTATTAAAAGATAAAGTTACCGTAAAGAATTATTTCAAACAAATAAATATATTCACCGCTTGGTGTAAACAAAATCAGCTTGAATTAAATGTTGAAAAAACGAAAGAACAGGTGTTTGGTGTAAAAAATAAAAACGACTTAAAGTGTGTGGCGATCGGTAAAGATGATGTTGAGATAGTTGACTATTTTAAATATTTAGGAATAACCATTGATAGTTCCCTCAATTTCTCTCAACATATTAATATAATATCTAAGAAAGTTGCCAAAAGTTTATACATCCTAAGGAAATTGAGAACATTTCAAGTAAGGAAGAAAACTATGTTAAGAGTTTATGACTCATTGATTAAAAGTGTAATTGCGTTTGGCTGAACCATATGGTTTGGAGGATGCCGACTTAAAGATAAATCAAAAATTTCAAAATCTATCA
>NC_088362.1:61992003-62002003 GCF_034508935.2 Berghia stephanieae
TTCAAAGTTTTCTTTTTTCTAGATGAACTGCCTGCCAAGGTTCACGATATCCATCTTCCCGGGTTTGGTATCCGAGTTTTCCTTCTCCTCCACCACCCATTACCAATTTGTCCGCGGCTACTTATTTAATTCGTACGGAATCTTTATATCTAAAGGTCATTCCCCTATCCGTAACACGGGGACGCGTCGAATGGGAGCCGGTACTCCGCACAGAAATATTCACTAAACGTGCTCAATGCGCTATACAAGGGTCCCTAGCTAACAGCAACAGGATCTTCCAATCCGAAGGAAGGTGTCATACCATTTGACCACATCGTGCGGCTATGTGGTCTTGTTGTATGACACTCGCTTTTGGATCGGAAGGTCCTTGGTTCGAGCCTCGCTCGGCGCATAGTTGAGTCCTTGGGAAGGCTCTTTACTCACATTCTCTCACCGTACTCAGGTATAAAATGAGTAAATGGCCTTTAACAGCGTTGTCTCTGTCGGAAAAAAAAAATGTAATATCGCCTACAAGCGTCATGTCTCGTCCTACATGTTTCCTGTTGCTATTGGTCAGGGACCCACCCTTTGTAAAGCGCTTTGAGCATGTTGTAGTGGATATTGCTCTGTATAAAAGCAAATTTAAAAAAAAAATAACCGCAAGTTTTAGGTATATTAACTGTTTGAAATTTTCGAACCCATTTGGGATTTTCTCCAAAATAATGTGGAGAATACCCAAAATCTTACAATATATTCAGTACTTAAAACATTTATGGTATCTGTATCAACGCGACGTAATACCGACGTAATAATAATAATAATAATAATAATAATAATAATAATAATAATAATAATAATAATAATAATAATAATAATAATAATAATAACAATAATAATAATAACAATACTAATTATTATAATAATAATAATGATAATGATAATGATAATAATAATAACAACAATGATAATAATAATAATAATAATAATAATAATAATAATAATAATAATAATAATAATAATAATAATAATAATAATAATAATAATAATAATAATAACAGTATATTTCTAAGCATTCATTTAAAAGTGCTCTACAGCGTTTACAATTAACTCAAACGCACAACCACCAACACAAAAACACACACACAAACACATACACACACACACACACACACACACACACAATGTCATTAGTAACTCTCCTGTTTTTGTTTTTTGTTTTTTTGTTTTGTTTTTTTTTTATTCCTCAGCTTTAAAGAATCCTATGGTAATATTGAGCTTGAATGAGTTTTTGCTTTCACTGCCTGATGATAAAATCCATCATAAAGAGTTCCAAAGGAGTGTTTTATGTTAATGCATCGATACGGTGAGTCATTATGGCGTGGATAGAAGTACATTGGCCTCAGAAAATGGGATTGTCTTTCATATAAATATTAATAAAGAATAAATACTTTGTCGATTTGTCTATCAAACAGATCACGTGGTTTTTTTTGTTTGTGTATTTGGATCGTGTGTGTATGTATGTATGTATGTGTGTGGGTGTGTGTGTGTGAAGGTGTGAGGGTGTGTGTGTATGTGTGTGTGTGTGGTCGTTGTCTGTACGGGTGTGTGTCTGTATGTCAGTTTTTTTTTTTTCTCTTAGAGATTAATTAAATTATTTTTCTAACACATTCACCCTCCATCCCTTCGTCTCTCTCTCTCTCTCTCTCTCTCTCTCTCTCTCTCTCTCTCTCATTCACACACACATACACACCCACACTTACATATACACACACAATCTCCCCTCTCTCTCTCTCTCTCTCTCTCTCTCTCTCTCTCTCTCTCTCTCTCTCTCTCTCTCTCTTTCACTCACATATACACACCCACACTTACACATACACACACAATCTCTCCCCCCCCCCTCCCTCTCTCTCTCTCTCTCATTCACACACACATACACACCCACACTTACACATACACACATAATCTCCCCCCTCTCTCTCTCTCTCTCTCTCTCTCTCTCTCTCTCTCTCTCTCATTCACACACACATACACACCCACACTTACACATACACACAATCTCCCCCCCTCTCTCTCTCTCTCTCTCTCTCATTCACACACACATACACACCCACACTTACACATACACACAATCTCCCCCCCCCTTCTCTCTCTCTCTCTCTCTCTCTCTCTCTCTCTCTCTCTCTATATATATATATATATATATATATATATATATATATATATATATATATATATATATATCTAACACCATATCTATCTTTATCTTTCTTTCTCCCATTCGCTTTCTCTAAGCTCTCTCAAATTGTTTTTTTTTTTTAAATTCACACACAAAAAAAAACCCAAATAAAACACGTGGGTTTTATAAATATTCCGATTACAAAAAAAAAGGGGGGGGGGGGTTGAAGTGAGTCCCGATTGCTCAATTGGTAGAGCACTCGCTTCACACGCATAGGGACCGAGATCGAGCCCGGGTCCAATGGAGATTTTTTTTCTGAACCCCCTCCTCCCCCCCCCCCTCTTCTGTCCAACCAGCAGTGATTGGGTAGCTGAATCTGTTAGATCTGGCGGAAAGTACTTTGCGATAGACCGCATCGTATCCAAAGGGTAGCAAGCAATTGCTATTGTCCGTTTCACGCTATGGAAACCGGGATAACCTCCGGCTCCATGAGCCTACTGGCTCTGAAGGACTACTTTACTAATACGAAGTTTCTTGTCTTATATTCTCATCTCATCTTTTCCTATTCTTATCTTATTTAAGTCTGAATATAGGATTTACCCTTTATCCTTTTTGTACCCTCTACCCCAAGGAGACTTTCTCGAAGTGGCATTAACTCACTCAACCCTAACACCGACTATATCCGTAGTTTACCCCTGTTCATCATCATCCATCGTGGCTTGTTCTCTTGAGCACTTTGGCGGTCAGCTGTCTCCACGAATCACGATCCTCTGCGGTGCTCATGAAGTCTGTGTTGCTTTTAAAATCACATTTGGCCATTCTTAGGTTAATTAAATAAGTCATTCTTTGTCTTCCTCTAGCTCTCTTTCCTTCGATCATCCCGGCTTACTTATGCTTATTTATTACATTTTTCTGAGACAAAATATAGGCGTAGTATCAAAGCTAATGTTTTTAGTTTTTACGGTAGTTGAATAGAAGTATCTATGTACATGCTCATTTTAAATACATTTTTTTTCGAGTTTTGAAAAGTAGCAAAAATCTCTAGGATTGAACGAGTTAAGATGAAGACCAAGGACAGTGTCGATGGGTGAAGAAGAGTGGGTGTGAATTTAATATTAGTCGTAATTTATAGAGAATAATAAAGAGACGAAATTTGGGTGATAAGAGAGAAGAAGAACGTTTGTTTGTGTGTGTGTGTGTGTGTGTGTGTGTGTGTGTATGTGTGTGTATGTGTATGTGTTTGTAAAGGAGTGAGTGAAATAGAGAGAGAGAGAAAGAAAGATAGAAAGAAAGAAAGATAGATAGATAGATAGAGAGAGAGAGATAGAAAGAGAAAGAAAGAAAGAAAGAAAGAGAGAGACAGAGAGAGAGAGAGAGAGAGAGAGAGAGAGAGAGAGACTGAGAGAGAGAGAGAATTTGGGAGGTATGATATATTTTTTTAATATTTTCAGTTTTGTTAAGGCATTTGTTGGTTTTCTTCTACGTCATTGTATTTCCTTTTTTATAATTTGTTCGCTTAATTATTTTCAGAAATTCAATAGTCAATGGCAATACGCTTCAACAGTCGTAACGTCACTTCCCTCGTAATGACGCATGGTAACTTAGTAACTGGCTCTAAACTATCGGAACAATGGCGGATGCCCTTATGAAATATTTCTCCGACGAGCATAAATGAGTATCCAGAGGGGAAAAAACCCATTATGAATCTGATCATGTTTTGACTTTTACACATTCTGATCACAAGAGCCAGCATGAAGAATAAAAAGTAACGATTTTCTTTGTTTAGAACCACGATGGCCGCACGTGACATCAGACTATTGAATCTCCAGAAGTGGATCAATAAATTTCATCTTATCTTGTGCAGCTATCTGGTCTTGTGGTATGGCACTCGCCTTTGGATCATCGGAAGGTCATGAGTTCGAGCTTAACTCGGCGATTAGTTGAATCCTTGGAAAAAAAGGCTCTTTACTCACATTTTCTCACCGTACTCAGGTGTAAAATGAGTACCTGGCCGTTGACAGCGTTGTCTCTGTCCGAAAAAAAATGTATTATCATCTAACAGACGTCATGTCCCGTGCTACATATTAAATATTACTGTTGACCAGGGACCACTGGTAAATCCTTTTTCAGCACGTTTAGTGGATATTGCTCTATATATAAAAGTTCAGGTTTTAAAAAAATCTTATCTTTTCCTCTTGTACATCCACAACGTGACAGCACCCAATCCTACAACCACGACGTCCATGCCCCAAAGGGACACATCAACAAACTCCTTCTAGCTAAACACTGTCCAATGACCGAGGCGCTTCAAGGCAAAGAAGAACTCCAAGACGATTAACTCACTCAACCTTAACATCGACTATATCCGTAGTTTACCCAGGGTTACTTTTACCCCATGCCTATTTATTACATTTTTCTGAGACAAATTATAGGCGTAGCATCAAAAAAGCTAATTTTTTTTTTCATTTTTACATGTTAATGATAGTTGAATAAAACTATCTATCTGTGTAGATGTTAATTTTTAATACATTCTTTTTTCCAATTTCGAAAAGCAGTAAAACTTTCTAGGATTGAGTGAGTTAATATGACGACTTGATAACCCATTCCCCCCCCCCCCCCCCACCCCCACACACACACACCACCCCCACACCCACCGCACACACACCTAATATTAACAATAAATTGGGGCCGATCTATAACTAGGTTCGATTATCATCTAACCCATTAACCACGTGACTCTTTTTCAATTTTTTTTTTTTTTGCTTCATATGTGGGATTGGGGTGGAGGGGGGGGGGGGTTCAGTGGAATAGTCTTCACTCCGAACTATATAATAGCACCGGGTTCAAGTACTCCCAGTCACGCTGTGTGACCCTTGACACTGAGGAAGCCATCTCGCCTATTGATGCAATGCGTTAAAGTAAAATGCTGATAACATCCACCAGCCAGATATAACGTACCAAGATTCAAAACAAAGTGTAACCTTAAACTACTTTTTTTAAATGTGAGCTTTTATATAGCACAATATCCACTTAATGTGCTCAAAGCGCTTTACAAGGGGTCCCTGACCAACTGCAACATGTAACTTGTAGACAGAGACATGACGCCTATTAGGCGATATTATATTTTTTTCCCGTCAGAGACAAGGCTGTGCACCGGCCAGGTACTTACTCATTTTATACCTGAGTACGGTGAGAGAATTTTGTGAGTAAAGAGACTTTTCCAAGAACTCAACTATGCGCCGAGCGAGGATTGAACTCAGGACCTTCCGATCCGAAAGTGAGTGTCATACCACTAGACCACATAGCCGCAAGCATATCTTTTCCTCTTGTACATTCATTGCATCACAGACCACAATCCTACAAACACATTGATTATAGGATCATGATCCTAAAATTGTAGTCGTATTGATATCATTTATTGATAACTAATCATTAAAATGGCTGATCGAAAACAATAACAAAGAGCTGAGTGAAGTCAATCTTGTTCCATCTATAGATTTGTACCACGTGGAGATGGTCAACGATCTGTCCTAGTGCGTGAAAAGACCATACATTAATCTTTAAGTCAAGATATCTAGTTGTGTTGCTAAAGTTGTGTCAATGACCATAAATTACCTCTTTCATTTCTTATGACGGCCGCGCTCTGACGTACACGATGTATTACTACGCCAAAAGACAGCGTTCAATAGAGACAATAACACTCTATGTATATCTTGTATTCTAAATCTATGACTCGCCATATCTCAGTTAATTGCGACAACACCTGGGGTATCTCAGTTTTCTTGCAAAGGTTTCCAATAACCTAAAGGCAAATAGGATTGAATAAGAAAAGATAAGATAAGATAAGATAGGAACTTTATTTATCCACTTCTGGAATTTTATATTTGGTTATTGCCATTGACTGATGCATTTCTGAATATAAGAAGGAAATACAATGACATAGAATTAAACCAACAAAAGCTTAAACAAAACAAAAAGAAGAAGAAGAAGATGGAATATGAGGAAGTGGAGGATGTGGAAGAGAAGTAGGAGGAGAGTAGGATGGGGACGAGAATGGAGATAATTCTTCAATTATATAGAAAGGAATTGATTGGATTAAAGTTTATTTAGCGGTTTAAGCTGTGAATACAAAAATTGATCCACAATCACACACTGTTGGTACACGAGGTATTCGATACCGACTAAACCAACAACAGAACAATATTCGCTGACGTCATTTGGCTGTCACCTCCACATGCTCATACGCACGGGGAAACGATTCAAAACGTGTTGAGTACTCACTTTAACTAATGAATTGTCCATGAATGGACAGAGAGTTATGCTTGTTTTTATCCTGTCATGATAATATTATGCATAGATTACGCACTTCCGGTCACAGGTCACGTGAAGTGATTTGGTATCGACGGTGCGATTTTTGAATGGATAATTGCATAACAATCTAAATTCTAAATTGAGATTTTATATAGAGTAATATCCACTAAACGTGCTCAAAGCGCTTTACAATGAGTTCCTGACCAACAGCAACATTTAACACGTAGGACCGGACATGACGCCGGTAAGGCGATAATACAATTATTTTTTTTTCGGACAGAGACAACGTTGTTGACGGCCCGGTACTTATATTACACCAGAGTACGGTGAGAGAATGTGAGTAAAGAGCCTTTTCCAAGGACTCAACTAAGCGCCTAGCGAGGCTCGAACCCAGGACCTTCCGATTCAAAAGCTAGTGTCATACCACAAGACCACATAGCCGAATATAACAGCCCGAAATGTTCCATGTTTGGTATTTTGCTCTCCATTTTGAACGTGTAATATTCATTTTTGATTATTCCTTTTTAACGCCCGGGGGGTCCTGATAGCTCAGTTGGTAGAGCACTCGCTTCCCACGCAAATGGAGCGTGAGTGATCCCGGGCGCAGTCGAGATATTTTTTCTGCCCCCCCCCCCTCCCCTGTCCACCCAACCAGGAGTAAATGGGTAGTTGAGTCTTTTAGATTTGCGGAAAGTACTTTGCGATAGACTATTATAATGGTGTTTGGTTATCAGGCCTGCTATTCTGTGCTTTTAGGTTTTGAGTTGAATGTTAAAAAAGAATTTTTGTTTTGGGTGAGTAACACTTTTCGAGAAAAATCCTGACAATGATAATTGGTAAAGAGAGCGTTAAAAAAAGTTTAAAAAATTAGTCCTTCATAGCTAGAGTTTGTGCATCTATGTGGTCTAGTGGTATAACATAGTGACAATTTGACCCAAAACTAAAAGAACTAAAAACGTTGGATGTATTTTCATGCGGCGCACCAAACATTATTATAATTAGCAATCAGCTGAATTTTTAAAATGTTTATTCAACGCGTTCAAAGCATTATTCAACGTCTACGTATTTTTGGAATGCCTAAATGACGGGATCTAATGGTGCCGTTGCGAAAGGGCATAATATTTCAAACAAAATTATCTTCGAATTTACACTCGAAAAGATACTCGTTGAACATCTTATTGTTATATTAATCTATTGTACAAATGATAGTTTGTTGCATAATAAATCCATTATCTATTGCTCAAACTAACTCACCAACAGTACCAATTGCAAGTATTGGGTGAGTAAAAGGGGAGACAATCAAAATTCACTCCATTATATTCATCAATTATGTGTCTAATAATGTCACGCGAGAATGCTAATCAACGCATTATCCGCCATCGAAGTGCTAAGTGCCTCATTAATGTGTTCATAATAAGCTGTACGTGAAATCGACTCATTGGAGAACAATCTTCGTCGAAGGCCATAATGATGAAAATTGACCGGTTTTGTTATGTAAAGTTTACCGTCGTGGTAATTGCAATCTTCCCCACAATAGAAGTGTCACGCCTGATAATTAAAGAGAAATATTTTTAAAGTTTGCTATTAATCGAAAGAAGAGACGAAACAAAACAAAACAGTCTCATACACACTTTTTCAACTCTTTATCTTAAATAATGTAAATCTATAATGATAATGATGATGATGATGATGATAATAATAATAATAATAATAATAATAATAATAATAATAATAATAATAATAATAATAATAAAAATAATGATATAATAATAATAATAATAATAATAATAATAATAATAATAATAATAATAATAATAATAATAATAATAAACATTATATGTAACAAAAATGATGATGATGATGATGATGATGATGATGATGATGATGATGATGATGATGATGATGATAATGATGATGATAATAATAATGACGTCGACGACAACGATGATGATGATGATGATGATGATGATGATGATGATGATGATGATGATGATGATGATGATGAGGATGTTGATTCTTTATACTACCATGTGAGAGTGCAAGGAATTGAAACCAATCACCCATCTAATTCTTGAATGTTCTGTGGTTGACAAACCCGACAGACGTCACAGAGTGAGAAATGGATCGTATTTCAGATTTCATTTAATTGGAATTATTATTATTGTGATGACAACTTTTAAAATATCAAATCTTTAAAACAGCTGTTCTCATCATGTGATGAAATTATTAGGAAAATCAACACCATCACCCCTCCCTTCTTTGTAAAATGATGTTAAATTACATTTTTACTCAGAAAAGTGACACAATTCGAAACGATTTAGACAATTTTGAACTTTATACAGATAAACAGTCTTTTGATTGTGTCACTTTAAATTCTAATTATAAAGGCCCCAAATAAATCTGGTGAGCTAGATCTCCTTCCAACATCGCTTTTAAATTATTGCAAACTTATTCCATCAATAACTAAAATAATTAATCAGTCTCTGCAAACTGGTATCGTCCTCTTGATTTAAGACAGCTCTGATTACCGAACTTTAAAAAACCCCTCTTTAGACAAAATTATTTTAAAAACAACTGACCCGTTTCAAATTTTTCCTTTATTTTTAAAATCCTGGAAAAGCAGTTCTTCAATTAAATTTACATTTAATATTGTATGATTTATATGAGCCATGCATTCCAATCAGCTTATAAGAAAAACCTTAACACTGAGACTGCGCTGTTAAGGGTTTTGGGTTTTTGGTACCAAATGATAGCTTATTTTATGCTATAAAATTTGTTACCAAATTTATAAAATTCTGATTATTCATTGCCGAGATATGACCGTTTGAAGTACGGAGAGTGTAAAAACCAAGTTTTGAAAAAATCGACTTTGATGTGAGGCACCATTTTCACGCACAGTCAAATTGATGGGCAAAGATAACTCCTTAGATACGGGCATTGGAAATTTGACGAGAATAGTAAAATTTGCAGGGACGTCAATTTTCAATTTGACTACAGGAATTTCAGGCACCACTCGGACGAATTTTAATGCCGAAAGAGGAATTTCCGCACAAAAAAAAGGGAATTTGGCTGGTATTTGGTATCGTGTTTAAATATTGTATAAATAGATAACTGATTAGAACTATATTATGATATATTGACACATTGTCAAATACAGCCCCAAAGTTTCCTTATTTCAAATGAAGTAAAGCTCCTAATCCTAATGGTAGTGATTGTAGTAATGGTGGTAGTGAGGATGGTGTTGTGTTGGTGGTTGTAGTAGTAGTAGTAGTAGTAGTAGTAGTAGTAGTAGTAGTAGTAGTAGTAGTAGTAGTAGTAGTAGTAGTAGTAGTAGTAGTAGTAGTAGTAGTAGTAGTAGTAGTAGTAGTAGTAGTAGTAGTAATAGTAGCAGTTGTTGTTGTTGTTGTAGTGATGATGATGATGTGATAATGGCTGTTGTAGTGGTAGTAGTAGTAGTGGTATTGATGATGATGATGTGGTGGTGGTGGTTTTAGTTGGAGTAGTGGCTGTGGTTGTAGTAGTAGTGATGGTGTG
>NC_088362.1:62004503-62007003 GCF_034508935.2 Berghia stephanieae
TTTATTGATTGTTGAAGGCCCTATTTACTATTCTGCTTTTGTACTTAAACTTAAATGTTTATCCTACAACAATCCCTGTAAGTGTAAGATTAGGCAACTGCCTATTAATGTCTTATGTTTTTATTTCTTAAGGGTTTAACGGCTATTGCAACACATTAAGGTCATATCAGCGCCAGTAAAAAGGAAGAAAATGGGATAGTAATAAGTTCTAAAATTACAATTAAATCACCCAAGAAAAAGTAAGACAAAAGAAAATTGGATCAAATAGGGAACAGAAGTAGATTCCATAAGGAAACTATCGAAATACTTAGTTTGAGATCACCTAAAAGTCTTATCCAGTCACAAGCACAGGTCTCCACTAAGAGGAATACACTCAAATGTTTACAAATCATATTATGATATGTAAACAAAACCTAATACAATACATAACAGAGAGATGATTTACAAGGAAAAAATATATCATCTCCAAAAACTAACTATAACTTTGACTGTTTTTCTCTCACCAAGGGTATCCGATCATGGCCAGGACAAAACCAAGTAATCTCATTCCAAGACAAAGACAGAAAGCTAGTTTGAAAACAGATATAAGGGGATACAAGTACCTCCCTGCCCACTATGGGAGGCCAGGAACCCCACCCAATTAAAGTCTTAGCATGTCCTATAAGTTTATGAATAAAGAAAGAGGGACAAAGGACCCTCACCTCGATCATTAACGAATGCAGCCAAACAACGAAATAATAGCACGTGGTGTGTATCAAAATGCACAAACACACACATATCTAACACACGCATGCTGACGTCATGACACATTGCCCGGGCATTTTAATGGCCAACAGGCACATGTGATGAGCGTTGACCAATCAGAATCATTCATTTGTAAAGTTGTCAGGGAAAAACCTAGACTTGTTTACAGTTTTAAAAGTTCATTATTGGTTGAACCATGAAATTGCGGAAACAGTCATGCTTTCTCTGAGATAGACAAAGACACGCCGTTTGCTGTGGCATCTTACATGGTATTGGTGGAGGAAAAGACTTAATATTACTAAGTCTTGGAAATGGTTGCTCTCTGAGAGAAAGTCAACTCTCGTTTTGAATGTGTCATTGATAGTTGCTTTTTTAAACTTTAAATGTATATAACTTATCCTCAATATCTATGTTGAATTATTATGTTTTCATGTAGAAAAATGATTGTAGTTTCTGAAACAACCAAAAACTGAAATTTGATGATTTTGACCATTCCCACTTTAAAACCGGTTTTCTTCGTTTTCCAAATCCCAACTTAATGCCGCTTTGAGGCGTAGGGTCACAATTGGCGAATGCTGCGCTTTATAAGGGGTCCCTGGCGAACAGCAACACTTAACACGTAGGACGAGACATGACGCCTGTTAGGCGATATTACATTTTTTTCCAACAAAGACAACGCTGTGAACGGCCAGGTACTCATTTTACACCTGAATACGGTGAGAGAATGTGAGTAAAGAGCCTTTTCCAAGGACTCAACTACGCGCTGAGCGAGGCTCGAACCCAGGACCACATAGCCGCACAAAAAAATTGGAACAAAAGTATGATGTCATTAAATAAAAGACAACAACTGGTCCTTGTCTCATTGTAAATGAGCTTCTGATATCAGTGTTATGGTATCTTATTTTTCTAGTCTAAATATATGCTAGACGTCGATAAAGATCATCCATCGTCGCTCTTTCACGTCCTGTGTAATCCTTAGAATCTGCATATATACATCCTGCTACTAAAATAGTTATACCTTCATATGATTCAATATATGTAACCTGTTCATTATTAGTCCTCCGAAGTACTGGTTACATACACACTTTCAATGATTTGGAACCGGAAAGTAAACGATAAAGATCTGATCAACAAGTGTGTATGAAAAGTGCCAGAGAAAGCATCCCAAAAATCAGTCTACCTCGACTGGGGATCGAACCTCAGACCTTCGGTTCCCGGTCAGACGTGCTGGTGTAATGGTAGCACGTTTGACCGGGAATCAGAAGTTTTAAGGTTCGATCCCCAGTCGAGGTAGACTGATTTTTTGGGATGGTTGTTTTTTCTTATATTTTTCTTTCTTGCTTTGTCTGGCACATTCCATACACATTTGTTGATCAGGTCTCTGTCTTTCACCGATACCTGCTCCCTAGTTTCGTAATTTAATACTTTCGAGAGTACAAAGGGTGGCCTTCACGCCTCTTTTTCCCAATTGAGTTCGATGCCGTTTTTAACGTCTAGTCAGACCATACACAATACAGGATTAAGACAGATCCGCGTGGGAAACGAGCGATAACAAACCTTTATCCGGAAATATTAAAATTTCTACCAAATTCTTGAGAGAAAAAAAATCAATTGACATACGCATTGAAATGTGCGTAGTATGGAATTCCCACGGGCTCATTGTTGTAATGGAAATAATTTCAAACGCACACATCTACCATTAAAATAAAAGAAGCAAAAGACAACTTAAATTGAAACAGGCTAGTAATTGTGTTCA
>NC_088362.1:62012003-62042003 GCF_034508935.2 Berghia stephanieae
TTATCATTTTTTTGGGAAATGATTGTTATTTCAAGTAAATTGACCATCGATTCTCATCATCCCTTTTCATGTCAACCTCAATTCAACTCTTTATTTATTTTATCTCTAGTTCATCCCGAAATCAATCCGTTTGGATACGATGGGTCACCTACATACCTCTGACGTGTTGATGCTATGCGTATAGGTAAAATACTCACAACATGTGTCAAAAACAAAAACTCAGCTTCACCGAATGCTCTACAGACGCTTAAAGGCCAGATACTGACCAAGAAGAATATAATGGGTCACCTATAGATAGTATGCGATTGGCTAAGAAGCTCACAACATTGCCATCCGGAAATAAAGGACCAACACACAAAACTATATGTCAACGTAACCATGAATTTTATAGTCGGGATAATACAGTTTAGTTTATACGGTCTAGTGGTTTGGCACTCCTTTCGGATCGGAAGGTAGTGGATTCTTGTCTCGCTTGGCGCATAGTAGAGTCCATGGAAAAAGCTCTCCACTCACATTCTCTCGACGTACTCAGGTGTAAAATGAGTACCAGGTCGTTAATAGAGTTGTCTCTGTCGGAAAACAAATTGTAATATCGCTTAACAGGTGTCATGTCTCGGTCTTCATGTTACGTGTTGCTTGTGGTTAGGGACCCCTCGTAAAACGCTTGGAGCACGTTTAGTGGATAGTGCTCATTAAAAAAAAATATTATTTGTATATTTGATTCAGTTCTTTTCCTTGGTCTTCATCTTCTTTTATGACAAATATTTTGGTTTAACATCAGTCTATGATTTTATAAAGCCTCGGCTCTTCCGATACAGATATGGAAATACCTCCAGCCCGCCGATCTTCCCTATTCATAGACAGAAAGAAGTTGACGTCACTCGGGTCTTTGTTATTGTTTTTTTTTTTTTTTGGCATCCACGTTTATTCTCACTAAATACGCTTCAACAGTCGTAACGTCACTTCCCTCGTAATGAAGCATGGTAACTTAGTAACTGGCTCTAAACTATCGGAACAATGGCAGACACACTTATGAAATATTTCTCCAACGAGCATAAAAGTGTATCCAGAGGGAAAAAACATTATAAATCTGATCATGTTTTGACTTTTACACATTCTGATCACAAGACATATGAAAAGTTCTAGCCAACATGAATAATAAAAAGTCCTGATTTTCTTTGTTTGGAGCCACGATGGCAGCCTTTGCTGGGCGACGTGACATCAGACTATTGAACCCAATTGTATTAACTAGACTATAAACGTTCAAGGTTACATAGAATTTTGGTGTGTTGGTCCGTTATACTTCCGGATGGCAATGTTGTGAGCTTCTTAGCCAAGCTATACAATCCATTGGTTGAGTTATTGATTAGACCCATTATAATCTATTTATCATAGATGATAATGATTATAACTCACTCTTTTGATATGACGAATCTTTATTTTGGTTTTATATCAAGCTCTGAGTTTATAAAGGCTTCGACTCTTCCGATGCAGTTATGGGAATACCTCCACCCCTCTATCTGAAGGGACGGTTTGGGTCTGTCTAATTATTAGGAAAAATCTTTCAAGAAATTGATTTTGAGATTTTGTTGAAAAGCGATATCTTACCATCTTAGAAATAATATTATTGAAGTCCAAATTTTCTTAAAATAGACAATAAAGGCACGAAACACACGGTCGAAAAGGGTAGAGATAGTAAAAAAAAATGTGAAAAACGGAAAGCTATTCTGAAATTTTCTCAATATGTCATTTTTCTTTCGGTTTTTTTTTACCTTGAGCAAGATTATTAACCCCCAATTTTCTCACTTGGACAACATGGGTGATTCCTGTTGACATCAGACATCTTGTTTGATGATTTATCTTTATTCCTTCGTGGAATGCCGAGGCGACGATGTCTTATGATGTCCTGGCGGAAAAGGTATAATTTATTAATTTAAAAAAATTAAAAATGGAATTCTGTGACAAACATTTCTCAGAATCTATTCCTTGAAATTGTCAGAAAATTTCCACAGTTATCACAGAGATAATGTATTATTATAACCATAGAGATTTATCTTTTTTGATAAGGTATGTGTATATTGAATTATAATCCAAAATCTAAATTAACATCAATTTTGTCATAACATTTTGATTCTCAACTTTGTAATATTCTAATGAAAATTCCATAAACTAAAGCCATAAAATCTCTCTGTGTTGACACAATATGGTATAATGTTGATTAGAGGGAAGAATATGGAGGTCATTCGTTCATTAGTTTTTGTGGAACGTTTGCCACAAGACTTATATTTTTTTATACCAGACCCCCAAACTATCTGTTGCTGTTGAGCAAGTTTCGGTTTACAGATACTTGGGTATTTTAATTGACAATAAATTGCAGTGGCATTTACAAACCGATGCTGTTATCTCTAAAATGAACAAAAGAATGTATTTGATTCGGAAACTTTCAGAATTTGACATAGACAAAACGTTATGCACCCTTTTTATAGATCCATTCAATGGTTACATTTTGTATTACAGAAATGGTGTGGAAATGCCAGTATTTTCGACATTAAGAAAATTGATCGGATAATTGATAAAGCCTGGAATTATACTCACCCAATTTCCAATGAGGAATAACTGTTCAAGACATTTTGTCTAAGTAAAATGGAGAAAGCTATGAAGGATGGCGATCACCCCCTTCACAAATAAATTAAGTTCTCCACGAGGAGCCGTCGCCTTATATCTATAAAAACAAAGACAGCACGTCACCTTAATTCATTTTTGCCACATGGTGTTCGAATTTTTAACGCGCAACTGTGATTTAAATTAAATTCTATCTTTTAAATATACACACACACGTTCGGACAAAAGGCCAGAGGTATGGCCTATCTCAATTTATAAAATAATAATATAAAGTGTTGCTTTTGGTTCTTGGTTGTATATTTTTACATTTTTGTGCATTTGCACACACACACACACACACATATATATATATATATATATATATATATATATATATATATATATATATACAATGTATTATTATTATTATTATTATTATTATTATTATTATTATTATTATTATTATTATCATCTACAGATAAAAAAACGGGTATCAGATAATTTATATTTTTCACCAAAAATGTTGTTTTATAACATATAATGACGATACAGAATGATTGAAACCGCCCAATATAGATAGTATGCGCTTGGCTAAGAAGCTCACAACATTGCCACCCGGAAGTACAACGGACCAACACACATAACACTATGTAACCTTAAACGTTTATAGTCTGGTTAATACAGTTAAGTGAGAATTACTCACAAACGCGGATGACAAAAAGCAATCACAAAGACATGAGTGACGTCAACTTCAAACTATCTATAGATAATACGCTTCAACAGTAGTAACGTCACTTCCCTCGTAATGACGCGTGGTAACTTAGAAACTGGCTCTAAACTATCGGAACAATGGCGGATGCCCTTATGAAATATTTCTCCGACGAGCATAAAAGCGTATCCAGAGGATAAAAAAAAAACATTATATATCTGATCATGTTTTGACTTTTGCACATTCTGATCACAAGACAGATGAAAATGTTCTAAATAGCATGAAGAATAAAAAAGTACCGATTTTCTTTGTTCAGAACCACGATGGCCGCCGTTGCTGGGCGACGTGACATCAGACTATTGAATCCGATTCAATTGTTTTTAGAAAAGACCCAAACCACCCCTTAATTGTTTATAGCCACCTGTGTATTTATTCACACCCGAGTCGTGGATTTTACCGACGTTGAGTAATGTTGATTAGCAGGTGGCAGTCTGGACTCGCTCACTCACGCTTCACTCTCGCTGTCAGACTGTCAGGCGTACGTGAGAAGATTGGATAACGTAGAGATGAAAAACAAAAATCAAAATTGAGCTTTTATATATCGCAATATCCACTAAACGTACTCAAAGCGCTTTACAAAGGGTCCATGACCAACAGAACACGTAACATGTAGAACGAGACGTGATGCCTGTTAGGTGATAATTCTAACGTTGTTGACGGCCGGGTACTCATTTTACACTTGAGTACGGTGAGAAAATCTGAGTAAAGACTCAACCAACTCGCCGAGCGAGGCTCGAACCCCCAGGACCTTCCGATCCGAAAGCGAGTGTCATACCACAAGACCACATAGCCTCTCTACTGATAAACGGGACTCAGTCACAAACGTTTATTCTTCCCTATCAGACTTGCGTACGTGTGAAGATTGTACAACGAAGAGATGAAATAATAATGGTGACAGTTTTAATAATTAGGTTTCTGTCATGGCAATTTCAATGAGGCGATTGCAAGTCGTAACGATGACACGTGATAACATGGAGCTCTCCACCACAGCAATTGGATTTGACAGTCGTGACGTCATTTCCTTCGTAATAACGATTAGTAACTTAGTAACTGGTTCTAAACTATCGGGACAATGGCGGACGCCTTTATAAAATACTTCTCCGACGAGCATAAAAGTGTATCCAGAGGGGAAAAAACATTATAAGTCTGATCATGTTTTGACTTTTATACATTATGATCACATGACATGTGAAAAAGTTCTAGCCATCAAGAAAAAATAAAAAGTACCGATTTTCTTTGTTTAGATTTAGAACAAAGCTGCTGGTTGATGGGCGGACGTGACATCAAACTATTATTGAATCCAATTTCATTGAGGCGATTGCAAGTCTGAACGAAGAAAGGTGATAATGAATGGAGCTCTCCACCAGCAACAACAAATTAAATGACAACTAATTTAATCCATCGTTGTTGATTGAGATCGTGCTGGGACTCGACCTTTCATCACCTGATAGATTATGCTCACCTGTTTGGAATCCTGATCGCAGATCACGTGTATAAAAAAAAATTGCGATGCAATTTTTGTTCATTTCCCGTGCAAGCTGAACAGTACACTACGGACATGCCCATTTGACCGTTCCATGAACGATATGATGGCTCAATCAACTCTATTTATTATAGTGCAAATGATGAATAATATTTGAACTCACCCTCTCTATCTATCTATCTATCTATCTATCTATCTATCTATCTATCTATCTATCTATCTATCTATCTATCTATCTATCTATCTATCTATCTATCTATCTATCTATCTATCTATCTATCTATCTATCTCTTTCTCTCCCCCCCTCTCTCTCTCTTCCTCTCTCTCTCTCTCTCTATCTCTATCTACCTCTATCTATCTATCCATCTATCTATCTATCTATCTATCTATCTATCTATCTATCTATCTATCTATATATATATATATATATATATATATATATATATATATATATGTCTCTCTTTCCTGTGTGGTGTTCCTGACCTCCCACAGTGGGCAGGGAGGTGCTTACTGTGTCGTCCATATCTCTATATCTGTTTTCCAGCATGCTTTCTGTCTTTGTCTTGGAAAGAGATTACTTGGTTTTGTCCAGGCCCCGGCCGGATATCCTGGCTGGGAGGTAAACAGGCAAATGTATAGTTAGAGTTTTGGGAGGTGATATCTTTTGTCTTGTAAATCATCTCTCTATTATACACTGTATTGTTTGTTTTACATCTAAATGATTTGTAAACATTTGAGTGTGTTTCTCCTCGTGGGAGCCGTGCTCGTGTCAAGATGAGACTTTTAGTTGATCTCAAACTAAGTACTTTGATAGTGTGCTCTTGGAATTTACACATGTTTCCTATTTGTAACAATTTCACTTTGTCTTACTTTTTCTCGGGTGCTTTAATTGTAATTTTAGAACTTTTTACTACCTATTTTCTTCTCCTTTATACACGCGCTGATATGACCTTAATGTAGCAATGACTATCCCGCACAAATCTTTGGGCCTCTTTTTCGCTCACGAAGTGCCCAAATTCGCGACAAAATATGGGACGAAGCCGTTTCGTAATGCTATTTTAAAAAATTAATTACGACGCTGTTTATAATTGAATATGACTGAAAGTTTGCACACAGTTAGAAAAGAGGTCATTTTAGATTATGTCTAGCGACAAAACTCGTACGATTACCAGAAGACCGTTAAAAATAGAATTTTACTCTTTGGAGTACAATATTTCTAAAACTACAAAGAAGTGAGATTTTGTCGCTCATAAGGTTATATATGCACATTTCTTCTATTTATATTTCAAATTTCATTCGATTATGATAAGTACTTTTTCCGTATTCTCACAAAACATCAACCCAATTTGCATTTCAATGAGTGAAAATATGGAGACGGCCATTTAACTCCACCATCGCGCGACACGAAAATGACGTGAGCAAGGCAAGGCTGCCAGATGTCCAGACTTTAACCTGACCAAATTCGACTTCAAAAGTGGCTTAATAGAAAATCATATGGCTTTCAATATTAAGACTGGCCCACTTAAAATGAACTAAATTTTAAGAAAACAGAAAATTGAATAGACTAGGATAAATGTCACTGAGACAAACATAGATGATAGACTAGGATAAATGTCACTGAGACAAACATAGATGAATAAAATGTACACAAAGAAACAAAATTATATATTTGGCCACACACGCGGCCATGTGGCAACCTTGTTCGCGACGACGGATGACACAAATCCTCGCGCGCTTTTTAAAAATTAAGGTATTGTTTCATTGTTATGTCATAAGGATAGTAGATTAACACATTATCTATCTCTCCCTCTCTCTCTCTCTCTCTCTCTCTCTCTCTCTCTCTCTCTCTCAAATAAATACTAGAACTAACATAAGCCATGGTCTCACGGGACTGATTGATAATAATTCAGTAGGCATTTTTCGTGTCATTTGTATGGGTTGTAGACACAAGATTACACTTCGGAAAAGTTCCAAATGATCAATATTATGTATATTTTAAAACAAATTTATAGCCATACAGCTCTAAAACTATACCAGTTAGAACTCTTCTGATGTCTTCATCATATTTTCTGATAATTTTGCCATAAAATTGCCAAGTTTTAATATCTAATTCCACGTATTAAGCGAGATACAGGTACAAACCAGAATAAAACGCAGAAAAAGCGTCCCATATTTTCCGTATTTTTTTCTCTTTGTGAGTCATCCAAATAAATGACATCGTTGAAACTGCATAACTTTGTTATATATTAATGGATTTTTAAAATTCAAAAAGATTTTCACTCAGTGGCTTTGATTTAAGAGAAGTATTCCTACAAAAATAGAAAACAAAAATCTTCATAGTCATTGCTACTTAATGTGCTTCAAGCGCCGTAAAACCCTTTAAAAAAACTCTTTCTTTCTATCTTACTTTCTGTTTCTGTTTCTCTCTCTCTCTCTCTCTCTCTCTCTCTCTCTCTCTCTATCTATCTATCTATCTATCTATCTATCTATCTCTCTCTCTCTCTCTCTCTCTCTCTCTTTAAACAAAACTTAAAAACTTGAGCTTTTATATAGCGCAATATCCACTAAACGTGCTCAAACGTACAAGGAGTCCCTAACCACAGCAACATTTAACATTAAGGACGGAGCATGACGCCTGTTAGGCGATATTACAATTTTCTTCCGACAGAGACAACACCGTTAACAGACAGGTACTTATTTTAAAAACTGAGTACGGTGACAGAATGTGAGAAAAGAGCCTTTTTCCAAGGACGCAACCATGCGCCGAGCGAGGCTCGAATCCAGGACCTTCCTATCCGAAAGCGAGTGTCGTACCACTTGCCCACATAGCCGCATGAGACAAACAAAAACTGTTAGCCTTGCCATTGTTCCAGGTTGAGCAGTCTGATATTTCCCAGCTTAAAAATGTCAAGTACCTGGCTGAATACAGACAATAGGGAAAAAGAAGAACTGGAATCAAACACGGAGCGAGCTCAAAATTCAACCATTGACTTGAAATGACAAATCGCAACGTCCGTGCGGCTATGTGGTCCAGTGGTATGACCCTGCTTTCGGATCGGAAGGTCCTGGGTTCGAAAGTCGCTCGGCGCATAGTGGAGTCCTTGGAAACGCTTCTTCAATCACATTATCTCACCGTACTCAGGTGTAAAATGAGTACTTGGCCGTTAACAGCGTTGTCTCTGTAGGAAGAGAATTGTAATATCGCCTAACAGACGTTATGTTTTGTTCTATATATGTTACGTGTTGCTGTTGGTCAGGGGCCCCTTGCAAAGCGCTTTAAATACGTTTAGTAGATATTGAGCTAAATTAAAGCTCAAATTTTTATATGTCCGATTTCTTTATAAATATATTGAGCTTTTATATAGAGCGAAATCCACTGAATGTGCTCAAAGCGCTTTACAAGGGTTCCTGACCAACAGCAACACGTAACATGTAAGAATGAGACATGACGCTTGTTATATTATTAAGCGATATTACAATATTTTCCGACAGCGACAGCGCTGTTAGTGGCCAGGAACTTATTTTACACCTGAGTTCTGTGAGTGAATGTGATGTAAGTAAAGAGCCTTTTCCAAGGACTCAACTATGCGCCGAGAGAGGCTTAGGTCCAGGTCTTTCCGATCCGAAATAGAGTGTCATACCACTTGACCGCATAGCCACACAATGTATAGACCAAAATGTGGGAAAGAGAGACATCTGCCAAATGATTTCGTTTTACCATATTATTTGATAATTAGTTTTCAAATTTAGGGGGGGGGGGGGGGGGAGGGAGGGAGGGGTACATTTGAGGGCTAGTTTTAGTCGTCCCAATACTCTTCAAAAGTCGTAACGTCACTTCCTTCCTAATGACGCATGGTAACTTAGTAAAACCGGCTCTAAACTATCGGAACATTGGCGGACGCCGTAAGAACTATTTCTCCGGCGAGCATAAAAGCGTATCAGAGGGGGAAAAAACCCATACATTTGATCATGTTTTGACTTTTACATATTCTGATCACAAGGCATATGAACAGTTCTAGCCAGCATGAAGAATAAAAAGTAATGATTTTCTTTGTTTAGAACCAAGATGGCCGCCGTTGCCCGGCTGCGTGACATCAGACTATTGAATCCAATTGGATTCAATAGTCTGATGTCGCGTCGCCCAGAAACAGCCGCCATCTTGGTTCGAAACAAAGAAAATCGGAATTTTTTATTCTTCGTGCTAGCTAGAAGTTTTCATATGTCTTGTTATCAGAATGTGTAAAAGTCAAAACATGATCAGATTTATAAAGTTTTTTTTCTTCTGGATACGCTTTTATGCTCGTCGGAGGGGGTGGGCATTTGAGGGCTTCGCACCGCATTCCACGGTGGCACTCATAATATCATTATAACTTTGAATTGATGCTCGGTATAGATAGTTCGAAGATGACGTCACTCAGGTCTTTGTTATTGTTTTTTTTGCCATCCGCGTTTATGAGTAATGCTCACTGAACTGTATTAACCCGACTATAAACGTTCATGGATACACACGGTTTTGTGTGTTGGTCCGTTGTTATGAGCTTCTTAGACAAGCGCATACTATTAACGGACCAAAACACAAAACTGTTATGCGCTTGGCTAAGAAGCTCATACATTGCCATCCAGAAGTATAACGGACCAACACACAAAACTGTGTGTATCCATGAACGTTTATAGTCGGGTTAATACGGTTCAGTGAGCATTACCCATAAACGCGGATGGCAAAAAACAATAACAAAGACATGAGTGACATCATCTTCGAACTATCTATACCCGACATGGTTTAGTACAACTCATGAAATAAAAATCGTAATAAAAGGTAACTCATCTTTTTCATTGTCAATCGTCTGTTATTTTATTACAAAATGGCGTCATTCAATCCACAATGTAACCAAAACATTTCCCGCCCACAACCCTAATCCAAGCAACGGGCTTGTGCATCAGTTTCTGTTTGTTGTTTGGATAAATAAATATTAATATAGCAGACACAATCCAAGCTCTGGATTATCTTCAAAAGTCATAAAACTGGTGACTAAGGTCTCTCTCTCTCTCTCTCTCTCTCTCTCTCTCTCTCTCTCTCTCTCTCTCTCTCTCTTTCTCCTCCCCTCCCTCTCTCCCCCTCTGTGTGTTTGTGTGTGTGTATGTGTAACTCTCTCTCTCTCACTCTCTCTCTTTCTCTCTCTCTCTCTCTCTCTCTCTCTTGTGTTTGTGGGAGTGTCCATATATTGAGGAAATGCGTTTGTCATAGAATATGTCCCTCAATTGTGTGCAACGCAGTGAACATAGTTATACTATAGTTATCCTGACAACACAATACGTAAACACTATAATTTTAGGTTCAATAGACACTTAGATTATAACCACGCCTCTCGGACAGTCGTCATAATGGAAACAATGACAGTGATTGGGTAACATAGCGAACTACAGTTTTTATTATCGATGGCATGTGTATAAGTAAAATACCCACTGTCCCAGCGTGTGATCAATAGAACCAACACAAAAACTAAATCCCAACTAGCTTTGATACATTGTTATTGTTTTTGTTGAATAATCATCTATCCTGCTAAATATATTATCTTTTACCTTGAGCAATGTAAAACACAATGTAATTTCCTATTTTTGGATTAATAAAGTTCATCTTATCTCATCTTATCTTATCTTATCTTATCTTATCATATGTGTAAACTTAAACATTTACCATATGATCGAGAAAATCGTGTGATAACTATTCACCTATTAGGCGGTATAAAAACAATAACAATGATCAGAGAGAGGTCGATTGCATTCACGTAATTGTTTATAAACAACCGACTATGTTTGTCCGAGCACGTGCGAAGGTGTGTCACAAATTCCATGTTTTGATTGGTCAAAAATCTAATGGTCAATTGTTTCTACCAGTAAACAAAACAGGGCAAGATGGTTTGTCCTTGACATTCCAGGCACGGAGCGTAGGACACAAACCTGAGATCTAAACAGAATGAAGCGAAGAGCATTCCGAGTAACAAGTTCCATCAAACCAGTTAACTGCTGTAATCTGGAAAAAAAAAAAAACAAGTATTTAGAAATTGGGCCAGCAAACTCGTCCTTCAAATATCGACCGACTTAATTGACACTCATCTTGGCAAAAACTCTCAAACCTGGAACTTTGGAGAAAAAAAAAAACAAGAAACAACAAAAACAACAACAAAAATAATTGTGATTTTATATAGCTCTATATCCACTAAATGTGCTAATAGCGATTTACAAGGGGTCCCTGACCAAGAGCAACGTTTAATCTGTAGGACGTGACATGCAGCCTGTTGGACGATATTATTACAATTTTCCGACAGAGACAACGCTATTAACTCCCAGGTACTCATTTTACACCTGAAATGCGGTGAGAGAATGTCAGTAAAGAGCCTTTTCCAAGGACTCAACTATGCGTCGAGCGAAGCTCGAACCCAGGACCTTCCGATCCGAAAGCGAGCGCCATACCACAAGATCACATAGCTTCACAAAAGTCTTTAATGAAGTCACAGGTTTGAGAGGTTTTTTTTTTTAGTTTTTTTTTTTTTATTTTTTTTATTTTATTTTTTTGCCAAGATGAGGATAATTGAAATGGAACGTCTCAGTCCAATGACGTGTGAAGAGAGTGTTCTACCGTAGCCATCATAAAATTATAGCCTGACCCTGACCAAAAAATGACGTCAAAATGCCAGTCTTTTGCCACAAAAGAAAACAAATCGTGTTGTTTAACTTGTTTCCTTGAGCTCTACTAACGACAACTCATAAGACGCTACACAAGCCTACAAATGGTGCTGCCAACTGAGATATCAGGACAGGTGAAGCCTAAAGCAAATTTTATATCTCAACAAAACTGACTTTAGGCTGAGCAATAGACACTGCTGAGGCTCGTAAAATTTTGTCTTTCCTTGAAATATGATATGATATCAGTTAAAGTGTTATTTTTCTGGAATTCATTGCAGTATCTCACTCTAATTGATGCAAAAGTCTTTCATAATGATGTTGGTCTAATACGCTTCATCAGTCGTAACGTCACTTCCCTCTTAATGAAGCATGGTAACTTAGTAACTCGCTCTAAACTATCGGAACAATGGCGGGCGCCCTTATGAAATATTTCTCAGACGAGCATAAAATCGTATCCAGAGGGGAAAAAGCATTATAAATCTGATCATGTTTTGACTTTTACACATTCTGATCACAAGACATATGAAAAGTTCTAGCCAGCATGAAGGATAAAAAGTACAGATTTTCTTTGTTTAGATCCACGATGGCCGCCGTTGCTGGGCGACGTGACATCAGACTATTGAATCCAATTACCTATCATCTTCAACAGAAGTCCTTTTCATCCCGAGACCTGGGAAGTTTCATCGTCCAACAGAATTCCTTTTCATCCCGAGAACTGGGAAGTCCCAGGTTTGAGAGTGTATTGCCAAGATGAGGGTCATTTAAATCGATCGATATTTGAAGGACCAGTTTTCCGACCAAATTTTAAAATATGGGTTTTTCCAGATACGGCAGTGTTGAAAATCGTTGGGTTTTTTTGTGCTTTTTAAAATAAAATTCCGGACGTGCTCTGAATCGCAAAACAAATCTGGGTTGCCAGATTATTTTTCAACAAAATGCCAGGGAAGACTCAAAAAATGCCAAAACACTCAAAAAAATGTCAAAGTCTGTTGACACCCACCCCCACTAATAAAACTACATACTCACTTTTGATAGACAATTTACTATCATATCCTGGTGGCTTGCGTGTTTTCTTGTCTTTTTTTTTTTTTTTGAATTATACTAAATTTCCTGTTGGGGTAATTTTTTACCTACTGACTACTAAGTGGAGTGAAAGTTAACAGGCGACCATGACGCAAATATACACGAGTTTTGCAGGAGATTCGCAGAAAACTTACGAGGATACTTGTCGAGGGCTGAATTTGAGTGAATATCTGAGGGAGGCAGGGCTAGTTCAGGGTGTGAGTTTTAATAGCAAAGTTTTCCGATGTGAAGAGATTTGTTTTTATGCGTTTAGAAATAATTAAGAAAAGGTGTCATTTGAAGTATAATATAGATAGAATGCGCTTGGCCAAGGAGTTCACAACATTGCCATCCGGAAGTATAACGGACCAACACACAAACTCTGTGTAACCATGAACTTTTATAGTCTGGTTAATACAGTTTAGTGAGAACAACTCACAAACGCGGATGGCAAAAACAATAACAAAGGCTTGAGTGACGTCATCTGCATACTATCTATACAAGAAAAGAAAATGCCAAATGAAAATGCCAAATGCCAAATGATTTTTCTAATGCCAAACGGTTTTCAAAAATGCCAGATTTTTGGAATCTGGCATTTAAAATGCCAAACTGGCAACCCTAAAACAAATCTGCGAGTGTACGTTGGGAACAAAGTTCAAATTTCAAAACGCAAGACGGTAAGAATTTTTTTTTTGCCCGGGCCATTGGCTGAGAGAAAACAAGTGCAGCTATATGATCTATTGGTATGACACTCGCTTTCGGATAGGAAGGTCCTGGGTTCGAGCCTAGCTCGGCGCATAGTTGAGTCATTGGAAAAGTCTCTTTACTCACATTCTCTCACCGTGCTCATGTGTAAAATGAGTACCTGGCCGGAAAGAGAAATGAAGTGAGTAGGAAAGTGCGGCTATGTGGTCTAGTGGTTTGACACTCGCTTTCTGATCGGAAGGTCCTGGGTTCGAGCCTCGCTCGGCGCATAATTGGAAAAGGCTCTTCACTCACTTTCTCTCACCGTACTCAGGTGTAAAATGAGTACCTAGCCGTTAACAGCGTTGTCTCTGTCCGAAAAAATATAACATCGCCTAACAGACGTCATGTCCCGTCCTAAATGTCAAATGTTGCTGTTGGCCAGGGACCCCTTGTAAAGCGCTTTGAGCAGGTTTAGTGGATATCGCCCTTTATAAATGTTCTATTTAGAATGCTCTATTTAAAATGCTCTATTTAACACAACAGACAATAAAAAAATTTTCGGCGGCGATGGTGGCTCGAACCTGCGACCTTACTGGTACGACGCGGGGAGAGCCTGACACTAACGTGTCAGATATCCACCACTACTATAGATAGTTCGAAGATGACGTCACTCAGGTCTTTGTTATTGTTTTTTGCCATCCGCGTTTATGAGTAATGCTCACTGAACTGTATTAACCCGACTATAAACGTTCATGGATACACATAGTTTTGTGTGTTGGTCCGTTATACTTCCGGATGGCAATGTTATGAGCTTCTTAGCCAAGCGCATACTATCTATAACCTCCTAGAGATAGTTCGAAGATGACGTCACTCAGGTCTTTGTTATTGTTTTTTGCCATCCGTGTGTATGAGTAATACTCACTGAACTGTATTAACCTGACTATAAACGTTCATCGACACACACAGTTTTGTGTGTTGGCCCGTTATACTTCCGGATGGCAATGTTATGAGCTGTTTAGCCAAGCGCATACTATCTATAGCAACTTAAAATCATTACACCACAGACCATACCCCCAGTCGGGCTGTTTTTTTGTTTTTTGTTGGTTTTTTTTTGGGGGGGGGGGTGATACCATATATTCTTTATTTATTATTAAAAGAACTTTTATATAACGCAATATCCACTAAATGTGCTCAAAGCGTTTTACAAGGGGTCCCTGGCCAATAGCAACACTTAACACGTACTACGAGACATAACGCCTGTTAGGCGATATTACAATGTTTCGGACAGAGACAATGCTGTTAACGGCCAGGTACTCATTTTACGACTGAGTACGGTGAGAGAATGCGAGTAAACAGTCTTTTCCAAGGACTCAACTATGTGCCGAGAGAGGCTCGAACCCAGGACCTTCCGATCTGAAAGCGAGTGTAATACCAATGGACCACATGGCCGCATATTTTCTTGTATGTTTCTTTCTACTTTGCCTTGCAAGTTTCATATCCTATATTATTCTACCTCTCTCCCTAAATGGGGAGGGTGACGAAGTAGCCGAGTGGTTAAGGCAATGCACTGTGACCCAGAAGGTCCAGGGTTCGAGCCCCGCTTCAGGCACTTAGGTTTCTTTTTTCTTTGGGCAAGATTATTAACCCCCAATTTGCTCACTTAGACAACATGGGTAATTCCTGTTGACAACAGACATCTTGATTGATGAATTATCTATCTATATTCCTTCTTGGAATGCCTAGGCGACGATATCTTATGATGTCGTGGCGGTAGACATACTTTTTTTCTCCCTAAGGAATAACGAGTAATGATATCAAGTTTACAATAATAATTTGTGACGTCAGATTATCAAACGTTAAATTTAAGTAAAATTAGATTTTTGAAAAAAGAAGTATCATTTAAATATTTTTGACAATGTCTTAATGTGGAATAAAAGATTTCTTACAATCTTGCCTTTGGAATTCGAACTTTGTTCCCAACGCGCACTCGCAAGCTCGTGCAACGGTTGGGAACACGTCCGGAATCCCAAAAAGCAAGAGTGTAAGAATCATTATATTCCACCTCTTCCATTGGAAAACCCTATCATTTCTTAGTATATACGTAATCGTTGAATAATGCTTTGAACGCGTTGAATAAAAATTGTATTAAATGATTGCAGAATATCTTCGCACATTTTATTGGTGTGAACTTAGATGTAAAAGACAGCTGATTGGTAATTATAAATAATCTTTTGGTGTGCATGAATACAAATCCAACGTCTTTAGTTTTGGGTCAAATTGTCATTCAAACAGGAGAAAAATACAAATTATGGTGAATAGAAGTACTAGACTAATACTATACCATCTGGTTACAAAATATCTAATAATTTTACTTGGAGGGTGGAATAAACGTATTCTTTCATTTCTTTGTATTTATTAAAATCTTAATATTTTCATCGTGCAATAACACATACTCGCAAGCTCGTTGTGTTATTGAGCATTATAAAAATATCTCGTTTAATCAATACAAAGAGATAAAAGAATTGTACAATGTTTACATTTTAGATTACCTTTGCTATCAATTCGTCATGTTGTTTGGATATCGTGGTACACGAATTATCAGTGAGGTTGGGAGTGGATAGAGATAGGATTAAATCCTCCTGAATTATCCGTGAGGTTGGGAGTGGATGCAGTTATGATTTAATCCTCCAGATATGATATTAATGGGCTTTTTATATATTGGTGTAACCTAAACAATGCAAAGTATATTAAGGTGTGTAAATGTGGTGGGCCATGCGGGATGGTCAAACACAAGGTGTAGTTATTTGTAGGTCTGATAACCCAAATTGTTAACGACCTATCGGTGTAATGGAATTTCTCTCTCAACCGACGCAATATATCGTCCGTTCTAATAACTTATATTAAATCAAGACGGATATTGTGTTCGATTATCAGACCTGCAAATATATGCACGTCGGTTAAAGATAGTTAATACACACACCCACCCACGCGTGCGCGCGCGCACACACACACACACACATACACACAAAAATAACAACATATAGTATTACCAACTTTGACTTTTGGAGAAAATGCGATTTTGTTATAGAGTAACCATAGGGAGTAAGAGATAAAAATACCAAAATGAAATAAAAGCTGCAGTCTAATTTAAGAAAATAAATTATGTGGACGTTTCGGATTTTCCCTTTGTCAAAAATACACGATGAAATAAAGTTTATCGTGTTTTGTTGACAAAGGGGAAACCCGAAACGTCCACATTAGTTGTCTTTGTAAATTAGATTAAAGCTTCTAATTAAATGTGTTATTAACGTTTCAAGCAGCAACAGCACATTATCCCTAAGTCCCAGGTTTGAGAGTTTTTACCAAGATGAGGGTTATTTAAATCGATCGATATTTGAAGGACGAGTTTTCTGGCCAAATTTTTAAATACGTGTTTTTCCAGAGTACGGCAGCTCACTGGTTAACTAGGATTTCAATCTTTAGTATGTGTAAACCACTCTGATCTGATACTGCTTTGTGGTGATGGTTACATATATCATACACTTCCTTAATATGTGACCTGTTGTCCCAAAAGGGAGAGTTGTCACGTGGCTTAGATGCTAAAAATAGAATGTATAGAAAAAAAAGTTCTATTCTGAGCAGAAGAGTGAGTGGAGCAGGCCCTTATGTTGATTATAACAGAAAATGAAGTGAGTAGAAAAATGACAGAAGGCAATAGAGAATAACAATTTCGCGGCGATGGAGGCTCGAACCCACGACCTTACTGATACGACAACTCCGCCTGGCCGTGAGATGAACGTTATGTAGTCGACGCCATGAGTGGTGACTTGCGTCATCTTCATAGCGTATTTAGGTGTAAAATGAGTACCTGGCCGTTAATAGCGTTGTCTCTATCCAAAAAATTGTAATATCGCCTAACAGGCGTCATGTCTCGTCCTACATGTTAAGTGTTGCTGTTTGCCAGGGACCCCTTGTAAAGCGGTTAGAGCACGTTTTGGTGGATATTGCGCTGTATAAAAGCTCCATTTCAATTTCTGGCCATCTTACAGACGTACGGTTAATGGGCATGATCTATATTAACTTTCCATATGCTCGAGGTCATTGGTCACATTGCAAATGTGCTCAAAGTGACCCACACATAGTGAAAAGTGTTCACAGATTTTGAACTATCTAACATTACGATTGGTCATTGTGTTCATCTTGACACATATGTATGTTTACAACTTTCCTAAACAAAGCAGAGTGTTTACATTTGTTCAGAAATGTACAATCGTTGTACAGAAACAAATCATGTGATCGATGACTAGGTTGGATGAAAACATGAATATAGATAGAATGCGCTTGGCCAAGGAGTTCACAACATTGCCATCCGGAAGTATAACGGACCAACACACAAACTCTGTGTAACCATGAACTTTTATAGTCTGGTTAATACAGTTTAGTGAGAACAACTCACAAACGCGGATGGCAAAAACAATAACAAAGGCCTGAGTGACGTCATCTGCATACTATCTATAGATCGCTCCCATTCATTCATGGCCTGACAGATATCCAGAAACTATAGATAGATAATATGCACTTGGCTAAGAAACTTACAACATTGGCATCTGTAAATATAACGGACCAAAACACAAAATTATGTGTAATCTTGAACGTCTATAGTCAGGTTAATACAGTTTAGTGAAAATTACTCATAAACAGGGATGGCCAAAAACAATTACAAAGACCTGAGTGACGTCAACTTTTAAATTGACCTTTTATATAGTGCAATATCCACTAAGTTTGCTCAAAAGCGCTTTACAAGAGTCCCTGGCCAACAGCAAAATTTAACATGTAGTACGGGACATGACGCTTGTTAGGTGATATTACAATTTTTTTCGGACAGAGACAACGCTATTAACTCCCAGGTACTCATTTTACACCTGAAATGCGGTGAGAGAATGTCAGTAAAGAGCCTTTTCCAAGGACTCAACTATGCGTTGAGCGAAGCTCGAACCCAGGACCTTCCGATCCGAAAGCGAGTGTCATCGTCGCCATCGTTAAGTTATAGATAGTATGCGCTTGGCTAAGAAGCTCATAACATTGCCATCCGGAAGTATAACGGACCAACACACAAAACTGTGTGTATCCATGAACGTTTATAATCAGGTTAATATAGTTTAGTGAGCATTACTCATAAACGCGGATGGCAAAAAACAATAACAAAGACCTGAGTGACGTCATCTTCGAACTATCTATAGCCTGACCGTCGCCATCGTTAACATTATATAGATAGAATGCGCTTGGCCAAGGAGTTCACAACATTGCCATCCGGAAGTATAACGGACCAACAAACAAACTCTGTGTAACCATGAACTTTTATAGTCTGGTTAATACAGTTTAGTGAAAACAACTCACAAACGCGGATGGCAAAAACAATAACAAAGGCCTGAGTGACGTCATCTGCATACTATCTATAGCCTGACACAAGAACCCTCTAGGACTGGCAGTTTGACTTCATTTTTTAAGGTTTGTGTAGCGTCTATTGAGTTGTCGTTAGTAGAGCTCATGGAAACAAGTTATTTCATTCGTTGAACTATTGAATACAACTCACGATTTGTTTTCTTTTGTGGCAAAAGACTGACAGTTTGACGGCATTTTTTGGTCAGTGTCAGGCTATAGATAGTTCGAAGATGACGTCACTTAGGTCTTTGTTATTGTTTTTTTTTGCCATCCGCATTTATGAGTAATGCTCACCGAACTGTATTAACCTGACTATTAACGTTCATGAATACACACAGTTTTGTGTGTTGGCACGTTATAATTCCGGGGTGCAATGTTATGAGCTTCTTAGCCAAGCGCATACTATCTATAGATAGAACGAAGATGACGTCAGTCAAGTTATTGTTATTGTCTTTGCCATCCACGTTTATGAGTACTTCTCACTAAACTGTATGAATCAGACTATAAATGTTCATGGTTACACATAGTTTTTTTTGTTGGTCCGTTATACTTCCGGATGGCAATGTTGTGAACTCCTTAACCAAGCGCATACTATCTATAGATAGAATGCGCTTGTCTTAGAAGCTCACAACATTGCCATCCGGAAGTATTACGGACCAACACACAAAACTGTGTGTTACCATGAACGTTTATAGTCTAGACAATACAGTTAATTGAGAATTACTCATAAACGTGGATGGCAAAAACAATAACAAAGACCTGAGTGACGTCATCTTCGTTCTATCTATGGTTCGATGACACTGACCAAAAAATGACGACAAAATGCAAGTCTTTGGGCACAAAAGAAAACAAATCGTGAGTTGTATTCAATAGTTCTACAAATGGGACCACTTGTTTCCATGAGCACTACTAACGACAACTCACTAGGCGGTGCAAAAACCAAATAATGACGTCAAAATGTCAGTCTTTTTGGGTTTCAGTGTCAGGCTTAACTTAACGATGGGTACGGTGTCATACCACTAGACAACAGCGCCTGTCTATAGATAGTATGCAGATGACGTCACTCAGGCCTTTGTTATGGTTTTTGCCATCCGCGTTTGTGAGTTGTTCTCACTAAACTGTATTAACCAGACTATAAAAGTTCATGGTTACACAGAGTTTGTGTGTTGGTCCGTTATACTTCCGGATGGCAATGTTGTGAACTCCTTGGCCAACCGCATTCTATCTATAGATAGTATGCGCTTTGCTAAGAAGCTCATAACATTGCCATCCGGAAGTATAACGGACCAACACACAAGTTTGTATGTATCCATGAACGTTTATAGTAGGGTTAATGCAGTTCATTGAGCATTACTCATGAACGCGGATGGCAAAAAACAATAACAAAGACCTGAGTGATGTCATCTTCGAACTATCTATAGATGACATCACTCATCTTGTTATTGTTTTGCATCCACGTTTATGAGTTCTTCTCACTAAACTGTATGAACCAGACTTAAAAAGTTCATGGTTACACAGAGTTTTGTGTGTTGGTCCGTTATACTTCCGGATGGCAATGTTATGAGCTTCTTAGCTAAGCGCATACTATCGATAGACGAAGTAAAAACAACACGGGAAAACTGGGCGAGTAAACGAAGAATTGAACTGATGTACCAATGACAGTTTTCAGTCAGACATCAGTTCATTTTTTTGTTTACACGCTCACTTTCACGAATTGTTGTCACAACCTTTATTGTTTCTGGACATCCGCCCGGTCGTGGAGAAATTATCTGACCGTCTCAATGGGCCATAAGAGCGTCAATTTGACACAGGGGTCATCCCGACTTCATACAGTTTTGTGAAGACAGGTTATAATATATAGATCGAAGTTGACGTCACTCCGGCCTTATTGCTTGTTGCCATCCGCGTTTATGACGAATTCTCACTGAACTGTTTTAACCAGACAATATAAGATCAATATTACACATAGTTTTGTGTGTTGGTCCGTTATACTTCCGGGTGGCAATGTTTTGACCTTCTACTATCTATAGATAGTATGCGCTTGGCTTAGCTTGGCTTAGAAGCTCACAACATTGCCATCCGGAAGTATAAAGGAACAACACACAAAACTATGTGTAACCTTAAACGTTTATAGTTTGATTAATACAGTTTAGTGAGTATTACTCATAAACGCGGATGACAAAAAAAAACAATAACAAAGGCCGGAGTGATGTCAACTACGATCTATCTATATACTTCTCAATCCTTTTTATTGATTAGTATGCGCTTTGGCACATTGCTCCGATGTATAACGGACAACCCCACAAAACTACTTCTTTAGATGTCTGTTCATACAGAATTTGTGAGTAGTACTCAAACGTGGATGGCAATAATAAAAGCAAAATACTAAGCCTTGTTAGTCACCCTTCTAGTTGTCTATCTATAGGTAGAAAGAAAAAGAGGAGAAGAGTTGGAGAGTCGAGATGAGATGAGAGAGAGGAGACTTGGAGAGGAATTATAAATAATCGAAGAAGATGAGCGGAGAGAGAGGAGAGAGAGAGAGAGAGAGAAGAAGAGTACGTTTTAAAAAACAGATGCGGTTATGATGTTTGGTGATGTACACAAAACTTATGCAAAATACACAGAATACTGATTTCAAAAACAAAAATAGCCATCGTCAAACCACGTGCATGATAATAAATCTACATCAATCACTCGCGAAGATTTATCTTCTCCCGACGCGATGTAGCCCGCACGCGCATGACTTCAACAATCAGTAAACTGTCGGACTGTTTGCTCACACTGCTCGGTACACGATTTCTGAATCGCTCACACACAAAAGAACAGACGATAATATTGTGGGTGGATATTTTTTTTTTTTGGATCCAATTCGTGAGAGACGAGAGAGACTAATACACACACACACACAAACACACACAGAGAGAGAGAGAGAGAGAGAGAGAGAGAGAGAGAGAGAGAGAGGGGGGGGGGGGAGAGAGAGTGAGTGGGGGAGGGAAACAGTCGCTTGGAACAACAAAAACTTGTCGCTGGTTTATAAGGCGGTCGGTCGGTTCAAGAGGCAACTCAGTGAAACAAAGAGAGCGGAGTCTGCTTGGGGAGCATTAACTTTAAAAACATGATAGAAATTTGAGGTTCTCAACAACAAAATAAAATATTGTATTTATTCAATGAGTGCATAGTTTATATTTCCAAAAGGCTATAAGATAGGTAAGAATGTTATTATTGCGATTCGTTTGTTATACAAAATACAATTTATTTTATTGGCTTTTTGTGTTTATAAAAAAAAAAAAAAAAAAAAAAAAAAAACAAAAAACACCAAAAAAAAACCAAAAAAAAACTAACAAACACAAATTAAGCTCAATATCCACTAAACGTGTTCAAAGCTCTTTCCAAAGGGTCCCTGACCAACAGCAACTTGTATCATGTATAGCGAGACATGACACCTGTTAGGCGATACTACATTATTATTTTAGCAACGGAGACAACGATGTCAACGGCCAGGTACTCATTTTAAACCTTAGTACAGTGACAGAATGTGAGTAAAGAGGCTTTTCCAAGGACTCAACCATGCACCGAGCGAGGCTCGAACACAGTACCTTCCGATTCAAAAGTGAGTGTCACACCACAAGACCAGATAGCGTACTTGACTGACTCAAAGCTCTTCGCTGGTATATTATATTATGGGATGTGTATAATTCATCAGGCATCTCAGATGAGAAGAGGGTTCATTTTGAAGATATATATTTTTTTAAAAACTTGAGCTTTTACATAGCGCAAAATCCACTGAACGTACTCAAAGCGCTTTACATGGGGTCCCTGGTCAACAGCAACACTTAACATGTAAGACGTGACATGACGCCTGTAAGGCGATATTACAATGTTTTCGGGAGAGAGACAACGCTGTTAACGGCCAGGTACGCATTTTATACCTGAGTACGGTGAGGTAATGTCAGTAAATAGTCTTTTCCATGGACTCAACTACGCGCCGAGTGAGGCTCGAACCCAGGACATTCCGATTCAAAAACGAGTGTCAAATCACAAGACCACGTAGCCCCACAATTACTGGCTAAGATATAAAATTTAATAGGAAACAAATATGTGATGTAAAAAAAAACCCGGTTCCAATCTGATAGGAAATGCACAACACTCTTCAGAAGGACTGAATACATACCTTGTGTAAATGATCTTCTGGTGTCCGAGTGATGGCAACTTTATTTCTGGCCTAAATATTTGCTAGTCATCAATAAAGCTCATGCATCCACGCTCTTTTACGTCCGTATATCTTAAGAATCTGCCTATACAATCTGCTACTAAAATTATAGTTATTGTCACCCTATGATTCCGCATATAATATATTCATCGTAATTGGTCCTCCAAAGAACTACATAGTTACATAAACACTTCTAATTATTTTGGAACCGGAAAAATAGAAGTTGTTACGTCACAACTTTTCTACCCTTTTTAAAAATTATTTATACGGTCAAAGAATAAAATAAAATGATAACGTCGAAATATTAAATTCGTAATCCGGTGTCCGTAATTTGTGTGTATGTGGCTCAGCGGGACGGTGTCTGTTCCCTTTGGTCAAAAATTAAGTCAAGCAAAATGTTAAGCGTTGTCAGTGGCCGAATGGGTGACAGTGATCTTGGAAAATTCTGGTTCCGACGTTGTGTTTTTGGGTAAGGTATTTAACATTTACACACATTACCCCAATAGACGCAGGCGTGAATGAGTACCTGTCTGTAGTCTGGATAGGGATATTATAAGAGTGTTAGTACAAATAGGATTGTTTAAAAAGCTGACATATACTGTGCGGTTATGTGGTCTTGTGGTATGACACTCACCATCGGATCGGCGGTTCTGGATTCGAACCTCGCTCTGAGCGGCGCATAGATTGAGCCCTTGGAAAAGGCGGCTCATTACTCACATTTTCTCACCGTACTCAGGTATAAAATAAGTACCTGGCCTTTAACAGCGTTGTCTTTGTCGAAAGAAAAATGTAATCGCATCGTCTTACAGGCGTCGTGGAAATTATTATGGTTCCATGTGGCATGCAAGGGGAAATAGATGAAACAATGAGAAGCGCATTGAAAATCAAAAATATGATCCGAAACAGGCCTATATTTCTTTAATTCTCTCTCTCTATCTCTGTATTTCTCCCCCCCCCTCTCTCTCTCTCTCTCTCTCTCTCTCTCTCTCTCTCTCTCTCTTTCTTTCTTTCTTTTTTTTCTATCTATCTATCTATCTGTCTGTAAGATCGTAACGTTATTCATTATCTGTAAAGCGCTATGAGATGTTTGGTTTAATGGAAAGCACTCAACAAGTGTCTTATTATTGTTATTCTTATTATTATTATTATTATTATTATTATTATTATTATTATTATTATTATTATTATTATTATTATTATATTCATATATATATATATATATATATATATATATTATATATATATAATATATATACAATGTATTATTATTATTATTATTATCTAGAGATAAAAACGGGTATCAGATAATTTATATTTTTCACCAAAAATGTTGTTTTATAACATATAATGAAGATACAGAATGATTGAAACCGCCCAATATAGATAGTATGCGCTTGGCTAAGAAGCTCACCATCCGGAAGTACAAGGGACAAACACACATAACACTGTGTAACCTTAAACGTTTATAGTCTGGTTAATACGGTTAAGTGAGAATTACTCACAAACGCGGATGACAAAAAGCAATCACAAAGACATGAGTGACGTCAACATCAAACTATCTAAAGATAATACGCTTCAACAGTAGTAACGTCACTTCCCTCGTAATGACGCGTGGTAACTTAGTAACTGGCTCTAAACTATCGGAACAATGGCGGACGCCCTTATGAAATATTTCTCCGACGAGCATAAAAGCGTATCCAGAGGATAAAAAAAAACATTATAAATTTATAAAATTAATATATAAAGTGTTGCTATTGGCTGATGGAAAGATGTATTGAAGTAAATAATGATCTGTATATGTGTTTCATCGACTATTCAAAAGCCTTTGATAAAGTACAACACGAAAAACTATTCAAAATTCTATCATCCTTGGACATTGATGGTAAAGATTTAAGAATATTACGGAATTTGTACTGGGAACAAGAAGCAGCAATGCGTGTTGACAACGAACTAAGCAGTTTTACACCTATTAGAAGAGGAGTTAGGCAGGGGTGTGTTTTGTCTCCAGATTTATTCAACCTCTATAGTGAAATGATATTAAGAGATATCGAACATAAGAAGGGGGTGTGTATTGGAGGAAAGAATGTAACAAATCTGAGGTATGCAGATGATACGGTTCTACTGGCAGAATCTGAACATGAACTACAAGAATTACTGGATGTTGTAGTCAGGAGTAGTGAAAATATGGGACTGGAACTGAATATATCTAAAACAGAATGTATGACGGTATCTAAAAATAATAACCCACCAGCCTGTGTAATAACAAGCAGAGGACAAACAATACAACAAGTTGAATGTTTCAAATATCTAGGCTTCAATGTAACATCCAATGGAAAATCAGATTGTGAAATAAAGAAAAGAATAGGTATGGCGAAGAATGCATTGTACCAGCTGCATACAATTATGAAAAACAGGAATATTAGCATGAAAACAAAAATCAAAGTCCTGGATTGCTATGTACTGTCTGTGCTGCTATATGGTTGTGAGAGCTGGACCATAAACAAGACCATGGTTAAAAGACTGGAGGCAGTGGAAATGTGGTTTTACAGAAGAATGATGAGGGTGTCATGGATGGAAAGGAAAAGAAATGAAGAAATTTTAGAAATGGCAAACAGAAAAAGATCACTGATAACAAAAATCATCAAACGCCAAATGGAATTTTTAGGACACATTATCCGCCACCCTGGTTTGGAAATACTCGCCTTGACTGGAAAGATGAATGGAAAAAGAATAAGAGGAAGACAAAGAATAACGTATTTGAAAGGGATAAGAACTTGGACAGATGAAGCTGAGAAAGGTGGCGCTGCTTTAATAGAATTGGCAAGAGATAGATCAGCTTGGCGGAAGATGACCTCCGACGTCTGCTTCAGATATGGAACTACATGAGATGAGATTGGTTGTTCGTTGTATATTTTTACATTTTTGTGCATTTCATTTACACATATATATATATATATATATATATATATATATATATATATATATATATATATGTGTGTGTGTGTGTGTGTGTGTGTGTGTGTGTGTGTTTGTGTGTGTACATCGTCGCCATAGATTCTCGACATTGTGTTTATACATTTTTATGCATGCCACGTCTGTAAACGAATTTCCATTTTTTTGATGAATAAAGTATACATTATTATTATTATTATTATTATTATTATTATTATTATTATTATTATTATTATTATTATTATATTATTATTATTATTATTATTATTATTATTATTCATTATTATCATTGTTCTTATAATAATGACAATAATAATATGATATAATAATAATAATAATAATAATAATAATAATAATAAATAATAATAATAATAATAATAATAATAATAATAATAATAATAATAATAATAATAAGAAGAAGAAGAAGAAGAAGAAGAAGAAGAAGAAGAAGAAGAAGAAGAAGAAGAAGAAGAAGAAGAGAGAGCATAATTATTATTATTATTATTATTATTATTATTATTATTATTATTATTATTATTGTTATTATTATTATTATTATTGTTATTATTATTATTATTATTATTGTTATTATTATTATTATTATTATTATTATTATTATTATTATTATTATTATTATTATTATCATTATTGCGGCTATGTGGTCTAGTGGTATGACACTCGCTTTCGGATCGTTGCTGTTGACCACTGACCCTTGTAAAGCGCTATGAGCACATTTAGTGGATATTGCACTGTATAAAACTCAATTATCATTATTGTTATTATTATTATTATTATTATTATTATTATTATTATTATTATTATTATTATTATTATTATTATTATTATTATTATTATTATTATTATTATCATTATCATCTCTATCCTCTCTCTCTCTCTCTCTCTCTCTCTCTCTCTCTCTTTATCTATCTCTATCCCTCTCTCTCTCCATCTCCCTCTCTCCTCCCTCTCTCTCTCTCTCTCTCTCTCTCTCTCTCCCTCTCTTTCTCTCTGTCTCTCTCACATCTCTTACTGATGATCTCTGTGACAAATTAAAAGCTGTTTTCAACATGTTGTGATATTAAGGTCTGCATTATATGAAATGCCACATGTCATAAATGAATAGAAATCCTTTTAAGAAAGACAAGAATCATCAAAAAAAAAAAAATCAATTAAAAAAACTACACTTTTTAAATAGATAGAATGAAGTTGACGTCACTCGGGTCTTTGTTAATATTAATAATGTTATTGTTTGTTTTTTTTCGCCATTCACGTTTATCTCTCACCGTGCTCTGGTGTAGAAAGAGACGGCGCTCGGCACCCGACCGATCTAGGACCCTTTGCTTGTGAATCGAGTGCTCTTCCAACTGAGCTACGGGGACCTTTTGATCAGCAGGGATGGTAGAAGCATATTATGTGTTGCATGTCCTTCATGTTAACTGTTTTTGTTGACCAGGGACCCCTTGTAAAGCGCTTTGAGCACATTTAGTGGATGTTGCGCTATATAAAGCACACTTTTTAAAAATCGTTTGAGCAATCGTATAAATAAACGTAGACTATATATTGCGTTAGACATAAAAGCTTGATTTTCTATTCTACACTGAAACTGAATGCGCAATGTTCGATATTTGGATTGTGAAATGGATTCAAAATGCAGTTTCCTGTATTAGTTTTTTTTTTTTGTTCTTTTTTATTAATTGTTCTTATTTTCTACCATTCCTGCTGATTAGGGGGTCCCGACAGCTCAGTTGATAGAGCACTCGCTTCATAAGCAAAGGAGCCGAGATTTAATCCCGAGTGCAGTCGATATTTTTTTTTTACAGCCTGTTCACCCAGCGGTGATTGGCTAGCTTTGGGCACGTGTATTGAATATTGCACTATATAATTGCTAAAGTTCTTTTGTTTTGTTATTTTTATTTGTTTGTTAGTCTTTGGGGATTTTTTTCGGGGCAAGGGGAAGGGGGGGGGGGGGGGCTGAGTGGGGAGGGGATCACATATGGTCTCTTATGTAGATAGAAATAGGCGAAAATGAACTAACCGGAAGTCCAGAAATAACGTTTTGGTGACAAGATTTTCCGCCCCGTTCTCATCAAATAACACGCGTAATTTACGACGACAATCAGCGTGGACATTGAATGAACAAGAAAATTTTTATTTCGCCCACGCACTTAAAAATGTCAACATTCCTTTGATTTTTGGCATTCCGGAACAATTGCGTTCTGAAAATCACATTTTCATTTGTTTATTTGTTTGTCTTTTTTAACTCTTTTTAAAAACATGTCTTTGTTGTGGCTATCGCTGATTGTTGTTGTTTTTTTTTTTCTGTTTGTCGTCTCTGCCTCCTCTTTGTCTTCGTCTTCTTGTTCTTCTTGTTCTTCTTGTTCTTCTTGTTCTTGTTCTTCTTCTTGTTCTTCTTGTTCTTCTTCTTCTTCTTCTTCTTCTTCTTCTTCTTCTTCTTCTTCTTCTTCTTCTTCTTCTTCTTCTTCTTCTTCTTCTTCTTCTTCTTCTTCTTCTTCTTCTTCTTCTTCTTCTTCTTCTTCTTCTTCTTCTTCTTCTTCTTCTTCTTCTTCTTCTTCTTCTCTTCTTCTTCTTCTTTCTTCTTCTTCTTCTTATTCTTCTTCTTCTCTTCTCTCTTCTCTCTTCTTCTTCTTTCTTCTTCTTCTTCTTCTTCTTTCTTCTTCTTCTTCTTCTTCTCTTCTTCTTCTTCTTCTTCTTCTTCTTCTTCTTCTTCTTCTTCTCTTCTTCTTCTTCTTCTTCTTCTTCTTCTTCTTCTTCTTCTTCTTCTTCTTTCTTCTTCTTCTTCTTCTTCTTCCTCCTTCTTCTTTCTTCTCTTCTTCTTCTTCTTCTTCTTCTTCTTCTTCTTCTTCTTCTTCTTCTTCTTCTTCTTCTTCTTCTTCTTCTTCTTCTTCTTCTTCTTCTTCTCTTCTTCTTCTTCTTCTTCTTCTTCTTCTTCTTCTTCTTCTTCTTCTTCTTTTCTTCTTCTTCTTCTTCTTCTTCTTCTTCTTCTTCTTCTTCTTCTTCTTCTTCTTCTTTCTTCTTCTTCTTCTTCTTCTTCTTCTCTTCTTCTTCTTCTTCTTCTTCTTCTCTTCTTCTTCTTCTTCTCTTCTTCTTCTTCTTCTTCTTCTTCTTCTTCTTCTTTTCTTCTTCTTCTTCTTTCTTCTTCTTCTTCTTCTTCTTCTTCTTCTTCTTCTTCTTCTTCTTCTTCTTCTTCTTCTTCTTCTTCTTCTTCTTCTTCTTCTTCTCTTCTTCTTCTTCTTCTCTTCTTCTTCTTCTTTCTTTTCTTCTTCTTCTTCTTTCTTCTTCTTCTTCTTCTTTCTTCTTCTTCTTCTTCTTTCTTCTTCTTCTTCTTCTTCTTCTTCTTCTTCTTCTTCTTTCTTCTTTCTTCTTCTTCTTCTTCTTCTTCTTCTTCTTCTTCTTCTTCTTCTTCTTCTTCTTCTTCTTCTTCTTCTTCTCTTCTTCTTCTTCTTCTTCTTCTTCTTCTTCTTCTTCTTCTTCTTCTTCTTCTTCTTCTTCTTCTTCTTCTTCTTCTTCTTCTTCTTCTTCTTCTTCTTTCTTCTTCTCTTCTTCTTCTTCTTCTTCTTCTTCTTCTTCTTCTTCTTCTTCTTCTTCTTCTTCTTCTTCTTCTTCTTCTTCTTCTTAGTCTGTAATTTCAGATTTTGCCCATTCCACAAACTACAGTATTTATCGTTCTTTGGAGACGCGAGACTGTCTCAATGTCGATGGTATGAACGAGTACATGTGTACATCACTCTTGAGTGGGGAACTATAAACTTGGATGACTTCATGTTTTTTTTTTTGTTGAATATCACCAAGGGGTGATCCTTTAGGCCTTTGCAAAAATATTGTTGCTTTTTCTACGCATTCTTCTCCGTTGTAGTGGTTCGAGATTTAAATCAGTTTCCTGGACAGGGAGGCACTTACTGTGCCTTCTATCCCCCTATATCTGTTTTCTAGAACGTTATATTACATCATTTTCTTCCTTCTTTTTACTGGTGCTGATATGATCTTAAATGTGTTGCAAGCGCCGTAAAACCCTTAAAAATAATAACATCAGTTTCATGATTTTTTTTTGTCGTTGTTGTTTTGATTTATAAATGTCACTGCTCTATTTCC
>NC_088362.1:62047003-62062003 GCF_034508935.2 Berghia stephanieae
TACCAGATTTGTTTTGAGAGTCAGAGAACTTTATCTTATCAGCTGTCAATTTCTGCTCTCTACTCTGAAGTGCGTGCATAGCTCTTGTCCAAAAAAGGGTTTGAAATCTTGATAGAAGCAGGAGCACGTCCGCCCATTTCCATCCGTTTCTTAACTGAATCGATATGGGAAGGACGAGTTTTCTGGCAAAATTTTTAAATACGTGTTTGTCCAAAGTATACGTCAGGCAACTGGCCAAAGTAAATATAAAACATTTAAAAATTTTAAATTTAAATTATTCTTCCAATAATACCAGATTTTTTTTGTGAGTCAGAGAACTTTATCTTATCAGCTGCTGTCAATTTCTGCTCTCCACTCTGAAGTGCGTGCGTAGTAGCTCTTGTACAAAAGAGGGTTTTGAAATCTTGATAGAAGCAGGAGCACGTCCGCCCAATTCCATCCGTGCCAACATCCTGACTGATGTCATGTCATGTCATGTCATGTCAATGTGACAAAGTAGGGAGCAGGCACTGGTTTAAGATAAAAATTGTAACCCACTGTATTGAAACGGTATTCTGCTGTTGTTTTAAAAAACACAGTATATGCAATGGTAACCATTATTAGTGATAGAGATATTCACGAGGTCGTTCTGAAGAAAATATTGATAAGACCGACAAAGTGAGAGAGAGATTTTGATATTCCGGACGTGCTCCCAACCGCTGAACGAGCTTGCGAGTGCGCGTTTTGAACAATGTTCGAATTCCCAAACCCAAGAGTGTAAGAAATCATTTATTCTACTCGCCAATCGATTTCGATTTCGTCATCTTTGAGTAAAAGACACCATCACAAAAAGTTAAAATCATGCTTTAAAAAATAATGTTAGTGTAATTTGAAGCTTGATAATCTAGCGTCAAAAATGATTAATTTACATTTGAAATCATCATGAGTTACTATATATGGGGTAATGTGGTCTAGTGGAATGATACTCGCTTTCGGATTGGAAGGTCCTGGGTTCGAGTCTCCCTCGGTGCATAGTTTAGTCCTTGGAAAAAAATTCTTTACTCATATTCTCTAATCGTACGCGGGTGTAAAATGAGTACCTAGCCGTCAACAGCGTGTCTCTTTGGAGAAACAAATGTAATATTGTCGCCTAACAGGCGTCATGTCTCGTTCTACATGTTAAGGGTTGCTGTTGGTCAGAAACCCTTTGTAAAGCGCTTTGAGTACATTAAGTTGATAATGCTCTAAGTAAAAGCTCTAGCTCATAGATAGAAAAAAAAAATAAATCAATAAAACAATAATATATAAACATCGAAAATGATAAATGATATAAATATATAAAAACGAATGTAAAACAAAGGTGTTCAATGGACGTGATGATAAGTCGACAACTCATAATGTATGATTCAAGTGTTGAATAACATTTAATTTGAACTCATTTTCTATTGTTTTAACTCACTCAACCCTAACATCGACTATATCCGTAGTTTACCCAGGGTTACTTTTACCCCATGCCTATTTATTACATTTTTCTAAAAAAAAAATTAAAGGCGTAGTATCAAAGCTAATGTTTTTAGATTTTACATGTTAATGTTTGCTGAAAAAAAAATATCTATGCACATGCTCATTTTAAATAAATTTTTTCCAATTTTGAAAAGTAGCAAAAATTTCTAGGATTGAGTGAGTAAATAGACACATTTATCTAATGGATATTGCCAAGTTTTATTTGTTTTTAAAAAAATACAATTTCCAATCTCTGGTTTACCATGACGAAATCACCGTGATACATGCTGGGTTACATTTTACTACTAGATAGTCGCCATGCCCATGGTGGATCTAGCACAAGGTGTCATGGCGGGATGACGTAAACAAGACATTTATTTCACACCCAATTATTGTGTCGAAAACCTTTCGTAATTGCCTACCGTCATTGTGTGTCATTTGTTTACTGGCGAGGGGGAAATTAGACGGGAAGGAAATTAGATATTATGAGGTTGAGATTGGATTGAGGGATGGAAGTGGCGGGTGGGGTTGTGGGGAGGGATATCACTCGAGGGGTATTTGCCCGAAATAAAAGGAAACATATAATTTGCAACAAAAATATGAATTTGTAAACTTGAAGGTTGGTGTTTGATTTCAGGAATTGTGGAGTCATCGTCTCAATTATGTCGGAATGAATATGTCTTTATTGTGGTCTTATGGTATGACGCTCGTCTTCGTATCGGAACGTCCTGGGTTCGAGCCTCGCTCGGCGCATAGTTGAGTCCTTGGAAAAGACTCTTTGCTCACATTCTCTCACTTCACTCAGGTGTAAAATGAGTACCTGGCCGCCAACATCGGAAAAAATTGTAATATCGTCTAATAGGCATCGTGTCGCGTTCTACATGTTAAGTGCTGCTGTTGGTAAGGGACTTATTGTAAAGCGCTTTAAACACGTTTGGTTCATATTGCGCTATATAACAAATAAAACTCAAGTGTTAATTGAATCACATCGAAGTGTTACCGTTATGCGGAGGTATGTTACAAGCTTCTAACATTCTAACATATAGTAGAAACTAAATTTTCTCAAAGCAATATTATAAAGAAAAGATAAGATAAGATAAAGACTACTTTATTGATCCTGAAAGGAAATTATCATAGTGTTACACATCATTCATCGTTATTTTAGCACAGATTTATACACTGTCATGAACTAATTGATGAAGATACGTAGCTAATTAAAAACAAAATAAACATCAACTATAATAAAATGTTTATAAAATATACAGCAGGTACAAAATCGGGCATGAAAGTAGAAGGGAGTTGTAATAATGGATTTGAAATGGAAATAGAATTTTGAAAATAGATTGGGAAGGATTGCACACAGCAGCCAACACAGGTTGATAAAAAATAAAAATAAAGCATGGTATTTGAATGTATAAATAAATAATAAATAATGTAGATATACCACCACATGATCAATAGACAAGGGAGCGAACTCAAAACAGAGATATTGTAATAAAGAAATTTGTGTTTTTATATGGATAGTATGCAGATGACGTCACTCAGGCCTTTGTTATTGTTTTTGCCATCCGCGTTTGTGAGTTGTTCTCACTAAACTCTATTAACCAGACTATAAAAGTTCATGGTTACACAGAGTTTGTGTGTTGGTCCGTTATACTTCCGGATGGCAATGTTGTGAACTCCTTAGCCAAGCGCATTCTCTCTATAGATAGCACAATATCCACTAAACGGTTGGTAAGCACTCAAAATGGGTCCCTGACCAACTCAATCCGTACCACGTAGAACGAGACATGACGCCTGTGGGGTGATATTACAATTTTTCCGACAGAGACAACGCTGTCGACTGCTTAGCACTCATTTTACACCAGGGTATGGTGAGAGAATGTGAGCCTTTTTAAAGGGTTCAAATTGTGCTACATTCAGAGCGGGACTTGGAACCGGGATCTACCGTTCCAAATGCGAGTGTCATACCAACTTAACCACATAGCCGTACATCTTCAGCTATCAAGAGTCATTTCTGGTGTATAGATGCTATGCGCTTGGCTAAGAAACTCACAAAATTGCCATCCTGAAATATAACGGACCCACATACAAAACTATCTATGTGTAACCATGAACGATTTTAGTCTGGTTATTACAGTTTGGTGAGTATTACTCAAAGACATGAATGGTAAGAACAATAGCAAAGACCTGAGTGACGTCACCTTTGTTTAATCTATACTTGAAAGAGAGAGATAGAGAGAGAGAGAGAGAGACAGAGGGAGACAGAGAGAGACAGAGAGAGAGAGAGAGAGACAGAGGGAGACAGAGAGAGACAGAGAGAGAGAGAGAGACAGAGGGAGACAGAGAGAGACAGAGAGAGAGAGAGAGAGAGAGAGACAGAGGGAGACAGAGAGAGACAGAGAGAGACAGAGAGAGAGGTGGGAGAGAGAGAGAGAGAGAGAGACACAGAGAGAGAGAGAGAGAGAGAGAGAGAGGGGGGGGGGAAGAATAACAAACAAACAAACAAAAAGGATTGTACGCTTTTATGATTGATACAACAGGAGGATAAAAAAAGAAAGAAAACAAGACAGTGTTCACAACAACAACACAGATGATCGATATGACTATAACACTTAAATCTCATGGGAATATTTTACATAAATATAGACGTCTACCCATCCTTTTTGAAAGAACCAAGTTGACGTTCTCAATCGGGTTTAAACATAGCTATCGTTAACATAGTTAACGACGGCTACGGTATAACTCCATTCATCCACTCCACCTTTGACTTTGCACTGTGCGATGGGGCTTTGTCATGTGTTGTGTCATGCTGAAATATGTTGATTCCGGAAAAAAAATTCTCGACCGAAGGAATTGATGTATCTGCTAATACTATTAGATTTTGATATTAATATTGAGCAATGGTTCCCTCGATGATTTCAGAGCTGAATTGGATTCAATAGTCTGATGTCATGTCGCCCAGCAACGGCGGCCATCGTGGTTCTAAACAAAGAAAGTCGTTACTTTTTATTCTTCATGCTGGATAGAACTTTTCATATGTCAGAACGTGTAAAAGTCAAAACATGATCAGATTTATAATTATTTTTTTTCCCATGGATGCGCTTTTATGCTCGTCCGAGAAATATTTCATAAGGGCGTACGCCATTGTTCCGATAGTTTAGAGCCAGTTACTAAGTTACTATGTGTCATTACAAGGGAAGTGACGTCACGACTGTTGAGCCCAATTAGCGTTAGATTTTCAACTCGATGTTTGTTGTTGATATTAGTTCACGTATTAATTGTATTCCCATAGAGCCGGGTTGTGTCCTCGTCATGAAAATATATTATATCACAGATTCCCAGTTAACATTTTGAAACTCAGTAGCCCGTTTCATTCTATATACTACATTTTTTTCCGGTGGTAGCGTAAGTAGTGGTTTTGGCAATATTGAGGAATATCCATTGTCATTTAATGTTCTTCTAACAGTCCTGTCTATTTGACCGTGGCCTTCGTAAAGTTATGGCCTGATACTACCCAAAAAATAACGTCAAAATTCCAGTCTTTTGCAACAAAAGAAAACAAATTGTGAGTTGTATTCAATAGTTCAACCAATTAAATAAGTTGTTTCCATGAGCTCTACTAACGACGTCTCACTAAGCGGTGCAAAAACCATATAGATAGTATGCGCTTGGCTAAGGAGCCCACAACATTGCCTTCCGGAAATATAACGGACCAACACACAAAACTATGTGTAACCTTGAACGTTTATAGTCTGGTTGATACAGTTTAGTGAGAATTACTCATAAACGCGGATGGCAAAAAAAAAAAAATAACAAAGACCAGATTGACGTCATCTTCGTTCTATCTATAATGACGTCAAACTGCCAGTCCTTTAGGATTTCAGTATCAGGCTATAACATAACGATGGCTATGATTTGACACAGCAGGACGTCTTCCTCTGTAGCAGTTTTCCTATGGAAAACAAGTTGTGCAAGGCGACGTCTGTCGTTGGGAGCATACGACAGGGATGTCCTGCAACTTTTGAGTGCTGCTTAGTAATACGCTTCAACAGTCGCAACGTCACTTCCCTCGTAATGACGCATGGTAACTTAGTAACTGGCTGTAAACTATCGGAACAATGGCGGACGCCCTTCTGAAATATTTCTCTGACGAGCATAAAAGCGTATCCAGAGGAAAAAAAAACATGATAAATCTGATCAAGTTTTGACTTCTACACATTCTGATCACAAGACATGAAAAGTTCTAGCCAGCATGAAGAATAAAAAGTTTTTGTTTAGAACACAGGTAGGCCACTGTTGCTGGGTGACGTGACATCAGACTATTGAATCCAATAGACACTTAGATAACCACGCCTCAGACAATCCTCATTATGTAAAAAATGGCAATGATTGCTAAACATAGGAAATTACACAAGCTTTACTATAGATAATATGGGTCTTGGTAAAATATCTACTGTTCTACCGCTTGATCAATAAAACTAACACAGAAAACTGCTATGTGTTGTAAACTGAACCGTTTGTAATATGATCGAAAAAAATCGTGTGGTAACTAGTCACCCATTTGGTGGTATAAAAACAATAAAAATGATCAGAGAGAGGTCAATTTCATTCACGTCATTGTTTATAAACAAACCAACTATGTTTGTCCGAGCACGTGTGAAGGTGTGTCACAAATTCCATGTTTTGATTTGTCAAAAATCTACTGGTTAATTCCGCCCTCACTCTTTTTAATGTTCCTGTAGACAAAAGCATTGAACACAAAAATTTATATCATGCGACACTTATTTGTTAAGAGATGGAAGTTTATTTCTTTTATCTACAGAAGACAACAAAGACCCTATTTCGATGCTTACTCACGAAGTGATGATGTCACAAATTTGTGTCCGAATAGTGTCGAATAGTTAAGCACGGATTTCACTTTAATGTGTGCAAATTATTTTTCAATGGGTACAAAAATGACAAAATTATGTTATTTTCCCGATTGTATCGATTTTATCTCAATAATCTTGGCCAGAATTGTATATCATCGTTAGGTTAGAGTTAAATCGACTATCGCCAACAAAGGTTCACTGGGGCTGGATCGGTACCCTCGCTGTATTTATTACCAGTCCCTTCCCATAGACAATACATCAAACCAACAACTCCCGTAGGGTGCCCTAATATGAACACACACACACACACACACACACACACACACACACACACACACACAAACAAAATAAACACATAATAAAAAAATTGGCCAGAAAACTCTTCCTTCAAATACCGATCGATTAAAATGAGCCTCGTCTTATCAAAAATTATTAAGCCCTGCAGTTCCCACGAGGTCCCAGGTTTGAGAGTTTTTGCCAAGATGAGGGTCATTTTAATCGACCGGTCTTTGAAGGACGAGTTTTCTGGCCAAATTTTGAAATAAATATTTTTTTCCCGGTGAACGGCAGTAGGGTGATATATCAGTCCTTAATAAACCATCAATAAAAAGCTTTCACAGAGCATCTACCCACTAATCAAGTAACTCAGCTGGACGGTGTCTCATCATGTCACACGCGTCAAGCAATGTTGAGCTTGGTCAGTGATCGGATACGTGACAGTGATGTTAAAAATATTCTAGTCTCAACAAGGGGAGCCATACACATTATATTTCCCCACTAAACTCACGTGTGAACGAGTATCTGACTATAGGCATTGACGGATATTGTAAGGGTGTTAGTAAAACAAACAAACGCCTAACAGGCGACGGTTACTGTATAAAATGAAAATATGGTTCCGGATGACCTGTTAGGGAGAAACGAGTGTGGTTAGCATGCGGAAATCGCTGGACAGACGGATAGATAGATAAATAGATAGATAGATAGATTGATAGATAGAGAAATAGATGGATACCTAGATAGATAAATAGATAGATAGATAGATAGATATATATATAGATAGATAGATAGATAGATAGATATATAGATATATAGGAAGATAGACAGATAGCTATGTTAAATGATAGATAGATAGATAGATAGATAGACAGAAAGCTTGATAGATAGAAAGAGAGAGAGAGATAGACAGAGAGAGAAAGAGAGAGAGAGAGGGAGAGAGAGAGACAGAGAGAGAGAGAAAGAAAGAGAGGGAGAGAGAGGGAGAAAAAGAGAGAAACACAGAGAGAGAAAGAGAGAAACATAGAGAGAGAGAAAGAGAGAGAGATAGATAGAGAGAACAGAGAGAGAGAAATAGAGAGATAGGAGGGAGGAGAGAGAGAGAGGAGAGAAAAGAGAGAGAGAGAGAGAGAGAGAGAGAGAGAGAGAGAGAGAAAGAGAGAGAGAGAGAGAAAGACAAAACACATTATGATGATGATGATAATTTCACCGTCGTCCATCAATAGTCATCAAAACCGTTTTCAATTGGAGATGGGAGGTAAACACGTTTGTCGAGTGACGTTGGTAACAAGGGATTATGAAATTATATTATTAGATAAGCATTATTTTGGTCTTCGTCAGCAAATATTATGTCAACCATCATCCGAATAATAGGTGACTAATCGACTCAAAACGGTTTGATGTCGAGTTGGGGGTGGGGGGGGGGGGGGGGGGTGAAGGAGCGTGGCTCAGCGGTACGTACTGTCTTTGCTTTGTACCCGGAAGGTGCCGAGTTCAATCATCCGCCGCTGCAATGTGTGTGGTCTTGAGAAAGTCACCTCGTCCTAGCTCGATTTGGGGCGCTGCACTGCGGTGCGGCTGACGCCTAGGTTATTCCAGTCTTCCCTTGGAATTGACACTAGAGACAAATTTCCCCTATGGGATGAATAAAGGGATTTTTGTTTTGTTTTGAATCCTGTCTTGAAAAGTGAATTCATAAATAACAGAATAAGAAAAAAGAACTTGGAGTGTTTGCGGTGTATGTATTCTCCTCCATAACTTGAGCTTTTATATAGATCAATATCCACTAAACTTGCTCAAGGCGCTTTACAAGGGGTCCATAGCCAACAGCAACACTTAACTTGTAGGACGTGACATGACACCTATTAGGCGATATTACAATTTATTTTCGGACAGAGAAAACGCTGTTAATGACCAGGTTCTCATATTGCAACTGAGTACGGAGAGAGAATATGAGTAAAGAGCCTTTTCCAAGAACTCAACTACACGCCAGCGAGGATCAAACCCAGGACCGTCCGATCTCAAAGCGAGTGCACAAGACCACATTGCCGCACAAATAAAAGATAACGAAGAGAAACAAACCCCGTTTTATATATCTCGCTATAAATTGTGCGGTCTTGTGCCTTTGACTCTCGCTTTTGAATAGGAATTTCCTGGGTTCGAGCCTCGCTCAGCGCATAGTTGATCCCCTGGAAAAAAAAACTCTTTACTCACATCATTCTCTCACTTTACCCGGGTGTAAAAGGAGTTAATTACCTGGCCGTTTACAGCGTCGTCTTTGTCGAAAAAAAAATCATCATAATATCGCATCATATCTCGTTCTACACTACACGTGTTGCTGTTGCTTAGGGACCCTTTGTAAAGCGTTTTGAGCACTTTTAGTGAATATTGCGCTATATAAGCTCAATTAAAAGATAAAAATAGGCTGGTCATCCCAGACATAATATAGCGCTTGCCAAGGGTCACAAATTGCCAATTACCGAAGTATAGACGGACTAACTACAAACTCATGGTGATAACCATGAACTTTTATAGTCTAGTTAATACGTTTAGTGAGTATCAACTCACAACGCGATGCAAATTAAATAAAAATGATGACGTCAATCTGCATACTTCTATTATTCGTCCACCAGGTCATAATGATGAAGATTGATAGAAGTAAAGGCGGTTTATTTTTACATTGCATGAGATGGATAAGTGGACGTTCATTTTGTATATTATTATCGTTAGTGATATTCTCCCCCAAATTGTCATCAAAATTATTTGTCTGGTAATAGTGGCATTATCTTCATTTTTGTTATCATCATTATATTATTATTATTATCACTATTATCATCATCATCATCATCATCATCATCATCATCATCATCATCATCATCATCATTATCATCACATATCTCAATTATCACTTTCAACATCATCCTCTCTTCTCTTCATCATCATCATCATCATCATCATCATCATCATCATCATCATCATCATCATCATCTTCATTATTACATCATCATCAACATATCATCATCATCATCATCATCATCATCATCACCATCATCAATTATCACCATCCTCATCATCATCATCATCTTCATCATCATCATCATCATCATCACCATCATCATCATCATCATCATCATCATCATCATCATCATCATCATCATCCTTCTCATCATGAAACTCGCATTCGGATCGGAAGGTCCTGGGTTCGAGCCTAGTTCGGCGCATAGGCGAGTCCTTGGAAAAGAATCTTTGCTTACATTCTCTCACCGTAATCAGATGTAAAATGAGTATCTGGCCTCAACAGCGTTGTCTCTATAAAAAATGTGTATATAATATCGCCTAACAGGCGTCATGTCTCCTTCTTTATGTTACGTGTTGCTGTTGATCATGGACCGTTTATAAAAGCGCTTGAGCACATTTCGTGAATATTGCGCTATATAACAACTCAAGTTTTCAAAAAGCTCGATCAATGTATCTTTAACGTCAGAAAATTGCTCGCATTGAAACGAGTCAGAAATGCAAATGTAAATAATAAGAAAAACATAACCAGAACTTTCAACACTTTTATTTTTCATTGGCAAACTAACTGCCTTAGATAACTCTTGAATCTTGAACCTTGAATTTTTATCAATTTACGATTGTTTTACATAATGGTCATGGCATTTTTAGAGGATTTTTAATGGATAGTGCGCTATATAAAAGCTCAATTTTTACATTATTTTTAAAAAATGGAAACTATAAGCGTGTTTTCTCTTGGGATGAATAGAATTATTAGAATATTTGATTTAATTTTTATTTGATTAATTAATTTGATTAGATGGATTCATTATGGATAATTGAATCCAAACAATAACTTCCTATATTGTATATGGGTAAGCTGATTAAGAATCCATTTGTGTATAATGAAAACAAGCAACAATTCAAGAGATAAATCATTTTCTTTCCGTGCCTACTTATCTAGTTTTGTATGCAGGACAAGAATGTAAACCGATGAAAAAAACACGACACTGAGATTAGAATTAATTATGGATGTGACCAGTCATTTCTAAACGTTATCATGCTGGTGTGAACTTGACTTTATAGATGCTGTGCGGTTGGCTAAGAAAATCGCAACATTGCGATTCGAAAATATTATAAGGGACCAACACAAAAAACTATGTGTACCCTTGAACGTTTATAGTCTGGTTAATATATTTTCTTAACCAACAGAAAAGATAGAATGTAAAAAGAGTAAAGGTAGACAAAGAAAAAAAATATTTGAATAGTTTGAACAGCTGGGTGACAAATAAATAGAAGAGTAATATTAGTTTTTTTAAGGTTATCTGATCAGAGAGATGAATGGCGTACCCTGATCACCGATGTCTGGCACAGACTTAGTACTTGAAGAAGAAGAACCAACAAAGCGATTTTAATTAAACGTGGCAAGAATTTAACGGTTTGCTCCTGTTGCTTGGAAATAAGCTTCGACAGTCGTAACTTCACTTCCCTCGTAATGACGCATGGTAACTTAGTAACCATCTTTAAACTATCGTAACAATAGCGGACGCCCTTATGAAGTATTTCTCCGACGAGCATTAAAGCGTATCCAGAGGGAAAAAACCCCATCATAAATCTTATCATGTTTTGACTTTTACACATTCTGATCACAAGACATATGAAAAGTTCTAGCCAGAATTAAGAATAAATAGTACCAATTTTCTTTGTTTAGAACCACGATGGCCACCGTTGCTGGGCGACGTGACATTAGACTATTGAATCCAATTTTCGAATATTTTACATCTCTACTTCGTACTAACATATCGTCGTCATTTATTTCGGTTTTTCTCTCATCATATATATTACGTGAGGCGTGCGTTATATGGAAAGCAACTCAGTAAAGAAAATTAATATTAAATCATTATCATTATCGTTAATAAGAGAAATTAACTTCCACTTCATGGCGCAACGTGATACCAAAATCCCATAAGAGATGAAACGTCTGTGGGGTTTTAATTATTCTACAGGGTGTTGAATATTTCTACGTGTGAACCAAAACTGACAAAATGACACGTTCTATTATTTAATTCCACTGGAGGGGGGGGGGGGAATTAACATTTGTCTTTAGTGTATTGAAAATGTCTACGTGTGAACGAAAACTGACAAAATGACACATTCTATCATGAATGTTACAATCTTCAACGCTGAGGTATTATCCGTCAACTAATCGTGGGGTTTTGTTGTCATAATTAACTAACTAGTTAACTATTGTATTATGGAAAGACACGTGTTAAAAATTTTGGCCAGAAAACTCGTCCTCCAAATATCGATCGATTCAAATGACCCTCAACTTGGCAAAAACTCTCAAACCTGGGACTTCAATAAAGACTTCGCGTGGTCCCAAGTTTGAGTTTTTTGCCAAAACGAGGGTCATTTAAATCGATCGATATTTGAAGAACGAGTTTTCTGGCCAAGGGACAAAAAAAGTAGTCCTTTAGAGCCACCAAGCCCATGGAGTCGGAGTTTATCCCGGTTTCTGTATCGTGAAATGGACAATAGCAATTGCTTGCTTCCTTTGGATAGGACGCTAGCCTATCGCAAAGTACTTTTCCCCAAATCTAACAGACTCAGCTACCCATTCACTGCTGGGTGGACAGGAAGGTCAGAAAGTTTTTTTTCGAATGCACCCGGGATCGATCTTGGTCTCTTTGCGTGTGAAGCAAGTGCTCTACCAATTGAGCTATCGGGGCCCCCAATCAAGGGAATGACTTAGGTATAAAATGCATTCTCTCTATATGTGACCATTAATTTCAAAGCAGCGATAAACCGATTCCTTGACAATCAATTATAAAACTGACTTACAATATTTGAGTTGAAATAGGCGTCTTCAATGAGGAGAGAGAGAAAGTTAAGTTTTGTGAAACTTCAAAATTTTTCTTGTCAGCCGCAGTGCAGCGGAAACAGCACCAGATATTCCCCGTTGTAATAAAGTGCTCAACCTATTCGCCACAACCCCCCCCCCCCCCCCCCATCAACACACACACAAACACACACACACACACACACACACACACACACGCACGCAGAGTGAGAGAGAGAAGGAGCGAGAGAAGGAAAGTGAGAGAGACAGAAAAAGAAAAAAAAGAGAGGGAGAGAGATAGAGAGAGAAAGTAAGAAAGAAAGAGAGAGAGAGAGAGAGAGAGAGAGAGAGAGAGAGAGAAAGAGAGAGAGATACAGCGACAATTTCAAAGGAGATTAATTCGCATGGATCATGTAATTATCACCCTATACTTTCTTTTACGATAATTAAAATGGTGTGTTATTCAATACGACTTCCGCAATCATAATACCAGCGCCGGAGTCAAGTTCATAGTTCATAATATTGTGCTGTAAGTTCTCTATAGAAACACATTTTAAAAGATTTTGGCGAGAAACTCAACATTTAAATATGATTCGATTAAAATAGCTCGTATCATTACGTTTTATTTTATGAAAAAAAAAAAAAGATTTAAGATGGCTAGGTCATAGATAGTCAGTCAAAATGAACAATCTTTAGAAAATTGACGTATAGAAAAATCGGTTCAAAGTTTACTATACGTTCTTTCAACGTATAAAATATAAGAAAATTTATTGCAGGAATTCATAATCCATCAAATCATTGGAAAATTCCAATTTTTATGGGACACACCCGAAACACGTGATAATCATCAATCTGTGCGCAGATCAGCCAGTCCGGCAGTCTGTGCATCCTCAGTCAGCATTGTCATGTCCAGCGAGCATTCAACAGATTGTCATGGCGTCTGGTACGCTGCATCACCCGTGAGATTCCATTAAGAGTGTGCGAAACACGTGATAAAGCGATACTAAGCTGCTAAAACTGTGGGTTGTAAAAATTGATAATTATGATGCATAGAACAACTTGAAAAAAAAATACCAAACACAAAACGTTTTAATTAAAAACCCTTCCTCAGCCAAAAACCAAAGAATTTTTTTTTAAAATCCCCATTAAAACATGAATACTTTACTTAAACACTTAAATACTTAAATTTGAACCAAATATTGCTCTGCAGTCGATTTGGTTTCTTAAGTAATGTATTTATGTTTTTATTGTTTTTTGTTGTTGGCTGAGGAAGGGTTTTGAGCCATAAACGTTCCCTGGTATTATGTTCTTTATTGAAGTTGTTATATTCAGTTTTGTTTATTACTTATGACACCATTTATTAGCCTTGAATCTCAAAAGTTCATCCAGTGACACATGAGAGATGTGAGAACGCCTCACTTTTTATTCAAACACTCACTCACTCAATCCTCTCTGGGCCTGCTGCTGACACTTGAGGCGATGCAAGAGATCTCCACCTGATCCTGTCAGCAACTATTTTTGGGGCCATCTCGAGGGACAGACAGACCTCTCTGTTTTAGGTCCCTCTCTACGGTACGTCTCCAAGCATCCGGGGGCGGCCTCGCTTCGTCTTTCCTTGGGGTGTCCATCGCAGAGCCGTCAACCATTGCCATCTTCTCCTTTTAATGAGACTCTCCAGAGACACCATTTCAGCTCCCGCTCTCAGGTCCTCATTTGAAATTCTGTTTGGCCAGAATATCTTGAAGAAGAAAAAATAACAGAGGATGAATAACTGTTTATTCGTCCTCTATTATTTTTTTTTAAATCTGGTTAACGAGGTTACTCTGGTCACTTGGCTGGACAAAAAAAGATAAAGTGAGAAATGAATGAATCACAAAGTTGAATGAAATGAAGAATATATCAATAAAGATGAGAGAAAATAGATTGAAATGGTTCGGACATCTAAAGAGACGAGAGAGGGAGGAGTACGTGGGATGGAAAGTATTGGATTTAAAAATAGCGGGAAAGAGGAAAAAGGGACGCTTAAAGACTAGATGGCGGGATAAAGTAAAGGATGATATGAAAGAACTGGGCCTGGAGGAAGATGATGCGCTGAACCGAGATGCATGGAGATGTTGCATGCATTATAGCAACCCTGCAAAATACGGGATAAGTTGAAAGTAGAAGAAGAACTAGCTTATTCTGGAAAGAAACGTATTTTAAAAATTGGCCAGAAAACTCGTCCTTCAAATATCGATCGATTTAGATAACCCTCAAATTCCCAAAACCTTTCAAATCTTGGACAACGAATGGTCTTCCATGAAGTCTCGGGTTTGAGAGCTTTTGCCAAGATGAGGATCATTTAAATCGATCGATTTTTGAAGGACGTGTTTCTTGGCCAAATTTTAAAGTACGTGTTTTTCCAGAGTACGGCATTTAACTGGTTAATATCCGCAATGTTACTTGATCCGAAGTGAAACTCAGCAGACTTGAGTACAAGATGGCGACGGGAGTAACTAAACAGTCACAGCTCAGCAGAGCGACGTCATTGTTGTTATG
>NC_088362.1:62064503-62074503 GCF_034508935.2 Berghia stephanieae
AGAAGAAGAAGAAGAAGAAGAAGAAGAAGAAGAAGAAGAAGAAGAAGAAGAAGAAGAAGAACAACAACAACAACAACAACAACAACAACAACAAGAAGAAAATATAAGAAGAGGAACAAATGAAGAAGAAGAAGAAGAAGAAGAAGAAGAAGAAGAAGAAGAAGAAGAAGAAGAAGACAACGAAATAAGTATTAAGCGTGGGTGGATCAATGCATACACCGACTACACCCACCCCATGCCCCACCCCAATCGCCTTTCCTTGTTCTTCTTCCTTGTTCTATTAAAGACATGTGGAGACCATGGCCGGACAAAGTAGGGACACAGTGTCAACACAAATATCAAGTACGCTCCACCGGCCATGCAGTAGGTCCTAAGCTGCCGTACTCTGGCAAAAAAACCATATTTCAAAATTTGGACAGAAAACTCGTCCTTCAAATATTGATCTATGTAAATTACCCTCATCTTGGCAAAAAAAAAAATCTTTCAAACCCGGGACTTCGCCTAAGTCCCGGGTTTGAGAGTTTTTGTTGGTTTTTTTTTTTTGTTGTTGTTGCCAAGATGAGGACCATTTAAATCGATCGATATTGAATTTGAAGGACGAGTTTTCTGGCCAAAGTTTTAAGTATTTTTTTCGTCAGAGTACGACAGTATGTATCCATCGACTAGTACATACCAGCATCTCGCATCTACCCACATCCCAAATATCTCCTGTCCTATATCAAGCCTTGTTGTCTCTGCCCAAAATATACATACACAGGGCCAAAAATATCGCCCGAGTTTACTGCTGAAAAGAAAGTTAACGGTTACGTTCACAACATACCACGATCGAGAAATGACGTAGAAGAAAACGTAGATCTGTACTAAGACTCTGAAGACAGATTTTCGTTTTCTTCCACGTCTTTCGTCGTTAGAAACGTGATCTTTAACTTGCGAATATAACGCCAAAAACTTGATGGGAAACAAAACAAAATCAAAGTGTGTCATTTGATTCGTTAACCCTTTAACTGCCATATTTATTTTAAGAAACTCGTATTCAAAAATTTAGCCAGGGAAGTCGTCCTTCAAATATGGATCAATTAAAACAACCCTCATGCGTCGTGGCTCAGCGATACGGCTTTGCTTCGTACCCGAAAGGTGCCGAGTTCGATGACTAGCCGAGTGCTGTGTGGACACAGCTATGCTCCGCTCAGAGCAGGACTCGAACATCAGACCTTCCGATCAGAAGGCGAGCGTCAAACCACTAGACCATATTATAGCCGTACAAAATACCTATATGACGCTTGACGTACCGGTCCATCCCGTCATAGGGTGCAGGGTGGCTCAGTGGTACGGTCCTTTGCTTCGTACCCGAAAGATACCGAGTTCCATCACCCGCCTCTGCGCTGTGTGGTCTTTAGCAAATCACCTCACCACCAGCTCATTTTATGGTGCTGCACTGCGGCTGACGCTTGGGTTATTCCAGTCTTCTCTTGGAATAGGCACTAGCGACAAATTTCCCCTTTGGGATGAATTAAAGGATTTATATTTTCCTATATTTTATATTTGATAATACCTTCAGGTCAGGACAAGTCACAAACATGTCTTTGACTCCAATCCCCCCCCCCCCCCCCCCCATTGCTTTATGGGGATTTGTAGAATTGGATTGTTTCCGCCGACAGGTTTGATTATAGAAATGGAGATAAATCTCTCCGGATACAAGGGGATTAAAATAGATATGTTGACAGATCAAAACATGTCATGACCCCCCCCCCTCCCCTCTCCCCTCCTCTCTCTCTCTCTCTCCTCTCTCTCTCTTCTCTCTCTCTCTCTATGTATCTCTCTACCCGTCAATCTCTACCTCTCACCCTACTAATCTTCCCCAAGTCCCTTTCTCTCTTTTTTTTCTCGCTCTCTCTCTCTCTCTCTACCTCTCTCCCTCTCTCTCTCTCTCTCTCTCTCTCTCTCTCCTTCGTCCCATCTCTCTCTCTCTACCTCTCACTCTCTCGCTCCTCTCTCTCTCTCTCTCTCTCTCTCTCCTTCTCTTTCTATCTCTCTCTCCCTCTCTCTCTCTCCCCTCTCTCTCTCTCCATCTCCTCTCTTCCCTCATCTCTCTCATCTCTCTCTCCCTCATCCCTCACTCTCTCTCCTTCTCCCTCTCTCTCTCTCTCTCGCTCTCTCTCTCTCTCTCTCTCTCTCTCTCTCTCTCTCTCCTTCATTCTCTTCCTCTTAAATGCAATTATTCAAAATAAGACAATTACTGTTCTTCTACTCTGATGGAGCGGGATATTGACGCCAGAATTTTATTTACACTAATCAAGCGGAAATGTAAAGGAACATCCCACCTCCCACCCCCCACCCCCCACCCCTCTACATTTCAATTTGACTTCCTCTCAACCACTGTTGTTTTAAGATAAACAATAATTATTAATTGGTAATTCTATTCGAGGAGATCACGATTAACTACTGGAATATTTAACTTGATTTCCTGCGACAGAAATAGTACTCTGCCCAACTCTTAAAAAACACATATTTAGAAATTTGGCCAGAAAACTCGTCCTTCAAATATCGATCGATTTAAATGACCCTCGTCTTAGCAAAACTTTCAAACCTGGGACTTCGACGAAATCCCAGGTTTGAAAGTTTTTGCTAAGACGAGGGTCATTTAAATCGATCGATATTTGGAGGACGAGTTTTCTGGCCAAATTTCTAAATATGTGGTTTTCAAGAGTACGACAGTACTGGGCAGGGTCCAGGCATGAGTAATTATTCGGGTTTTCTCAAATCTACTTTTAGAAAGAGTATAAAAAGTAGGCCCATGTTTAGTGGGAGGTTTGAGGGTGTGGGAGGGAGGGAGGTACGGAGGGATGGAGGGAACAAACAGAGAGATAGAGGAAGGGGGGGGGGAGAGATAAATATAAATATAGAGAATATCAGAGGGAGCAAGGGAGAGAGAGAGAGAGAGATCGAGAGAGAGAGAGAGAGAGAGAGAGAGAGATATTCGGGGAGAAGGAAGGTCCTGGGTTCGAGCCTCGCGCTTGACTCATAGTTGAGTACTTGGAAAAGGCTCTTTACTCACATTCTCTCACCGTACTCAGGTGTAAAATGAGTACCTGGCTGTTAACAGCGTTGTCTTTGTCCGGAAAATTGTAGTATCGCCTAACAGGCGTCATGTCCCGTCCTAAATGTTAAATATTGCTGTTGACCAGGTACCCCTTGTAAAGCGCTTTGAGCACAGTTAGTGGATATTGCACTATATAAAGCTCAATGTCAATGTTTTTATACTGTCGTACTCTGGAAAAAAACGCATATTTAAAGATTCGGTCCCTGAACTCGTCCTACAAAATATCGATCGATTTAAATCACCCTCAACTTGACAAAAACTCTCAAACCTGGGACTTCGGTTTACCACTTATTCTTTTTATCGTGCAATATAACCCATACTAGCAAGCTCGTAGTGTTATACATTTGGCACGATAAAAATAACTCTAAAGGTCATCAATCTAATTCAAGCAAGTTTTCTATTTCAATCACCGGATGGTCACGGGATGAGATCAAAAGTTGGTTTATCACGACAAGCCAATTAAAAACGATCAAGGTATTAATAATGAATATATTCTTAGGTAAAATACTATGTTTTAAATGGAGGATCTCTTTGTAAATATAAATGTAAGATATCTAATTGCATACCATTCTTTCATGACTTTGTATTAATTAAACGATTTTTTTTTCGTGCCAAATTTATAACACTGCGAGCTTGCTAGTATCGATTAATGCACGATAAAAAGAAAATAAAAAGTTGTTTTGTTTTATTTTGTTAGTTTTTTCTTTTCTTTCTTTCTTTCTTTTTTTTTTTGTCTATTTTTGTTGTTGTTGTTTGTTTGTATTTTTTTTTTGGGATGTTTTTAAAAATAATTTATTAATTCCAAAACAATCTAGATCTACCGTGTTTAATTTTTTCGTGCGACTAAAAACCCAATATACACATTATAGTTCACTGTGTTAGAGAGACACCAATTGAGTTTAAGCTTTTTAACCGCGCAACATCCACTAAACGTGCTCAAAGCGCTTTACAAGGGGTCACAAGCAAAAAGCAACAAGTAAAATGTTGTAGTACGTGACACCCTATTTTACACCTGAGCAAGGTGAGAACTTGTAAGTATAGATAGTTCGAAGATGACGTCACTCAAGTCTTTGTTATTGTTTTTTGCCATCCGCGTTTATGAGTAATGCTCACTGAACTGTATTAACCTGACTTTTAACGTTCATGGATACACACAGTTTTGTGTGTTGGTCCGGTATACTTCCGGATGTCAATGTTATGAGCTTCTTAGCCAAGCGCATACTATCTATATATAGATAGTATGCAGATGACGTCATAGGCCTTTTATGTTTTGCCATCGGTTGTGAGTTCTCACAACATGTATCACCGGACTATAAAGTCAGGTTACACAATTTTTGTGGCCGTTATACTACGGATGGCATGTTGTGAACTCCTTGGCCAAGCGCATTCTATCTATAGTCTGTTTAATACAGTTTAGTGAGAACAACTCACAAACGCGGATGGCAAAAACAATAACAAAGGCCTGAGTGACGTCATCTTCGAACTATCTATAGGGGCAGCGTAGCTGAACGGTACGGTCTTTGCGTCGTACCCAAAAGGCACCGAGTTGTGTGGTCTTGAGCAAGTCACCTCGCCCTTGCTCACTTATTCCAGTCTTCCCTTGGAATAGACCTTAGAGACAAGTTTCCCCGATGGGATAAATAAAGGGAGTTTATTTGATTTGTTTTTAAAATATATTTATAGATGCTGTTCCCACGGACTCGAGTCCGTGTTATCTGTAGTAACATAATCGTACACTCACTTATTCAATGTCAGGCACACAATTAGCTCATAGATAGAAGCGCTTGACGAGGTTCAACTTGCATCAGTATAACGACACACAACTGTGTAACCAACTTTATAGTCTGGTTATACAGGTAGTGAAACAACTCACAAACGCGATGCAAACATACAGCCTGTGACCATTGCATATACTATAAATATAGTATTATATCATTGTTTATAATCCGCCCACACCCGTACCCACACACTCACACACACAATCTCTCTCACACATACACACACACACAATCACACAGACAAACACACATACACACACACACACACAATTATTACATCACGTACTCTTGTTCAGTATTAGTCGTCATGACATTTTTACTTCATTACTCCATTAACTCAATCAACCCTAAAACCGACTATATCCGTAGTTTACCAGGGCTACTTTTACCCCATGCCTATTACAATTACATTTTTCTGAGACAAATTATAGGCGTATCTAGTATTAAAGCTTATGTTTTTCATTTTTACATGTTAATGGTAGTTAAATATATTAATAAAATATCTATGTACATGCTCATTTTTAATAGGGAATGAGATTAGTGGAAGAGTAGCGTCCCTTAAATTGACGTTGATTATGATATGCATTTTTGTACAGAAATATGAATAATAAAGTTTTTATTTGGAGCGCTTGGCTTGCAGTTGGTTTGTTTACAAATAACTTCTCCACCGGTGATGTCCAATCAAGGGACGCTACTCTTCCGCTAATCTCACTCCCTATACATTTTTCCTAATTTTGAAAAGTAGCAAAATCTCTAGGATTGAGTGAGTTAAAAATTCTTTCCATTGGGTCAATAGCAATTGACCTGTCAATGACTTACCTAACGATTTCAAAATATGACTCAAAAAAAAACAAAACAAAGAAACCTTGAGCTTTTATATTGCGCAATATCCGCTAAACGCGCTCAAAGCGCTTTACAAGGGGTCCCTGACGAACAGCAACAAGTGACATGTAGAGCGAGACATAACGCCTGTTAGGCTATCTTACATTTTTTTTTTCCGACAGAGACAACGCTGTTAACGGTCAGGTACTCATTTTACACATGAGTACGGTGAGAGAATGTCAGTAAAGAGCCTTTTCCAAGGATTCAACTATGCGCAAGCTAGGCTCGAACTCAGGACCTTCCGATCCGAAAGCGAGTGTCATACCACTAGACCACAAAGCCGCACTATGTAACCAATGTAATGGTAGCACGACGTCTGACCGGTAATCAGAAGGTCTGAGGTTCGATCCTCAGTGGAGGTCGACTGATTTCTTTGGGATGTTTTTTTTTTTTCTTGTATTTTTCATTCTTGCCTTGTCTGGCACCTTTCATACACACTTGGTCAGATCTTTATCTTGCACCGTTGCCTTCTCCTTAATGTCTTTTGTTGTTGTTGTTCTTGTTGTTGTTGTTGTTCTTGTTGTTGTTCTAATGACAATATGATGATCTTCATTAGCCTTGGGGTTAACTCACTCAACCCTAACACCGACTATATCCGTAGTTTACCCGGGGTTACTTTTACCCCATACCTATTTATTACATTTTTATGAGACAAAAAAAATCGTAGTATCAAAGCTAATTTTTTTTAGTTTTTGCATGTTAATGGTAGTTGAATAAAACTATATTACAGAGCACATGCTCATTGTTAATACATTTTTTTTCCAATTTTGAAAAGTAGCAAAAATCTATAGGATTGAGTGAGTTAAACAATTTATCATCGTATTCATTGATCATTCATCCTGACCACAACGGCAGTGTCATTCTTCGGTAAAATAAAACAACACATTTTAAAAATTTGGCCAGAAAACTCGTCCTCCAATTATTATTATCAACCGATCAAAATGACCCCCATCTCGTCAAGCAGGATCAAATTTAGGATTTCAAAAATTCTTGCTAGAAATCCCAGGTTTGATCGTTTTGGACACGATGAGAGTAATTTTACTCGATTTCTGCCAGGATAACTTTTCTGGCCAAACTTTTAGAAATATTTTTGGTTTGTTCTTCCCAAGACGGAATAATGAAAATGTTGCGACTTGAAGATCGAAGGAAAAAAAAAACGATAAGTATTGAAATTGTTTCGGGTTTCCCCTTTATCAACAAAACATGATGAATGAAGCACTAAGGACAACAAATGAGAGATGTGAAAATGGCGTAGTTTAAATTTGAGCATTTGAATTTGGCGTTAACTCCTCCATTTACACATAGTATTATCTCATTCGTCCTTAGTATTTCATTCATCGTGTTTTGCTGATAAAGGGGAAACCAGAAACGTCCACAGTATATTTCTTTGTTTAATAAACTGGAGCTTACACTTCTATACTTATCGTTATTCTTCTATCTGTTACTCTTTGTAACAATTCATCGTGTATTGTTGATAAAGGGGAAACCCGAAACGTCGACAGTATATGTCTTCGTTTAATAAATTGGAGCTTATAGTTGAATAGTTTTCGATTTTTGATTAATACGACACAGCGCCCCCCCCCCCCCTCTCCCAGTCACCCCCCCTCACACACACACGCACACACACACACACACACACACACACATATTACTATAGTACGGCCGGCCATACTGTCAGCAAAATGATGTATGAATCATGATATATTTTGTTATCACTTTATTTATACCACCATCTTAATGATTCTGTTTGGTTTGACAATGATCAAATTATCCTGGTGGTCATTAGAGCTATTATCATAATTCTCATTACTGTCATTATCATCATTATCTTATTATTTTTATGACATCGTCATTTTCATCGCAGTGGTTATCATAATTATCATTACTGTCATTATCATCATTATTTTTATGTCATCATCATTTTCATCGCAATGGTTATTCATTAAAATTATTATTATTGTTGTTTTTATTATTATTATATTATTATTATTATTATTATTATTATTATTATTATTATTATTATTATTATTATTATTATATATTATTATCATTATTATTATTATTATATATTATTATTCATTATTATTATTATTATTATTATTATTATTATTATCATGATCAATATTATTATTATTATTATTATTATTATTATTATTTATTATTATTATTATTATTATTATTATTATTATTATCATTATTTTTATCATCATAATCACCACCATCATCATCACCACCATCATGATCACCATCATCATCATCATCATCATCATCATCATCATCATCATCATCATCACCACCATCATCATCATCGTCATCACCATCATCTTCATCACCACCACCACCATCATCTTATACTCATCATCATCATCATCATCATCATCATCATCATCATCATCATCATCACCATCATCAATATCGCTGTTTTATCCCCCTTGTAGCCATTACCGTCCTCCAAGCGTGTCGTGTTTTATCGTCCCCATGTGTACAAGTATAAAGAAGATAATCGCCTTTTTTCATTAATGGCTGCTCAATAATTCATAGATCAAACTTAAAAAGTTATAAGGTCGCTTAGGTTATGCGATAAGGAGCAAAACTGGTTCCAATCTTATTGAAAGTGTAAAACCACTCTTCTAAACAATGGAACTTTATATAGGGCAATATCCACTAAATCTGCTCAAAGCGCTTTACAAAGGGTCCCTGGTCAACAGCAACATTTAACATGTAGGACGGGACATGACGCCTGTTAGGCGATATTACCATTTTTCGGACAGAGACAACGCTGTTAACGGCCAGGTACTCATTATACACCTGAGTACGGTGAGAGAATGTGAGTAAAGAGCCTTCTCCAAGGACTCAACTATTCGCCGAGCGCCAGGCTCGAACCCTGGACCTTCCGATCCGAAAGCGAGTGTCATACCACAAGACCACATAGCCAACTGAATACCTACCTTGCGTAATTGATCTTCTGGTTCAGAGTGCTGGCATCTTATTTTCTAATCTAAATCTATGCTGGTAGACGAGAAAGATCATCCATCCTCGCTCTTTTACGTCTCGAAATCCTAATAATCGGCTTATAAATTCTGCTACTAAAACAATTGGATTCAGTAGTCTGATGTCACGCGCCCGGCAACGGCGGCCATCTTGGTTCTAAACAAAGAAAATCTTTACTTTTTATTCTTCATGCTGGCGAGAACTTTTCATTCCCTTTTCATATGCCTTGTGATCAGAATGTGTAAAAGTCAAAACATGATCAAATTGATGGGTTTTTTTTCCTCTGGATACGCTTTTAAGCTCGCCGGAGAAATATTTCATACGGCGTCCGCCATTGTTCCGATAGTTTAGAGCCAGTGTTACTAAGTTACCATGCGTCATTAGGAAGGAAGTAACGGTACGACTATTGAATCCTATTATGGATAAAATGAAATTGACGTCACTCCGGTCTTTGATATTGCTTTTTGCCATCCGCGTTTATGAGTAATTCTCACTAAACGGTATTAACCAGACTATAACCGTTTAAGGTTACACATAGTTTTGTGTGGTGGTCCGTTATACTTCCGGATGGCAATGTTTTGAGCTTCTTAGCCAAACGCATACTATCTATACGACTTTATGATTTATTATTAGTCCTACAAAAGACTTGGTTACAATAATTCTTCCCTGGATTTTGGAACCAGAAAAGTGGTTCCTAAATCCTCGGAAGTGTGTAAGAAGCCAGTCCTTCGGAGGACTAATAATAAATAAGTGGCATATTGAATCATAAGGTGACATAACTTGTATCAGGATGTAAAGGCAGATTCAAAGAATTACGGGACGTAAAGGGGCGAGGATAATAATAATAATAATAATAATAATAATAATAATAATAATAATAATAATAATAATAATAATAATAATAATAGACTCTTATAGAGAGCACGGTATTCTCAACAATGAGGCTCTTGGTGCTTTAAATGACATCAACACAAAACAATATTTAAAGTGCATGACATCAAAAAGGAAATTTTTCAAGGATTTCTTGAGAACAGACAATGATTTGGATTCTCGGATGCTCTATGGAATGGTGTTCCATACAGACGGACCAAAATGAGAAAAGGACCTTGTTCCCGCCTTTGTACGAATGCGTGGGATAGCCAAACGGGTGGTGTCATTGGAGGAATGCAAAGGCCGGGATGGAGGTTAAGAAGAGGATACAGACAGGCTGGAATAATTGGAGAAAGGTAACTGGAGTTATATGTGATAA